>NW_027141602.1:2095000-2695000 GCF_036365525.1 Heterodontus francisci
TGTGTGTGTGTGTGTGTGTGTGTGTGTGTGTGTGTGTGTGTGTGTGTGTGTGCATATATATAAGTCTCAGTGTCTGGGCTGTGGTGTGTGTGTGTGTGTGTGTTTGTGTGTGTGCAAATATGTAAGTCTCAGTGTCTGGGCTGTGGTGTGTGTGTGTTTGTGTGTGTGTGTTCAAATATACAAGTCTCAGTGTCTGGGCTGTGGTGTGTGTGTGTGTGTGTGTGTGTGTGTGTGTGTGTGTGTGTGCGCGCAAATATATAAGTCTCAGTGTCTGCGCTGTGGTGTGTGTGTGTGTGTGTGTGTGTGTGTGTGTGCAAATATATAAGTCTCTGTGTCTGGGCTGGTGTGTGTGTGTGTGTGTGTGTGTGTGTGTGTGTGTGTGTGTGTGTGTGTGTGTGTGTGTGTGTGTGTGTGTGTGTGTGTGTGTGTGTGTGTGTGTGTGTGTGTGTGTGTGTGAAATATGTCTCAGGGCCTGGACTGTGGTGTGTGTGTATACATATAATTCTCAGGTCTGGACCAGCATGAGGCACTGTGCTGACCACACTAGAGCCCTGACCAGCATGAGGCACTTTGCTGACCACACTAGAGCCCTGTCCAGCATGCGGCACTTTGCTGACCATACTAGAGCCCTGACCAGCATGAGGCACTGTGCTGACCACACTAGAGCCCTGTCCAGCATGGGGCATTGTGCTGACCATACAAGAGCCATGTCCAGCATGGGGCATTGTGCTGACCACACTAGAGCCCTGTCCAGCATGGGGCATTGTGCTGACCATACTAGAGCCCTGTCCAGCATGGGGCATTGTGCTGACCATACTAGAGCCCTGACCAGCATGAGGCAACGTGCTGACCACACTAGAGCCCTGTCCAGCATGGGGCATTGTGCTGACCATACAAGAGCCCTGTCCAGTATGGGGCATTGTGCTGACCATACTAGAGCCCTGTCCAGCATGTGGCACTTTGCTGACCATACTAGAGCCCTGTCCAGCATGGGGCATTGTGCTGACCATACAAGAGCCCTGTCCAGCATGGGGCACTGTGCTGACCACACTAGTGCCCTGTCCAGCATGGGGCATTGTGCTGACCACACTAGAGCCCTGTCCAGCATGGGGCATTGTGCTGACCATACTAGAGCTCTGTCCAGCATGGGGCATTGTGCTGACCATACTAGAGCTCTGTCCAGCATGGGGCATTGTGCTGACCATACTAGAGCTCTGTCCAGCATGGGGCGTTGTGCTGACCATACTAGAGCCCTGTCCAGCATGGGGCATTGTGCTGACCATACTCGGGCCCTGTCCAGCATGGGGCATTGTGCTAACCATGCTGGAGCCCTGTCCAGCATGGGGCATTGTGCTGACCATACTCGGGCCCTGTCCAGCATGGGGCATTGTGCTAACCATGCTGGAGCCCTGTCCAGCATGGGGCATTGTGCTGACCATACTAGAGCCCTGTCCAGCATGGGGCATTGTGCTGATAATACTAGAGCAATGTCCAGCATGGGGTATTGTGCTGACCATACTAGAGCCCTGTCCAGCATGGGGCATTGTGCTGATAATGCTAGAGCCCTGTCCAGCATGGGGAATTGTGCTGACCATACTAGAGCCCTGTCCAGCATGGGGCATTGTGCTGACCATACGAGAGCCCTGTCCAGCATGGGGCATTGTGCTGACCATACTAGAGCCCTGTCCAGCATGGGGCACTGTGGTGACCACTCTAGAGCCCTGTCCAGCATGGGGCATTATGCTGACCACACTAGAGCCCTGTCCAGCATGGGGCATTGTGCTGACCATACTAGAGCTCTGTCCAGCATGGGGCATTGTGCTGACCATACTAGAGCCCTGTCCAGCATGGGGCATTGTGCTGACCACACTGGAGCCCTGTCCAGCATGGGGCATTGTGCTGACCATACTAGAGCCCTGTCCAGCATGGGGCATTGTGCTGACCATACTAGAGCTCTGTCCAGCATGGGGCACTGTGCTGACCATACTAGAGCCGTGTCCAGCATGGGGCATTGTGCTGACCATACTAGAGCTCTGTCCAGCATGGGGCACTGTGCTGACCATACTGGAGCCCTGTCCAGCATGGGGCATTGTGCTGACTATACTAGAGCCCTGTCCAGCATGGGGCATTGTGCTGACCATACAAGAGCCCTGTCCAGCATGGGGCATTGTGCTGACCATACTAGAGCTCTGTCCAGCATGGGGCACTGTGCTGACCATACTAGAGCTCTGTCCAGCATGGGGCATTGTGCTGACCATACTAGAGCCCTGTGCAGCATGGGGCATTGTGCTGACTATACTAGAGCTCTGTCCAGCATGGGGCACTGTGCTGACCATACAAGAGCCCTGTCCAGCATGGGGCATTGTGCTGACCACACTAGAGCCCTGTCCAGCATGGGGCACTGTGCTGACCACACTAGACCCCTGTCCAGCATGGGGCATTGTGCTGATAATACTAGAGCTCTGTCCAACATGGGGCATTGTGCTGACCATACTAGAGCTCTGTCCAGCATGGGGCACTGTGCTGACCATACTAGAACTCTGTCCAGCATGGGGCATTGTGCTGACCATACTAGAGGCCTGTGCAGCATGGGGCATTGTGCTGACAATACTAGAGCCCTGTCCAGCATGGGGCATTGTGCTGACCATACTAGAGCTCTGTCCAGCATGGGGCATTGAGCTGACCATACTAGAGCTCTGTCCAGCATGGGGCATTGTGCTGACCATACTAGAGCCCTGTCCAGCATGGGGCACTGTGCTGACCATACTAGAGCCCTGTCCAGCATGGGGCATTGTGCTGACCATACTAGAGCTCTGTCCAGCATGGGGCATAGTGCTGACCATACTAGAGCCCTGTCCAGCATGGGGCACTATGCTGACCACTCTAGAGCCCTGTCCAGCATGGGGCACTGTGCTGACCATACTAGAGCCCTGTCCAGCATGGGGCACTGTGCTGACCATACTAGAGCTCTGTCCAGCATGGGGCATTGTGCTGACCATACTAGAGCTCTGTCCAGCATGGGGCACTGTGCTGACCATACTAGAGGTCTGTCCAGCATGGGGCATTGTGCTGATAATACTAGAGCTCTGTCCAGCATGGGGAATTGTGCTGACCATACTAGAGCCCTGTCTAGCATGGGGCATTGTGCTGATAATACTAGAGCTCTGTCCAGCATGGGGCACTGTGCTGACCATACTAGAGCGCTGTCCAGCATGGGGCATTGTGCTGACCATACTAGAGCTCTGTCCAGCATGGGGCATTGTGCTGACCATACTAGAGCTCTGTCCAGCATGGGGCATTGTGCTGACCATACTAGAGCTCTGTCCAGCATGGGGCATTGTGCTGACCATACTAGAGCTCTGTCCAGCATGGGGCACTGTGCTGACCATACTAGAGCCCTGTCCAGCATGGGGCACTGTGCTGACCATACTAGAGCCCTGTCCAGCATGGGGCATTGTGCTGACCATACTAGAGCACTGTCCAGCATGGGGCATTGTGCTGACCATACTAGAGCTCTGTCCAGCATGGGGCATTGTGCTGACCACACTAGAGCTCTGTCCAGCATGGGGCATTGTGCTGATAATACTAGAGCCCTGTCCAGCATGGGGCATTGTGCTGACCATACTAGAGCCCTGTCCAGCATGGGGCACTGTGCTGACCACACTAGAGCCCTGTCCAGCATGGGGCATTGTGCTGACCATACTGGAGCATTGTCCAGCATGGGGCATTGTGCTGACCATACTAGAGCCCTGTCCAGCATGGGGCACTGTGCTGATAATACTATAGCTCTGTCCAGCATGGGGCATTGTGCTGACCATTCTAGAGCTCTGTCCAGCATGGGGCACTGTGCTGACCATACTAGAGCCCTGTCCAGCATGGGGCACTGTGCTGACCACACTAGAGCTCTGTCCAGCATGGGGCATTGTGCTGACCATACTAGAGCTCTGTCCAGCATGGGGCATTGTGCTGACCATACTAGAGCCCTGTCCAGCATGGGGCATTGTGCTGACCATACTAGAGCTCTGTCCAGCATGGGGCATTGTGCTGACCATACTAGAGCTCTGTCCAGCATGGGGCACTGTGCTGACCACACTAGAGCCCTGTCCAGCATGGGGCATTGTGCTGACCATACTAGAGCTCTGTCCAGCATGGGGCATTGTGCTGACCATACTAGAGCCCTGTCCAGCATGGGGCATTGTGCTGACCATACTAGAGCTCTGTCCAGCATGGGGCATTGTGCTGATAATACTAGAGCTCTGTCCAGCATGGGGCACTGTGCTGACCATACTAGAGCCCTGTCCAGCATGGGGCACTGTGCTGACCACACTAGAGCCCTGTCCAGCATGGGGCATTGTGCTGACCATACTGGAGCATTGTCCAGCATGGGGCATTGTGCTGATAATACTAGAGCTCTGTCCAGCATGGGGCACTGTGCTGACCATACTAGAGCCCTGTCCAGCATGGGGCATTGTGCTGATAATACTAGAGCTCTGTCCAGCATGGGGCATTGTGCTGACCACACTAGAGCCCTGTCCAGCATGGGGCACTGTGTTGACCATACTGGAGCATTGTCCAGCATGGGGCATTGTGCTGACCATACTAGAGCTCTGTCCAGCATGGGGCATTGTGCTGACCATATTAGAGTTTTGTCCAGCTTGGGGCATTGTGCTGACCATACTAGAGCTCTGTCCAGCATGGGGCATTGTGCTGACCATACTAGAGATCTGTCCAGCATGGGGCATTGTGCTGATAATACTAGAGCTCTGTCCAGCATGGGGCATTGTGCTGACCATACTAGAGCCCTGTCCAGCATGGGGCATTGTGCTGACCATACTAGAGCCCTGTTCAGCATGGGGCACTGTGCTGACCATATTAGAGTTTTGTCCAGCATGGGGCATTGTGCTGACCATACTAGAGCTCTGTCCAGCATGGGGCATTGTGCAGACCATACTAGAGCTCTGTCCAGCATGGGGCACTGTGCTGATAATACTAGAGCCCTGTCCAGCATGGGGCATTGTGCTGATAATACTAGAGCCCTGTCCAGCATGGGGCACTGTGCTGATAATACTAGAGCCCTGTCCAGCATGGGGCACTGTGCTGATAATACTAGAACTCTGTCCAGCATGGGGCATTGTGCTGACCACACTAGAGCCCTGTCCAGCATGGGGCATTGTGCTGACCATACTGGAGCATTGTCCAGCATGGGGCATTGTGCTGACCATACTAGAGCCCTGTGAAGCATGGGGCATTGTGCTGACCATACTAGAGCCCTGTGCAGCATGGGGCATTGTGCTGATAATACTAGAGCTCTGTCCAGCATGGGGCATTGTGCTGACCATACTAGAGCTCTGTCCAGCATGGGGCATTGTGCTGACCATACTAGAGCTCTGTCCAGCATGGGGCATTGTGCTGACCACACTAGAGCCCTGTCCAGCATGGGGCATTGTGATGATAATACTAGAGCTCTGTCCAGCATGGGGCACTGTGCTGACCATACTAGAGCCCTGTCCAGCATGGGGCACTGTGCTGACCACACTAGAGCCCTGTCCAGCATGGGGCATTGTGCTGACCATAATGGAGCATTGTCCAGCATGGGGCATTGTGCTGACCATACTAGAGCCCTGTCCAGCATGGGGCATTGTGCTGATAATACTAGAGCCCTGTCCAGCATGGGGCATTGTGCTGACCATACTAGAGCATTGTCCAGCATGGGGCATTGTGCTGACCATACTAGAGCCCTGTCCAGCATGGGGCATTGTGCTGACCATACCAGAGCCCTGTCCAGCATGGGGCACTGTGCTGACCACACTAGAGCCCTGTCCAGCATGGGGCATTGTGCTGACCATACTGGAGCATTGTCCAGCATGGGGCATTGTGCTGACCATACTAGAGCCCTGTCCAGCATGGGGCACTGTGCTGATAATACTATAGCTCTGTCCAGCATGGGGCATTGTGCTGACCATACTAGAGCTCTGTCCAGCATGGGGCACTGTGCTGACCATACTAGAGCCCTGTCCAGCATGGGGCACTGTGCTGACCACACTAGAGCTCTGTCCAGCATGGGGCATTGTGCTGACCATACTAGAGCTCTGTCCAGCATGGGGCATTGTGCTGACCATACTAGAGCCCTGTCCAGCATGGGGCATTGTGCTGACCATACTAGAGCTCTGTCCAGCATGGGGCATTGTGCTGACCATACTAGAGCTCTGTCCAGCATGGGGCACTGTGCTGACCACACTGGAGCCCTGTCCAGCATGGGGCATTGTGCTGACCATACTAGAGCTCTGTCCAGCATGTGGCATTGTGCTGACCATACTAGAGCCCTGTCCAGCATGGGGCATTGTGCTGACCATACTAGAGCTCTGTCCAGCATGGGGCATTGTGCTTATAATACTAGAGCTCTGTCCAGCATGGGACACTGTGCTGACCATACTAGAGCCCTGTCCAGCATGGGGCACTGTGCTGACCACACTAGAGCCCTGTCCAGCATGGGGCATTGTGCTGACCATACTGGAGCATTGTCCAGCATGGGGCATTGTGCTGATAATACTAGAGCTCTGTCCAGCATGGGGAACTGTGCTGACCATACTAGAGCCCTGTCCAGCATGGGGCATTGTGCTGATAATACTAGAGCTCTGTCCAGCATGGGGCATTGTGCTGACCACACTAGAGCCCTGTCCAGCATGGGGCACTGTGTTGACCATACTGGAGCATTGTCCAGCATGGGGCATTGTGCTGACCATACTAGAGCTCTGTCCAGCATGGGGCATTGTGCTGACCATATTAGAGTTTTGTCCAGCTTGGGGCATTGTGCTGACCATACTAGAGCTCTGTCCAGCATGGGGCATTGTGCTGACCATACTAGAGATCTGTCCAGCATGGGGCATTGTGCTGATAATACTAGAGCTCTGTCCAGCATGGGGCATTGTGCTGACCATACTAGAGCCCTGTCCAGCATGGGGCATTGTGCTGACCATACTAGAGCCCTGTCCAGCATGGGGCACTGTGCTGACCATATTAGAGTTTTGTCCAGCATGGGGCATTGTGCTGACCATACTAGAGCTCTGTCCAGCATGGGGCATTGTGCTGACCATACTAGAGCTCTGTCCAGCATGGGGCACTGTGCTGATAATACTAGAGCCCTGTCCAGCATGGGGCATTGTGCTGATAATACTAGAGCCCTGTCCAGCATGGGGCACTGTGCTGATAATACTAGAGCTCTGTCCAGCATGGGGCACTGTGCTGATAATACTAGAACTCTGTCCAGCATGGGGCATTGTGCTGACCACACTAGAGCCCTGTCCAGCATGGGGCATTGTGCTGACCATACTGGAGCATTGTCCAGCATGGGGCATTGTGCTGACCATACTAGAGCCCTGTGAAGCATGGGGCATTGTGCTGACCATACTAGAGCCCTGTGCAGCATGGGGCATTGTGCTGATAATACTAGAGCTCTGTCCAGCATGGGGCATTGTGCTGACCATACTAGAGCTCTGTCCAGCATGGGGCATTGTGCTGACCATACTAGAGCTCTGTCCAGCATGGGGCATTGTGCTGACCACACTAGAGCCCTGTCCAGCATGGGGCATTGTGATGATAATACTAGAGCTCTGTCCAGCATGGGGCACTGTGCTGACCATACTAGAGCCCTGTCCAGCATGGGGCACTGTGCTGACCACACTAGAGCCCTGTCCAGCATGGGGCATTGTGCTGACCATAATGGAGCATTGTCCAGCATGGGGCATTGTGCTGACCATACAAGAGCCCTGTCCAGCATGGGGCATTAGTGCTGATAATACTAGAGCCCTGTCCAGCATGGGGCATTGTGCTGACCATACTAGAGCATTGTCCAGCATGGGGCATTGTGCTGACCATACTAGAGCCCTGTCCAGCATGGGGCATTGTGCTGACCATACCAGAGCCCTGTCCAGCATGGGGCATTGTGCTGACCATACTAGAGCCCTGTCCAGCATGGGGCATTGTGCTGACCATACTAGAGCCCTGTCCAGCATGGGGCACTGTGCTGACCATTTTGGAGCTCTGTCCAGCGTGGGGCATTTTGCTGACCATACTAGAGCTCTGTCCACCATTGGACACTGTGCTGACCACACGAGTGTACTGCCCACCATGGGACACTGTGCTGACCACACTAAAAGTGGCCGGCTGTGTGGTTCGCATCATTTTATGGGTCCCATCTTCTGCGCCCTCAGCACCAGTGTGTCTGTAGAGTTGAAAATCGTGGCTGGGAACAGATACAGAGAGAAAGAAATTCACTTTAAAAAGAGAATTGAGAAAAGATTGAAGGCATATTATTTGCAGAAATATGGGAAATGCACAAGAGAATGGGACTAATGGAGCGGTGAGGCCATGGAGGGATACAGACTCAAGAATGAGAATATTAAAATTAAGGTGCTGCCAAACCGAGAGCCATTGTAGATCAGTGAGCACAGGGGTGATGGGTGATCGGGATTTGGTGTGAGTTAAGATACAGGCATCAGAGTTCTGGATGGGCTGTGGTTTATGGAGGTTTATAACTGGGAGGGTGACCAGGAAAGATTCGGAATACTCAAGTGTGGATTTAACAAAGGCACATATGAGGGTTTATGCAGCAGATGGGCTGAGGCAGAAGTGGAGACGGGTGATATTACTCAGGTGGTAGTAGACAAGGTTGGTGATGGAGAGAATTTGGAGATGAACTCAAGTAAGGTAAAAATAGAACACAGAGGTTGTAAACTGTCTGGTTCAGCCTCAGGATCGGGTATGTGGTTCACAGATAGGGGATGGAGTTTGAGATGGAGACCAATGGACCAATGACACTGTCTTCTCTCTTCCCACAATTTACGTTCCAGAACAGTATTTCAGTAAACAGGGTTTACAGATCTCCTAGCTGGAAATAGAGACAGTATCAGCAGCAAAGAGGAGAGAGTAAATTACAAGAACTGAAATACCGTTCGCAGTGGTTTATACAGCTGATTTCTGGAGATAGAGATTCAGCAGAAATAACAACAGCAGAAAGGAGGGCAGAGAAAATTACAGGAGCAGTAATGCAGTTAAACATGGTTAATCAAGGTAATTACTGGAGATATTCACCGGGATTAACAACAGCAGCAAGGAGGGTAGAGTAAATTACAGGAATATAATACAGTTAAACATTGTTTAAGGAATAAATACCTGGAAACAGATACTAACCAGGGACACCAACAAGACCGAGGATGGGATAATAAATGTATTGAGCAATCCGAAGTGCGAGGTCGATGCGAAAGTTTAACGAGAACCGATCATAATGTGTAGAAAGATAGTGAAGTTCTGAGGATAAACTCTTGCTCATTGTTGTAACATTCCAATCTATTGTTCTCAGACTCTGACCCATTGTTCTCAGATTCTGACCCATTGTTCTCAGATTCTGACCCATTGTTCTCAGATTCTGACCCATTGTTCTCAGATTCTGACCCATTGTTATCAGACTCTGACCCATTGTTCTCAGATTCTGACCCATTGTTCTCAGACTCTGACCCATTGTTCTCAGACTCTGACCCATTGTTATCAGATTCTGACCCATTGTTATCAGATTCTGACCCATTGTTCTCAGACTCTGACCCATTGTTATCAGATTCTGACCCATTGTTCTCAGACTCTGACCCATTGTTATCAGATTCTGACCCATTGTTATCAGATTCTGACCCATTGTTATCAGACTCTGACCCATTGTTATCAGATTCTGACCCATTGTTCTCAGATTCTGACCCATTGTTCTCAGATTCTGACCCATTGTTCTCAGATTCTGACCCATTGTTCTCAGATTCTGACCCATTGTTCTCAGACTCTGACCCATTGTTCTCAGATTCTGACCCATTGTTCTCAGATTCTGACACATTGTTCTCAGATTCTGACACATTGTTCTCAGATTCTGACCCATTGTTCTCAGATTCTGACCCATTGTTCTCAGATTCTGACCCATTGTTCTCAGATTCTGACACATTGTTCTCAGATTCTGACCCATTGTTCTCAGATTCTGACCCATTGTTCTCAGACTCTGACCCATTGTTCTCAGATTCTGACCCATTGTTCTCAGATTCTGACCCATTGTTCTCAGATTCTGACACATTGTTCTCAGATTCTGACCCATTGTTCTCAGATTCTGACCCATTGTTCTCAGATTCTGACCCATTGTTCTCAGATTCTGACCCATTGTTCTCAGACTCTGACCCATTGTTATCAGATTCTGACCCATTGTTATCAGATTCTGACCCATTGTTCTCAGACTCTGACCCATTGTTATCAGATTCTGACCCATTGTTCTCAGACTCTGACCCATTGTTATCAGATTCTGACCCATTGTTATCAGATTCTGACCCATTGTTATCAGACTCTGACCCATTGTTATCAGATTCTGACCCATTGTTCTCAGATTCTGACCCATTGTTCTCAGATTCTGACCCATTGTTCTCAGATTCTGACCCATTGTTCTCAGATTCTGACCCATTGTTATCAGACTCTGACCCATTGTTATCAGATTCTGACCCATTGTTCTCAGACTCTGACCCATTGTTATCAGATTCTGACCCATTGTTATCAGATTCTGACCCATTGTTCTCAGACTCTGACCCATTGTTCTCAGATTCTGACCCATTGTTATCAGATTCTGACCCATTGTTCTCAGATTCTGACCCATTGTTCTCAGATTCTGACCCATTGTTCTCAGATTCTGACCCATTGTTCTCAGACTCTGACCCATTGTTCTCAGATTCTGACCCATTGTTCTCAGACTCTGACCCATTGTTCTCAGATTCTGACCCATTGTTCTCAGATTCTGACCCATTGTTCTCAGATTCTGACACATTGTTCTCAGATTCTGACCCATTGTTCTCAGATTCTGACCCATTGTTCTCAGATTCTGACCCATTGTTCTCAGACTCTGACCCATTGTTATCAGATTCTGACCCATTGTTCTCAGATTCTGACCCATTGTTCTCAGATTCTGACCCATTGTTCTCAGATTCTGACCCATTGTTCTCAGATTCTGACCCATTGTTCTCAGATTCTGACCCATTGTTCTCAGATTCTGATCCATTGTTCTCAGATTCTGAACCATTGTTCTCAGATTCTGACCCATTGTTCTCAGATTCTGACCCATTGTTCTCAGATTCTGACCCATTGTTCTCAGATTCTGACCCATTGTTCTCAGATTCTGACCCATTGTTCTCAGACTCTGACCCATTGTTATCAGATTCTGACCCATTGTTCTCAGATTCTGACCCATTGTTATCAGACTCTGACCCATTGTTATCAGACTCTGACCCATTGTTCTCAGATTCTGACCCATTGTTCTCAGATTCTGACCCATTGTTCTCAGACTCTGACCCATTGTTCTCAGACTCTGACCCATTGTTCTCAGATTCTGACCCATTGTTATCAGATTCTGACCCATTGTTCTCAGATTCTGACCCATTGTTCTCAGATTCTGACCCATTGTTCTCAGACTCTGACCCATTGTTCTCAGATTCTGACCCATTGTTCTCAGATTCTGACCCATTGTTCTCAGACTCTGACCCATTGTTCTCAGATTCTGATCTATCCTCTCCCTCTCTCTGGAGCCGCTGATCCCTGTGAGTGCCTGGTGTGATGCTCCCGCTGACAGTATGGGATAACACATCGAAAGGAGTCCCATATTAATAGGAGAGGGAAACCCTCCTGTGACACAATCAGGGTCCATGGAGACTGACATTAATTACAGTCACTGAACAAACAGTTTCAGTTAACACCTTTCAATCCAACACCTTTTTGAACCACAATAAACTGGAACTCTTACCCAGTCTGAATGGATGTATAGGGGTTTCTGAGGGAAGGAATAGTGGAAATAGCAGAGGCACTGGCCAGAATCTTCCAATCCTCCTTGGATATGGGTGTGATGACAGAGGATTGGAGGATTGTAAATCTTACATCCTGTTTAAAAAAGGAGATATGCGATAAATGCTGTAGTTACTGACCAGTCAGACTAGTGTCACGACTGGGGACATTTGTAGACGTGACAACCCAAGAGAAAAATACTTGTTGCTTGTAAAAACATTGGATAGTAAATGGATAGCAACCTGGATATGCTAAAGACTATTGATGTCTGGCAAACAACAACAAAAACAACAATTTATATTTAGATATTGCCTTTAATGTTATAAAAAATCCCAAGGTGCTTCACAGGAGCATTATGAAGCAAAGTGCGAACTGAGATACAACAGGAGATATTAGGTCAAAGGACCAACAGGTTAGCCAAAGAGGAAGGTTTCAAGGAATGTCTTAAAGGAGGAAAGTGAGATGGAGAGGTGCAGAGGCGGAGATGTGTAGGGAGGATACTGCAGCTTGGGCCCCGGCAGCTGAAGGCACGGTCGCCAGTGGTGCAGTGATTTAAATAACGGATGTAAAAGAGGCCAGAATTAGAGGAGCACAGATGTCTGGATGGGTTCTGGAGCTGGAGGAGATTACAGAGATAGGGAGGGGCGAGGCCATTGAGAGATATGACAACAAGGATGAGAATTTTAAAATCAAGATATTGCTTGATTGGGAGCCAATGTCGGTCAGTGTCATATAAACGGGACTTGGTGTGAGCTAAGACATGGGCAGCAGAGTTTTGGATGACCTCATGTTTACAGAGAGTAGATGTGGGAGATCAGCCAGGAGTGAGTTGGAATAGTCACATCGAGAGGTGACGAAGTTATAAATGAGGTTTCAGCAGCAGATGGGCTGAGACAGGGGTGAAGTCAGGCGATGTTACTGAGGTGGCAATAGGCGGTTGTAATTCTACCCTGAAAATGAGGTTAAAGCTCATGTTGTGATGAAATGTGACACCAAGGTTGTAAACATATTGTCTCAATCTCAGACTGTCACCAGGAAGAGGGATGGAATCAATAGCAAGGGAACAGAGTTGGAGTGGGGAGTTAAAACAATGTCTTCAGTCTTCCCAATATTTAACTGGAGGAAATTTCTGCTCATCCAGTACTGGATGTCGGATAAGCAGTCTGATAATTTAACAACAGTGGAGGAGTGGAGAGAGGTGGTGCTGAGGTAAACTTGATGGTGTTCTTTGATAAAACAATGGAGAGGGTTGCTGAGGGTGGTGTGATTGAAGTTATATATATGGACTTTCAAAAGGTGTTCGATCAAGTGACATTCAATAGACAGGTTAGGAAAACTGAACCCTATGGATTAAAGGGACAGTGACAGTGTGGATATAACATTGGCTAAGGAACAGTAAACAGAGAGAAGTGGTGAAAGGTTGTTGTTCAGACTCAATGGGAGTATACAGTGGTGTTCCCCTGGGCTCAATATTAGGACCACTGCTCTTTTTGCTCTTGGAAACCCAGGGTGGGTAGGGCAGAGGCCATTCCTCCTCTTTCTTTCCAGAGCTTTCACTCTCTCTGCAGCTTCTGCTCCATTTGTTGATCATGTTACAGACGCAGAGACACTGTAACTACAGTCCCCATTCATCGTACAGAGTTGTGTCACCAAGTCCTCTCTCCTCCCTGAATGTCTGCAGCAGCTCATAACACAACCTCCAGAAAACCATCCACAGCACCTCCACTAACTTTGTAATAACAGAAGTAAGTCAAAAGCCCCTCAGCTGCAAGTTGGATGCCTGGTCCTTTTAACTAACACTAGAGGGGGATCCTCGTGCTGCTGAATGTATGTTCAGCTGAGAGTGACTAACACAGATGGTCAGTATACATGCAAGGACCAAGTATCAAAGACGTACATCAAAGTTGCTGAAATGGCTGATCGACTTCATATTCAGACCTCTCCTCACACTACAGACACACACACGTTACACCGACACGAGCACCCTGGCCAGCCTGGGTGTCCTGTACAATGTGCTGGATGTGACCGGCAGTGCAGCTCACACCATTTTATGGATCCAAGCTTCCACAGCATGAGTGCAGCAGGAGAGATGAAATGTGTGGTCAGGAAAACCACACTGTGGCTGTCTGGATACAAAATTGTCTGGCCCATAGAAGACAGAGGGTGTTAGTAGATGGAAAGTATTCAGCATGGAGCTCGGTGACCAGTGGTGTTCTGCAAGGATCTGTTCTGGGACCTCTGCTCTTCGTGATTTTTATAAATGACTTGGATGAGGAAGTGGAAGGCTGGGTTAGCAAGTTTGCCGATGACACGAAGGTTGCTAGAGTTGTGGATAGTGTGTAAGGCTGTTGTAGGTTGCAACGGGACATTGACAGGATGCAGAGCTGGGCTGAGAAGGGGCAGATGGAGTTCAACCTGGAAAAGTGTGAAGTGATTCATTTTGGTAGGTCGAATTTGAATGCAGAATACAGGCTTAAAGACAGGGTTTTTGGTAGTGTGGAGGAACAGAGGGATCTTGGGGTCCATGTCCAGAGATCGCTCAAAGTTGCCACCCAAGTTGATAGGGTTGTTAAGAAGGCGTATGGTGTGCTGGCTTTCATTAACGGGGGATTGAGTTTAAGAGCTGCGAGGTTATGCTGCAGCTCTATAAGGCCCTGGTTCGACCACACTTGGAATATTGTGTTCAGTTCTGGTCGCCTCATTATAGGAAGGGTATGGAAGCTTTAGAGAGGGTGCAGAGGAGATTTACCAGGATGCTGCCTGGACTGGAGGGCATGTCTTATGAAGAAAGATTGAGGGAGCTAGGGCTTTTCTCATTGGAGCGAAGAAGGATGAGAGGTGACTTGATAGAGGGGTACAAGTTGATGAGAGGCATAGATAGAGTGGATAGCCAGAGACTTTTTCCCAGGGTGGAAAGGGCTATCACTAGTGGGCATAATTTTAAGGTGACTGGAGGAAGGTTTCGGGGAGATGTCAGAGGTAGGTTCTTTACACAGAGAGTGGTGGGTGCGTGGAATGCGCTGCCAGTGGTGGTAGTAGAAGCAGATACATTAGGGACATTTAAGCGACACTTGGATCGTTACATGGATGATAGTAGATTGAAGGGTAGGTAGTTAGTTTGATCTTAGAGTAGGTTAAAGGTTCGGCACAACATCGTGGGCCGAAGGGCCTGTACTGTGCTGTACTGTTCTATGCTCTATGTTCTATGTTATATGAAGAGTGACAGAAGGAAAGAAAGTCACTTTTAAGCGGTAATTGGAAAAAAGATTTTTAAGATGAACAAGTTTCAGGAACATTGGAAATGAACAGGGGATTGGGATAATCAGAGGGGTGAGGACATGGAGGGATTTGATCACATGAGTGATAATATTAAAATTGAGGTGTTACTGGACCAAGAGCCAATGTAGGTCAGTGAGCACAGGGATATTGGGTGAACAGAATTTGGTGCAAATTAGAAGATGGTAGCAGAGTTTTGGATGACCACAGGTTACAGAGAGCAGGATGTGGGAGACCAGCCAGGAGTGTGTTAGAATAGTCAAGTCTCGAGATAAAAAAGGCATGGATGAGGTTTTTAGCAGCAGCTGAATTGAGCTCTCTCTCTCTCGTTCTTTCTCTCTCTGTCGGCCTCATTTGCTCTGTCCCACACTCAGAATCTTATAAGTTTCAATCAAGTCGCCTCTTACTCTTCTAAACTCCAGCTGACATAAGCCAAGCCTGTCCAACCTTTCCTCATTAGACAACACCCCCATTCCAGGCATTAGTCTAGTAAACCATCTCTGAACTGCTTCGAATGCATTTCCACCTGTCCTTAAATGAGGAGATCAATACTGTACACAGTATTCCAGAAGTGGTCTCCCTATATAAATGAAACATAACCTCCCTACATTTGTATTCAATTCCTCCTGCATTGGACGATAACATTCTATTAGTTTTCCTAACTACTTTCAATGCCTACATATTAACCTTTTACAATTCATACACAAGGACTCTCAGTTCCCCCTGGATGGTAGAGCTCTGAAATCTCTCACCATTGTGATTATATGCTTAATTTTTATTCTTCCTGCCAAAATGGACAATTTCATATTTTCCCACATTATACTCCATTTACCAGATCTTTGCCCAATCACTCAATCTATCTACCCCTTTGTGGTTCACTTGTGTCCACGTCACAACATACTGTCTGACCGACGTTTCTGTCATCAGCAAATTTAGCAAACATACCTTTGGCCCCTTCATCCAAGTGATTTATATAAATTGTAAAGAGCTAAGGCACCCGCACTGATCCCTGTGACACACCACTCGTTACATCTTGCCAAACAGAAAATTATCCATTTAAGCCTACTCTCTGTTTCCTGTTAGCTAGCCAATCTTCTATCCAAGCCAATAGGTTGCCCCCTACACCATGAGCTTTTATATTCCGCAATGAACTTTGATGTGGCACATTATGAAATCCCTTCTGGAAATCTAAGTATAGTACATCCACCAGTTCCCCTTTATCCACAGCACCTGTTACTTCTTCAAAGAACTTCAATAAATTGGTTAAACATGGTTTCCGATTCACAAAAGCATGTTGACTCTGCCTGATCACCTTGAATTATTCTGTGTGTCCTGTTATAACGTCTTTACTAATAGCTTCTTACATTTGATCCATAGCCAGAAAGCCTTTCTCACCTGCCACAGGCCGTATGTCCACTATGTCTATTCTGATTTTGTGCTGTATTTGAACTGTTACTCCTCAATAAACTGCTTGTGACCCTTCGATCTCCTTTTGGTTAATCTGTGACCCTGGATCAGATCTTACATTGGTGTAGGAGAGGGAACACAGCTCATGTCAAAGTCCTGCCTCCCTTTTATATGATCCTGTATAATGGACAGGGACTACTGGGCAGTAATGTGCTCAAAGGTTATCAGCAGTAATTGATTATCCCTATATTTGTATATTGTAGAACATTAAAACATGCCCCTACTCTGGTGTCCAGTGCACCCTCAATATTCATGATTAAAATCTCAGAGGAGTGGGAACCAGACAGCTCTGATCACCCTGAGGTACAGGCGATTCTCGAGTCCGTGTCGAGTGTATCCACAACCCATAAAGATAACTGTGCAAACATGAGCAGACCCGAAGAAATTAACTGACCATTGCATGATCCATGAAGCAGTATTCATACCGAGCTGAGATTATATCATACATTCCAGACACTATCATGTCATTGTTATACCAGGGTGTAGGTCACGAAGCCATGTTCCCTTCTAACTGCCCAATTTGACTGGTTGGAAAGCCGGATGGCAGCTGGTGACTGACTATTGACCACCACAAACTCAATTCAGTCAACCCTGCGTGAACCCGGTTGTCTGATAGACACCCACCCTACTCTCCCGGATTCTCAGTGGCAGGGCTGTCTTCTCTACCCTGGATATCTCTAATGTTTATTGGAGTATCCCAGTAAAACTAGAGAAACAAATTAAATTCACATTCACTTCTGAGGACCAGAGGTACTCCTGGACATGTCTGTCACAAGGGGTTCCACAATAACCCCACTATTTTCAACAAACGTGTAGCCGGGTCCCTTCTGAGCTTTTCACAGTCTTCCTGCTCGCTGCAATATGTCGATGATCTTCTCATCACCACAAACCGTGTCCACACATTTAACCCTTTTACAGGAACTACTGCAGTGACTTTGGGAGCTGGACTAAAAGACCATCCACGTAAGGCCCAGCTGGTGCAAGACCGTGTCACCTTTCTACGTGCCCAGGTCAGAGCATCCTGCATCAGCCCACACCAGCTTCAGGTCGAGACCATCCAGTGTCTACCCCTGTTCACCTCAAAGTCCTGCCCTGTGTCCTATCCTCAGGCTGGTGGGGTATCAGTGGACACTCATCCAGTATCTACCCCTGTCCACCTCAAAGACTACCCTGTGTCCTATCCTCAGGCTGGCAGGGTATCAGTGGACCCTCATCCAGTATCTACCCCTGTTCACCTCAAATTCCTGCCCTGTGTCCTATCCTCAGGCTGGTGGGGTATCAGTGGACACTCATCCAGTATCTACCCCTGTCCACCTCAAAGACTACCCTGTGTCCTATCCTCAGGCTGGCAGGGTATCAGTGGACCCTCATCCAGTATCTACCCCTGTCCACCTCAAAGTCCTGCCCTGTGTCCTATCCTCAGGCTGGTGGGGTATCAGTGGACCCTCATCCAGTATCTACCCCTGTTCACCTCAAAGTCCTACCCTGTGTCATATCCTCAGGCTGGTGGGGTATCAGTGGACCCTCATCCCTCGATTTGCAGAGACTGTGACTCCTCTTTATGAACTAACTAATGATGGTGATGACCAGGTTTAACCCAGTTGGACTGAAGAGAGCATAGAAGCAGTAACACAATTGAAGAAAGCTGTCGCCCAGGCAACGTGTCTTATCTCACCTAACCCTGACAAGACTTTCTACATGGAGGTGGTGGACACAGTGAAAAGCCTGACTGCTGTCCTATGTAGAGAAAACGAGGAGAAATTACTCCCCATTGTGAATGACTCCAGAATTGTCAGTGGAACTGAACTGATTTACTCTGTTTGTGAAGGACATTTGTTAACCACGTTCTGGGGCATCAAACATTTCACTTACATCACGGGGTTCTCCAGGGTGATACTGCCCAGTCCATTATAAACTTTCCCAGTATAGGGCGGCACAGTGGTGCAGTGTTTAGCACCGCAGCCTCACAGCTCCAGTGACCCGGGTTCAATTCTAGGTACTGCCTGTGTGGAGTTTGCCAGTTCTCCCTGTGTTTGCGTGGGTTTCCTCCGGGTGCTCCGGTTTCTACCCACATGCCAAAGACTTGCAGGTTGATCGGTAAATTGGCCATTAGCAATTGCCCGTAGTATAGGTAGGTGGTAGGGAAACATCGGGACAGGTGGGTATGTGGTAGGAATATGGAATTAGTGTAGGATTAGTATAAACGGGTGGTTGATGGTCTGCACAGACTCGGTGGGCCGAAGGGCCTGTTTCAGTGCTGTATCTCTAAACTAAACTAAAAGTAGTAATAGTATTCCCCTGTCAGGGAGTCGTAGAGTCATAGTCATTTCAGCACAGAATTAGGCCATTCTGCTCATCGAGTCCATGCCAGCTCTTTGTCGATAAATCCAGCCAGTCTCATTCCCCAGCTCTGACTCCATATTCCTGCAAGTTTATTTACATCAAGTGTTCATCCAATATCCTTTTGAAATAATTCACCTTCTCTGCTTCCACCACCCTCGGAGGCAATGATTTCCAGGCCATTACCACTCGTTGTGTAAAAATGTTGTTCATCACATCCCCCTTAACTCTTGCCCTCAATCTTAACTCTAGTCATTGTACCATCAGCTAATGGGAACATCTTTTCCTGTCTACCTTATCCAAACAGGTCATCATCTTGTATACATGTATCAAATCTCCCCTCAATCTCCATTACTCCAAGGAAGACAATCCCAGCTTTTACAGACTATATTGTACTGAAAATCCTCCATCTCTGGAACCATTAAAGTAACCCTCCTCTACACCCTGTCAATGACCCTCACATCCTTCCTAAAGTGTGGTGAACAGAACTGGATGCAGTACTCCAGTTGGGGCCTAACCAGAGCTTCATAAAGTTACAGCATAACTTTCCTTCTTCTGAACTCACCACCTCTATCTATGAAGCCCAAGATCCCATATGCTTTACTGACGACTCTCTCAATATATCCTGCCACCTTCAGGGATCTATGTGCATGAACCCCATGTCCCTTTGTCTCTGCACACTCTTTCGAACTTTACCATTAAGTGTATATCGCCTCTCCCTGTTCCTTCTGATAAAATGCATCACTTGACACTTGTCTGTATTAAAGTCCATTTGCCTCTCGTCTGCCCATTCTGCTAGCCTATCTATGTCCTCTTACATCGATTGGTATCAACCTCAATGCCTGCCCCGCCTCCAAGTTTGGTATCACCTGCAAATTTTGAAATGTTTCTATGTAAGCCATTATCCAAATCATTTATACATATCAGAATAAAACAGTGTTCCTAGCACTAACCCTTGGGGAACACAACTGTCTATTTTTCTCCAGTTTGAATAACAACTATTTACCGCAACTCACTGTTTTCTGTCATTAAGTCAGTTTTATATACAAGCTGACACTGACCTTCCTTTTCCATCAGCATCAATTAACTGTCCAATTCTCACAAACAGATTGTGAAATAAAGTACAAATTCAGCTTAAAATTAAGTGAAATGCTAAATGTAAAATTAACAAATTGTTGGAAAGAGATCGACTCTTAGATCACTTAAAATTCAATCTCTCGTTAACTTTACTGCATTTAGTACTCTGTCCAAGCAGGACTCCCTAAAACTGGACTCAGTGCAGCTTATTGCATTTAGGGTTTGGGGAGAGAATTCAAAAGCTTAGGGATGAGACCAGAAAGTGCTGGAAATACTCAGCAGGTCTGGCAGCATCTGTGTAGAGAGAAACAGAGTTAATGTTTCCGGTCTCTGACCCTTCATCAGAACTGGTAAACGTTAGGAATGTAACAGTCTGTAATTTAATCTATCCCCTCTCTGTCCCATCACAGTCCTTCCTTCTTGTTCTTCTTCCCCCTTCCCCTCTTTCACTTGCTCAAAGACTGTTACATTTCTAACGTTTACCAGTTCTGATGAAGGGTCACAGATCTGAAACATTAACTCTGTTTCTCTCTGCACAGATGCTGCCAGACCTGCTGAGTATTTCCAGTGTTCAGCATCCGCAATATTTTGCTTTTATTTTAGTGTTTAATTCACTGACATTTATCTTCCAGGAATTACTCCCTGGAAGTTCTGCTCTACTCTTCCAGAGCGTAGGGCCTCGGCAGCTGAAGGCAGGACCACCAATGGTAGAGCAATTAAACTCGGAGATGCTCAAGAGGCCAGAAATAGATGAGTGCAGATATCTCGGAGGGTTGTCGGGCTGGAGGAGATTACAGAGATAAGGAGGAGTGAGATAATGAAGGATTTGAAAAGAAGGCTGAGAGTTTTAAAATTGACGTGTTGCTGACCAGGAGCCAATGTAGGTCAGTGAGTCCAGGGGGTAATGGGTGAACATGACTTGGTGTGAGTTAGGACATGGGCAGCAGTGCATTGGATCACCTCAGGGTTATGGAGGGTAGAATGTGGGAGACCAGCCAGGAGTGTGTTGGACTAGTCGAGTCTACAAGTAACACAGGCAAGGGGGACTGTTTCATCAGCAGAAGAGCTGAGAGAGGGGCAAAGTTGGGTGATGATACGGAAGTGTAAGTAGGCTGTTTTAGTAATATTTAGCAGGAAGCTCGTCGCAGCGTCAACTATGAAACCAGGTTGTGAACAGTTTGCTTTAGTTTCAGACAGTTGCCAAGGAGAGAGATCCAGTCTGTAGCTAGGAAACTTTTGACGTGGGGTTTGAAAACAACGGCTGCAGTGTTCCTAATATTTAATTGGTATGGCAGATGTGTGAGGAGATACATTGTCGGAAGATTTGATATATATTATCCGTTCATGGGATGTGGGTGTCGTTGACTAGGCCAGCATTTATTGCCCATCCATAATTGCCCTTGAGAAGGTGATGGTGAGCTGCATGCAGATGAATGACCAGGGATAATACAAGCTGAATGGCACAACTTTAAAGCTATTGAGAGTAACAGAGAGACCTGAGGTGTTTGTATGCAATCTTTGAAAGTAGCTGGACAGGTTAACAAACAGTTCACAAAGCAAATAGATTACTCGGCTTGATTAATAGAGACACAGAGTAGACTGGCCAGGATATTGTGTTAACTCTATAGAAAAGACTAGTCCGGCTCCATCTGGAGTATTGTGTCCAATACTGGGAACCACACTTTAGGAAGGACATGAAACCTTGGAGAGGGGACAGAAGAGTTTTACTGGAACTTTTCCAGGGATGAGGGATTACAGTTATGTAGCTGGGATTGTTTTCCTTGGAGCAGGGACATTTACAAGGTGATCAGATAGGGATATATAACATCATGAAGGGTTTATGTAAATTATATAATGTTTCTAATGTATGAGGGGCCATTAACCAGAGGACATAGATTTATGGTGATTGGAAAAAAGAAGCAGAGTTGACATGGGGATTATTGTAATACAATTTTTGTTTCGGATTTGCAAATTATTGTATGATAGGCTGAAGGATACAGATTCAAAAGTAGATTCAAAAAGTGATTTGGTTAGATATTAAGGGGAAAAGTTCAAGGATCTGGGAAAGATACAGGGTGTGGAACTCACTGGAAACTCATCAAAAGAGCCAGCACAGACTTCATAGACCAAATGACCCCCTTCCATGCAATGCTATTATATGTTTCTATGACTTTTCCTGCCTGTACTTTTACAATTTTCCTATCGTTTCAAAAGGTGTTTGATAAAGTACTATATAACAGCCGTGTGACCCAATTAGAATCACATGGGATTAAAGGGCCAAAGTCAGCCGAGTCACAGTTTGTAGCTCTCTCCCCTTTCAGTCACAAGCTTCCAGGATCAAGTGTCATGAAATGACTTTTTCACAAGAATCAAGGCTAACACTGCAGCGACAGTACTGAGGGAGTATTGCGCTATCAGATGAGCAGTCTTTCGAATGAAACGTTAAACCAAGGCCCCATCTGCCCTCTTAGGTGGATGCTAATGATCCTGTGGGATTATTTCGCAGCAGATCAGGGGATTTATTCCCTGTGGCCTGGACAATATTTATCCATCAAGCAACATCATAAAAACAGATCTGGTCATTATCACATTGCTGCTTGTGGGATCTTGCTGTGCGAAAATTGGCTGCCCTGTTTCCGACAGTACAAGAGTGAGTCGGCATTATCAGTATACGTTGATTGTAAATCGCTTTGGAACATGCAGTAGTCATGAAAGGCGCTACATAAATGGAAGTCCTTTTTTTTCTTTTTCAATCCCAGCATGCAAGAAATTAGTTAGGTGACAGGTATCAGAGAGTAGGGAATAATGGCTGTTTTTCAGCTGGAGCGAAGTACACAGTGGGGTTCCCCAGGGTGACTGTTGGGATCCCTGGTGTTGCATGCTAATGCAGTGGGCTTGTGTACAGAGGGGGTAATGTTCAAGTTTTCAGATGGAAGGAAACTCAGAAATGTTAATAAACAGTGAGAAGGATAGTAACAGACTTCAGGAGGACAGAGACTGACTGATGAAATGGGCAGGAACATGGCAGATGGAATTTAACACATTGAAATGTGAAGTGAGACATTTGGGTAGGAAGTATGAGAAGAAAAAAATATAAAATAAATGGTACCATTATAGAGTGAGTGCATGATGAGAGAGACCTAGGGTGTCAACACACAGATCTTAGTTAGTAGCATGCAGTGTCCTTGGTGTTAGAGAGAGACACAGAGTAATAAAACTCAGGAGGAAATGCTGATATTTATACATCATTGGTTAGGTCCCGGATGGAGAATTGTGTCCAATTCTGATCACCACACATTGGTAAGGATGTAAAGGACGTAGTGAAGATACAGAGGTGAATTACTAGAATGGTACCAGGGATCTGGGAATACAGTTACGTGGATAGATTCGAAAAGCTGGGATTGTTCTAATTAGAGCAGTGATAGGTAAGGGGCGATTTGATATAAAATTCAAAATTATGAAGGGTTTTGATAAGGTAATCAATGTGAAGCTGTTTCCAGTGTCAGAAACAGGGGCGGCACAGTGGCGCAGTGGTAAGCATTGCAGCCTCATATTATGGGTACTGCCTGTGTGGAGTTTGTGGGTTTCCTCCCTCAGCCAAAAGTCTTGCAGGTTGATAGGTAAATTGGCCAAATAAATTGCCCCTAGTATAGGTAGGTGGTAGGGGAATATAGGGACAGGTGAGGATGTGATAGGAATATGGGATTAGTGTAGGATTAGTATAAGTGGGTGGTTAATGGTCGGCACAGACTCGGTGGGCCGAAGGGCCTGTTCGAGTGCTGTATATCTAAATCCAAAAATCTGAAGTTTAGTATTAAGAAGACACAGACTGAAGGTAATTGACAAAAAACCAGAGGTGAAATGAGGAGAATTTTCTTCCACAGCGAGTTGTTGGGATCTGGAATTCACTGGCTGAAAACATGGTGGAAGCAGATTCAATAATATCATTCAAAAGGCAATTTAGCAAATACTTGAAAAGGGAAAGAAAAACAGGAGTCTGGGGAAAGAGGAGGAAAGAAGAACTAATTATATGGCTCTTTCGAAGAGACAGCACTGACACAAAGGGCCGAATAGCCTTCTTCTGTGCTGCATCAATTTCTTATTTTTTGAGCAAGAGAAAGTGAGTGAAGAGAGAGAGAAAGACAGAGTGTGAGAAAGTTTGAAAGAGAGAACAGCAAATAGAAATAGAGAGTACGTCGTGTTTTTGGGCAGAGGGATCATGATCTGCCCGTGCCCGTTCCTGTTGAGGCAGGTGACAAACACACTTCCTGCTGCCTCCTCATTTCCATGAATTCTACGTGCCACCCCGTTTAAACCGCGCTGCTGTCTGTCTGGATGCTTAACAGGGCCCTAAAGGTGTGTGAGGTTGACACATGCTTCAGCCAGGTTCAGCTTTTAAACGCAGTCTGTCCCTCTTAAAGAGGTGATGCACTGATTCACTGGAGGCGGCTGCTGCTCACTGTGAATTCTGCAATTGGAGACAAGGTAAATAGCACACTGCAACAGAGGGTTCTGCGGTTCACGGATGTGGGGATGGATGTCTTAGTTACGAAGGGTGACAGGAGGAGAGAGGCTCTGTTTCCGTGTGGTGGGGTGGAGACTCCCAAGGAACGTCCTCCGAAGGGAATCGGTGAAGGTGGCCAGGGAGGTCAATGCAAGAATTCTCGCCACGAGACTCTGGCAGCAGAGCCAGAAGAAGTTTAATGAGCTCATACGGGTGGTCAATGTCATTGAATTAATCTCCAAATGGCATCTCCTACCCCCAACATCACCAACCTCTCACACTGCTCAATGCACCACACCCCCATCATTCACCCATCAGCAGTCCCTAACACTCAGGACTCACACCTAACATTCACATACTCCACCTTACCCTCACACGCCTTGTACTGATAGCAGCCTCACACCCACCTCTCACTGCCTCCAATTACCTCCAGCTATTCAGCTATGGCAGGCATATCATCAAAACACAATGTAACACAATCATTAATATTCTGCCTCCTTTCTTGCAGGACAAGGGGACCCATAATCACAGGGAGCAGCAAGTGAACCGGCGAGTGCCAGGCATACCTTCATCCCCTGAGCTTGAGGGAGGAGATGGTTCTTCACATCATGGGACCGGCTGTGACAGAGCCCGTGGCATCCGGCATCGCCGAGAGCATTCAGGATGATGCTATGTTCCTGCCTTATGCCCCTTCTTAACTCCCACCTCCCCCCACATCCTGCTGACTGGGATGATGTACAAGCTGCAGATGGTGGGATCATGGACCTCCTGCTTTCCAACCCACCCACAATCTCTCATCCCAGTACGATCCTTCTGATTTTACACTTCCCAATGGTACCCCAAAACTGCCAGCTTCCCAGTCACAGCAGCTCCAGGAGACAGAGAGAGAGCATCAGCACAGGACTGATGGTGAAGCCCCATCACTTAGTCTGATACTCACAGCCCCCAGCTCAAATACTTCCACTGTGTGTGCCTTAGAGGCTGGTATAGAGTCGTAATCTGCACATGCTGATTCATCGAACACGCACGAACTGCAGCCAGGGCAGGGGGAAAGGATAGTGCATGTGGCAGCTCCCAGACAGCGAGGTCACAAACGGGTTATAATACACAGGACTCAGATCAGAACATTACTGGGCTGCTGCCTATGTCGAGGTGGTACAGTTTGAATCGAAGCACTCAAGGCCCAGAGCTGCTCGAGGACGTCCTGAAAGGTCATCTGCAGTCTCCCCGAATGAAAGTCAGCAGTCTTCCACCAGCCATGCTGCAGTCACTAGGGAAACACTGGGGAGCACGAGGCAAGTCGAGGGAACGCACAAGACAGAGACTAAGGGAATATACAAGGGTGAATAGTTCCATTTTCCTTTTGTATAATTGGATGTGTTGTTGGATAAAGATGTTACTGAAAAGGTTTTTGTTGGTGGTTTTTATTACAGGATGGTGACCAAGGGGACACTGTGATGGGGCGTCTCAGATGGGTGAAATGGTGGCGAATGGGGGATCCATGGTGGGAAAGGGAAGTTGTCCTATGGGAAACAAAATCTTAGCAGGGACTCTCCGACAGCCTGTCTAGTTCGAAGGCGTCCAGGAAATATCCTCCCTGCGTCCTACTCCTCCTCCTGAGGTGTCCTCCGGATTCCTGGTGCCAATGCCTGTGTCCTCATGATGGTGATGATATGAAGGGTGCAGCAGAACACCATGAACTTGGACACCTGCTTCAGTGTGTACTGGAGGGCTCTCCCCGTGCGGTTCAGACATTGAAAGCATTGCTTCATCACACCGATGGTCTGTCCCACCATGTTCCTGGTGACTCCATTGCTCACATTATACACATGTTAATTGTGGGAGGTTGGGTGGCGGTGGTAGGTGGTTTGGGGATGCAGAAACATGAGCTGTGTCTAGACGGATTTTTTTCTTTGCCTCCGAGGAGCCACATTCTGGTTCTGTATGGAAGCCCTAAATGTTGAGAATGGCTGACTGCTTCAGAATGAAGGTATGGTGGCTGCTGACAGGGTAGTGAACATTCACCAACATGATGTACTGGGCATGCTCACACACCAACTGTACATTAATGGAGTGAGAGTTCTTTCAGTTCCTGTACTTCTCCCCATTGACATGGGGCCCCCGCAGAGACACCTCCACCATCAGGATTCCCGCTATCCTGACAAAGCCACGGGATCTCTCATTCTGCTTCTCCCTGCTGAGCGAAAAAACGATGACATAGATGGTCACCCTCACCTCCCAGAATTATCAATGGGAATGGACAACACACAGGCCTCGCAACTACTGGTCAGTTAGTTTAACATCAGTGGTGAGGAAGGTTTTAGAAACTAAATCAGCGGGAAAAAAATCAACACACACTAGGAGATGTTTGAGTTAATTAAGGGTTGTCCGCACGGATTTTTAAAAAGCAGATCATGCTTTCCTGAACTAATTGAATTTATTTTGATGAAGTAACAGAGCAGGTTGATGAAAAGAATGTGGTGGATGGTCTACGTGGATTTTAAGAAAGCGTTTGATGAAGTACCACACAAAAGGATGTGGAAGCTTTAGAGAGGGTGCAGAGGAGATTTACCAGGATGCTGCCTGGACTGGAGGGCATGTCTTACGAAGAAAGGTTGAGGGTGCTCGGTCTTTTCTCATTGGAACGAAGAAGGATGAGAGGTAACTTGGCAGAGGGTACAAGATGATGGGAGGCATAGATAGATTGGATAGCCAGAGGCATTTTCCCAGGGCAGAAAGGGCTATCACCAGGGGGCATAATTTTAAGATGATTGGAGGAAGGTTTTGGGGAGATGTCAGAGGTAGGTTCTTTACACAGAGAGTGGTGGGTGCGTGGAACGCACTGCCAGCGGCGGTAGTAGAAGCAGATACATTAGGGACATTTAAGTGACTCTTGGATAGGTACATGGATGATAGTAGAATGAAGGGTGTGTAGGTAGTTTGATCTGAGAGCAGGTTAAAGGTTCAGCACTACATCGTGGGCCGAAGGGCCTGTACTGTGCTGTACTGTTCTATGTTCTATGTTCTAAAATGTTGGATAACAAAATTGAATCACATGGATTAGCATCCAATTGGATCAAATATTGATTGATGGAAAGAAAAGGGTGAGTAGTGTTAAATGGTAGTTTTTCAGACTGGAGGATGGTAGGCAGTGATGTTCCCCAAGGGTCAGTGCTGGAACCACTTTTTTTTTGCTATATATAAATGACTTGAATCTTGGAATACAGAGCAGAATTTCAAGGCTTGCCAATGACACCGAACTTGGACGCACGGCAAACACTGAGGATGACACAAACTGCCTGCAACAGGATATCGACAATCCAGCAGAATTAACAGAGCAATGGCAGGTGGAATTTAGTACAGAGGAGTGTGAGGTGATGCCTTTTGCCAGACGGAATAGGAAGGCAATATAGACTTAATGACACAGTTCTGAACATTGTGCAGGAGCAGAGGGACCTGGGGCTCCATATGCATTTATCATTGCAGGTGGCAGGACATATTAGGAGAGTGTTTAGTAAAACATATCAGATCTTGGAGGCAAGGATACAAAAGCAGGGAAACATAGAAACATAGAAAATAGTAGCAGAAGTAGGCCATTCGGTCCTTCGAGCCTGCTGCGCCATTCGTTATGATCATCGCTGATCATCCAACTCAGTAATCTTTTCCCCCCATATCCTTTGATCCCTTTAGAACCAAGAGCTATATCTAACACCTTCTTAAAAACATACAATGTTTTGGCCTCGACTGCTCCCTGTGGTTGCGAATTCCACAGGCTCACCACTCTCTGGGTGAAGAAATTTCTCCTCATCTCAGTCCTGAAAGGTTTACCCCTTATCCTTAGACTGTTACCCCTGGCTCTGGACACCCCAACATCGGGAACATCCTTCCTGCATCTAGTCTGTCCAGACTGATTATAATTCTGCAGGTTTCTATGAGATCCCTCCCTCACTCTTCTGAACTCCAGCGAATATAATCCTAACCGACTCAGCTTCTCCTCATACATCAGTCCCGCCATTCCAGGAATGAGTCTGGTAAACCTTCGCTGCACTCCCTCTATTGCAAGAACCTACTTCCTCATATATGGAGACCAGAACTGAACACAATATTCCAGATGTGACCTCACCAAGGCTCTGTATAATTGCAGCAAGACATCCCTGCTCCTGTACACGAATCCTCTCGTTATAAAGGCCAGCGTACCATTTGCCTTTTTACCGCCTGTTACACCCACATGCTTACCTTCAGCAACTCGTGTACGAGAACATCAATAATTCCCTTCTCTCAGTTTATACCAGTTCTGATAATAATCTGCCTTCCTGATTTTGCTACCAAAGTGGATAACCTCACATTTGCCCACAATTATACTGCATCTTCCATGCATTTGCCCACTCACTCAACTTGCCCAAATCACACTGAAGCCTCTATGCATCCTCCTGACAACTCACCCTCCCACCCAATTTTATGTCATCTGAAAATGTCGAGATATTACATTTAGTTCCCTCATCTAAATCATTAATATATATTGTGCGTAGCTGGGGTCCTAACACCGATCCCTGTGGTACCCACTGTTCACGTTCTGCCATTCAGAAAAAGACCCGTTTGTTCCCACTCTTTGTTTCCTGTCTGGCAACCAATTTTCTATCCATCACAATAAACTACCCCCAATCCCATGTGCTTTAATTTTACACGCTAATCTCTTATATGGTACTTTGTCAAAAGCGTTCTGAAAGTCCAAATAAACCATATCCACTGGCTCCCCCTCATCAACTCTTACTAGTTACATCATCGAAGAATTCTAGTAGATTTGACAAGCATGATTTCATTTTCGTAAATTCATGATGACTTTGTCGAATTCTACCACTGTTCTCCAAGTGCTCTGCTATAAAATCTCTGATAATGGCCCCAGGATTTTCCCCACTTTCGACGTCAGGCTCATTGGTCTATAATTCCCTGTTTTCTCTATATATCCCTTTTTAAATAGTGGAGTTACATGAGCTACCGTCCAATCTGTAGGAACTGTTCCAGAGTCCATGCAATCTAGGAAGATGTCCAGCAGTGCATCCACTATTTCTGGGGTCACTTCCTTAATTATTCTTGGATTAAGATTATCAGGCCCAACACCATTTCTCTACTAATACTGATGTATTTAACTTCCTATCTCTCACTAAACCCTGTGTTCCCCAACATTGCTGGTATGATATTTGTGTCCTCCTTTGTGAAGACAGAATCAAAGTATGCACTTAGATGGTCAGCCATTTCTTTGTTCCGCATAATAAATTCCGCTGTTTCTGAGTGTAAGGGACCTACATTTGTCTTCACCAATTGTTTTCTCTTCACATACCTATAGAAACTTTTACAGTCAGTTTTTATGCCCACACAAGCTTACTCTCATACTCTATTTGCTGCTTCTTAATCAATCCCAATGTCCTCCTTTGCTGAATTCAAAACTGCTCCCAATCCTCAGGTCTGTTGTATTTATTTTCCCTGGAGAATATGTGTGCCTCTTCCTTAGATCTAATGTTATCTCTAATTTCCCTTGCAAGCCATAATTTGGCTACCTTTCCCTTTTTTTTTCTTTTGTGCCAGGTATGCTGTTATAGATGCTACGCTGAAACTTTGTAATGCTTTGGTTAGACTCGAACTGGAGAGCTCTGTCCAGTTCTAATCACCACACTTTAGGAAGGATGTAAAGGTCCTTGAGAGAGTGCAGTGGAGATTTACCAGAATGGTTTCAGGGATAGGGGGTTTAGTTACAAGGTCAGTTTGGAGAAGCTGGATTTGTTGTCCCTGGAGCAATGGGGATTGAGATAGATTTGATAGAGGTGTACACGATTATTATAAGCTTAGATAAGATATTGAAGGAAAAGCTGTTCCCGTGATGAAACACGGACTAGGGGTCACAAATGGAACATTTTGGATAAGAGATGCAGGTGGAATATGAGGAAGAACTTTTTAACACAGTGGATGGTAACGATCTGGAACTCACTGCCCATGAGAGTGGTGGAAGCCGAGACAATCAATGACTTCAAAAGGAAACTGGGTGGAACCTGAAGGAAATGCACTTGCAGAGCTATGGGGATTGAGCAGGGGATTGAGACTGACTGGATTGTTCCACATAGAACCGGAAATGATGGGCGAATGGCCTCCTTATGTGTCGTAAATGACGCTGTGACTCCATCAACCTCTACTACTCTATACTGGATATGTCTCCTGCTCCTGCCTGGAAATATCCAAATACATAGAGTTTCAATGAAACTGCGATCTTAACGTCCACTGACAGCTCCGTCCTCACTCTGGCGTGAGGCTCCATGTGTTGCAGGAGGTGACACAGCTCTGTGGCTAACTCCTTTTTGAATCAGAGTCACCTCACACACTGCTCCTGGTGAAGGTAAGGTAGGGGAAGTGCTCTTGGAAAACCCAGGGTGGGTAGGGTAAAGCCCCTTCCTCCTTCCTCTTTAGAGAGCGCCCCCTCTCAACATCCTCTGCTCCATTTGTTGGTCATGTTACAGACCCAGAGAAATTGCAACTACAGTCCCCATACCTCGTCCAGAGTTGGGTCACCAAATCCTCTGTCCTCCCTGAATGTCTGCAGCAGCTCACAACACAACATCCAGAAAACCATCCACAGCACCTCCACTAACTTTACAATAGCAAAAGTAAGTCAAAAGCCCCTCGCCTGTAATTCGGATGTCTGGTCCTTTTAAATAACACTAAAGGGGCTCCTCGTGCTGCTGAATATATGTTCAGCTGAGAATGACTAACACAGGTGGTCAGTGGACATGCACAGGACAAGTTTCAAAGACATATATCAAAGCTGCTGCAATGGCTGAGTGGCACCATATTCAGACCCTTCCTCACACTACCAGCACATGCTTGATAAACCCGGGCTAAATCCCTGTCTAGCGCTAAATCCCTGTCCAGCATGGAGCACTGGAAGTGACCGGCAGCTCAGCTCATACCATTTTATGGATCCAAGCGTCCATGACGTTGGGCCCTGTGGCGCTGTGGAGCTGAAAATCGTGGTCAGTGGGAGAATAAAGAGGGGGTGAAGTTTATTTTTAAAGCTAATTGAAGAAAATACTAGAAAGCCAAAAGGAATATGGGAACGGTCAGGGGAATGGGACTAACTGGAGGGGTGAGGCCATGGAGGGATTCAAACACATGAATGAGAATAATAAAATTAAGGTGCTGCCAGACTGGGAATCAATGTAAATCAGTGAGCACAAGGGTGATGGGTGATCGGGATTGGTGTGAGTTGGAATACAGGCAGCAGAGTTCTGGATGGGCTGTAGTTTATGAAGGTTTATAAATGGGAGGGTGACCAGGATAGAATTGGAATAGTCAAGTGTGTATTTAACAAAGGCACAGATGAATGTTTCTGCAGCAGATAGGCTGAGGCAGAGGTGGAGATGTGTGTTTGTACAGAGGTGATAGTAGGCAGGGTTGGTGAGAATATGGAGATGAACTCAGCTCAGATTTAAATAGAACACAGAGGTTGCAAACTGTCTGGTTCAGCCTCAGATATTTGGCAATGAGGAGATCGTGGTTCATGGATAGTGGATGGAATTTCTTATGGAGACCAATGACAACTGCACTCTTCCCAAATTTAAATAGCAAGAACATTATTTCAGTGAAACAAATTTTACAGATCTCATAGCGGGAAATAGAGACTTACCAGAGACAGCAAAGATGGGAGAGTAAATTACAAGCACTCTAATGCACATAGCAATGGTTTATTGAGCTAATATCTGGAGACTGAAATTTGCCAGGAATAACAACAGCAGCAAGGAGGGCAGCGGAAATGACAAGAATGGTAATGCAGTTAAACATGGTTTATAGAATTAATAGCTAGATACAGAGACTTACTAGGGACACCAATAATAGCCAGGAAGGGGTAGTAAATGTATTGAATATTCCTCAGTGAGTAATAGATCCGACTGTTTAATGAGAACTGATCATAATCTGCAGAAAGAAAGTTAAACTCCCAGATGAAACTCCTGTTCATTGTTGTAACATTCCAATCTATTGCACTCTGATTCTGATCTTTCCTCTTCCTCTCTCCAGAGCCGCTGATCCCTGTTAGTGCCGGGAGTGATGTGATACTCCCACTGACACTATGTGATAACACATTGAAAGGAGCCCCTTATTAATAGAAGAGGGAAATCTTCCAGTGACACAATTAGGGTCCATGGAGACTGACATTAATTGCAGTCACTGAACAAACAGGTTCAGTTAACCCTTTTCAATCCAACAATTTTTGAATAACAATAAACTAGAACATTTACCCGGTCTGGATGGGAATTCTGAGGGTTGGTGAGAGAAGGAATGGTGCAAATGGAAGAAGCACTGCACAGAATCTGTCAATTCTCTTTGGATATCGGAGTGATGACAGAGCACTGGAGGGCTGCAAATTATACACTTAGTTTACAAGAAGGAGGGATGTGGTAAACCCTGTACTGTCCAGTCAATCTGACATCAGTGGTGGTGAAATTTCACAACCCAGGACAGAAATATTATTTGCTTGGAAAAGCATAGCATAATAAATTTCAAGCCACATGGATATGCTAATGACAATTCATGTCTGGCAAAGTTCAGCAAGAACTTATCCCAAGGTACTTCACAGCAGCATTATGAAACAAAGTATAACACTGAACCACCAAGGGAGATATTAGGTTAGGTGACCAAATGTTTGGTCAAAGAGGCAAGTTTTAAAGGAGTGTCTTAAAGGATAAAAGCGAGGTGGAGAGATGGAGAGATGGAGCTGTGTAGGGCGTGTATTCCAGAGCTTTGGGCCGAGGCAACTGAAGGTGTGGCCACAATGGTGGAGTAATTAAAATCAGGGATGCACAAGAGGCCAGAATTAGAGGAGCAGAGATATCTCAGAGGTTTGTGGGGCTGGAGGGGATTACAGAGTTAGTGAGGGGTGAGGCAATGGAGGGATTGGAAAACAAGAATGAGAATTTTAAAATCAAGACATTGCTTGACTGTGAGCTGATGTCGGTCAGTGATCGGGGAATGAGACTTTCTGTGAGTTAAGGCACAGGCAGCAGAGTTTTAGATGACCTCAAGGTTACAGATAGTAGAATGTGGGAGAATGAGTTCCAATAGTCCAGTCTACAGGTAATGAAAGCATGACTGAGAGCTTCAGCAGCGGATGAGTTAAGACAGGGGTGAAATCAGGCGATGTTATTGAAGTGGAAATAGGTGGTGATAGTGATGGCAAGAATATAACGGTGGAAGCTCATTTTGTGGTCAACTGTCACAGAATCACAGAATTGTTACAGGTGGCCATTCTGTCCATCGTGTCTGCACTGGCTGTCCAAAAGAGCAATTCATCTAGTACCGCTTCCCTGTCTTCTCCCTGTAACTCTGTACAATTTTCCTTTTCAGACAGCTATCCAATTTCTTCCTGAATGCCTCGATTGAATCTACCTCCACCACACTCTCAGGCAGTGCATTCCAGACCTTAAGCACTCGCTGTGTGAAAAAGTTTTCTTCATGTCACTTCTGCTTCTTTTACCAATAACTTTTATTCTTTACCCTCTCGTTTTCGAATCTTTCAGGAGTGGGGACAGTTTTTCCCTATCCACTCTGTCCAGACACCTCATAATTGTGAATACCTTTTTTTCTAATCTCCTCTCAGCCTTCTCTTCTCTAAGGAAAATGTTCCCAGTTCTCCAGTCTCTCTTCATTACTGATATTCTTCATCTCTGGAACCATTCTTGTGAATGTTTATGTACACTCCCCAATGTCTTCACGTTACCTAAAGTGTGGTGCCCAGAACTAGACGTAATACTGCCACTGAGGCCAAACTAGTGTATCATACAAGTTCAAAATAACCTCTTTGCTTTTGCATTCCATGCTGCTGTGAATAAAACACAGGATACTGTCTGGTTTATTAAGTGCTCTCAACCTCTCCTGCCAACTTCAATGACCCATGCATATATACACCCAGGTCCTCTGCTCCTGCACACCCTTTAGAGTTGTACAATTTATTCTATATTGCCTCTCCATGTTCTTCCTATCGAAATGAATCACATCACATTTCTCCACATTGAACTTCATCTGCCACCTGTCTGTCCATTTCACCAACTTGTCTATGTCCGTTTGAATTTCTACACTATCCTCCTCACCGTTCACAATGCTTCCAAGTTTTGCATCATCTGCAAACTTTGAAATTGTGCCCTGTGCACCAAGGTCCATGTCATTAATATTTGTCAGGAAGAGAAACGATCCCAACATTGATCCCTGGGGAACTCCACTACAAGTCTTAAATGAAAACAAAAAGTGCTGGAAAGACTCAGCAGGTCTGGAAGCATCTGTGGAGAGTGAAGCAGAGTTAACGCTTCAGGCCTGTGACCTTTCATCAGAATTGGCAAAGGTTAGAAAGGTCAGGTTTTAAGGAAATAAAGCAAGGGTGGGGCAAAAGAGAAAAAAGAGGTGTTGAAAGGACAGAGGGTCATAGAGATTAACTGACAAGGAGGTCATGGGGCAAAGGCAAAGAGAGTGTGCTTGTGGTGTGGTGAAAGACAAAGCGTAAGTGCAGCGAAGGTGTTACATGACAAAATAATGAACAGCCCAAGCCAAAAGCAGCAACATCAAAAAATCCAGTTTAAGGCCAGGACATGGCAAAAAAAATGATAAAGCAAAATAATTAAAAGAGCCAGTCTTGATCTGAAATTATTGAACTCAATGTTCAGTCTGGAAGTCTGTAGAATGCCTAATCGGACAATGAGGTTTTGTTCCTCGAGCTGACGTTGATGTTCACTGAGACACCGCCGCAGGCTGGGCTGTGGTTTATGGAGATTTATAACTGGGAAGGTGACCATGATAGAACTGGAATAGTCACGTGTAGATTTAACAAAGGCACAGATGAGAGTTTATGCAGCAGATGGGCTGAGGCCGAGGTGGAGATGGCAGTTATTGCAGAGGTGGTAGTCGGCATGTTTGTTGATGGAGGGAATATGGAGATGAAATCAGCTCAGGTTTAAATTACTACAGAGGTTGTAGACTGTCTTGTTCAGTCTCAGACACTGGCCAGTGAAAGGTAAGTGGTTCACAAATAGGGTATGAAGTTTCTTATGGAGACCAATGACACTAGCTTCAGTCTTCAAAAAAATAAATAAATTCCAAATCAGTATTTCAGTGAAGCAAGGTTTGCATATCTCATGGCTGGAACTAGAGTCTCACCAGGGCAACAACAGAAGCAAAGATGAGAGATTAAATTATACAAACCATAATGAGGTTAGCAATGGTTATATCAAGATAATAGCTGGAGGGATACCACAATCAGCAAGGGCAGAGTAAATGAGAAGTACAGTAATGCAGTTTAACATGGTTTATACAATGAAGAGCTGGATATAGAGACTTACCAGGAACACCAACAATAGCAAGGATGAGATAGTAAATGTATTGAATAATCTTCACTGCGTTATAGATGCTAGATGCTAATGGTAGCCGATCATAATATGCAGAAAGAGTGTCAAGATCCCAGGATAACCCCCTGCCCATTTTTGTAACATTACAATCTATTGTTCTCAGATTCTGACCCATTGTTGTCAGATTCCAATCTATTGTCCTCAGATTCTGATCTATCCTCCCCCTCTCTCTGGAGACGCTGGTCCCTATTAGTGCCAGGGATGATGCTCCCACTCAAACTATGTGAAAACACATCGAAAAGAGTCCCTTACTATTAGAAGATGGAGCACCTCCAGTGAAATAATTAGGTTCCATAGAGACCGACATTAATTACAGTCACTGAGCAAATAGATTCCGTTAACCTCTTTCATTCCGACACCTTGCATACCACAATAAAGCAGAAAATTTACTCTGGACAGGATGCGTGAGGGTTACTGAGGGAAGGAATGGTGAAAATAGTAGAGGCACTGGCCAGAATCTTTCAATCCTCCGTGGATATGGGAGCGATGACAGAGGACTGGAGCACTGTAATTGTTACACCCTGTTTAGAAAAGGAGAGATAGAGTAAACCCTGTAATTACTGAGCAGTCAGACACGCATCACTACTGGAGAAATTTCATGGGGTCACAACCCAGGACAAATATATTCGTTTCTTTGAAAAACATATGATAACAAACAAGAAGCAGCAGGGGTCTGGTAATAACAAATCATGTTTGGCAAACTTCAACAACAATTTATATTTATACAGCGCCTTTAACATAATGAAATGTCCCAAGGTGCTTCCCGAAAATGAGATACTAGTTTAAAGTTTGGTCAAAGAAGTAGATTTTAACGGGCGTGTTAAAGGATGAAAGCGAGTTGGAGAAGCGGAGAGGTGAAGGGAGGGTATTCTAGAACTTGGAGCCTCATTAGCTGAAGGTGCAGATAATAGTGGTGGAGTGATGAAAATCAGGGATGCACAAGAGGCCAGAATTAGAGATGCACAGATATCTTGGCGGATTGTGGAGCTGGAGGATATTACAGAGATAGGGAGCACATATAAGGAGCAAGAGGGTAACTAGAGAAAGATTAGATTAGATTAGAGATACAGCACTGAAACAGGCCCTTCGGCCCACCGGGTCTGTGCCGAACATCAACAACCCATTTATACTAATCCTACACTAATCCCATATTCCTACCAAACATCCCCACCTGTCCCTATATTTCCCTACCACCTACCTATACTAGTGACAATTTATAATGGCCAATTTACCTATCAACCTGCAAGTCTTTTGGCAGTGGGAGGAAACCGGAGCACCCGGAGGAAACCCACGCAGACACAGGGAGAACTTGCAAACTCCACACAGGCAGTACCCGGAATTGAACCCGGGTCCCTGGAGCTGTGAGGCTGCGGTGCTAACCACTGCACCACTGTGCCGCCCGAAAGGATTGGCCCACTCAAGGACAAAGGAGGAAAGTTATGCGTGGAGTCAGAGAAAATGGGTGAGATTCTAAACGAGTACTTTGCATCGGTATTCACCGAGGAGAGGGACATGACGGATGTTCAGGTTCGGGACAGATGTTTGATCACTCTAGGTCAAGTCGGCATAAGGAGGGAGGAAGTGTTGGGTATTCTAAAAGGCATTAAGGTGGACAAGTCCCCAGGTCCGGATGGGATCTATCCCAGGTTACTGAGGGAAGTGAGAGAGGAAATAGCTGGGGCCTTAACAGATATCTTTGCAGCATCCTTAAACACGGGTGAGGTCCCGGAGGACAGGAGAATTGCTAATGTTGTCCCCTTGTTTAAGAAGGGTAGCAGGGATAATCCAGGTAATTATAGACCGGTGAGCCTGACGTCAGTGGTAGGGAAGCTGCTGGAGAAGATACTGAGGGATAGGATCTATTCCCATTTGGAAGAAAATGGGCTTATCAGTGATAGGCAACATGGTTTTGTGCAGGGAAGGTCATGTCTTACCAACTTAATAGAATTCTTTGAGGAAGTGACAAAGTTGATTGATGAGGGAAGGGCTGTAGATGTCATATACATGGACTTCAATAAGGCGTTTGATAAAGCTCCCCATGGTAGGCTGATGGAGCAAGTGAAGGCGCATGGGGTCCAGGGTGTACTAGCTAGATGGATAAAGAACTGGCTGGGCAACAGGAGACAGTGAGTAGCAGTGGAAGGGAGTTTCTCAAAATGGAGACGTGCGACCAGTGGTGTTCCACAGGGATCCGTGCTGGGACCACTGTTGTTTGTGATATACATAAATGATTTGGAGGAAAGTATAGGTGGTCTGATTAGCAAGTTTGCAGACGACACTAAGATTGGAGGCGTAGCAGATAGTGAAGGGGACTGTCAGAGAATACAGCAGAATATAGATAGACTGGAGAGTTGGGCAGAGAAATGGCAGATGGAGTTCAATCAGGGCAAATGCGAGGTGATGCATTTTGGAAGATCCAATTCAAGAGTGAACTATACAGTAAATGGAAAAGTCCTGGGGAAAATTGATGTAAAGAGAGATTTGGGTGTTCAGGTCCATTGTTCCCTGTAGGTGGCAACGCAGGTCAATAGAGTGGCCAAGAAGGCATCTGGCATGCTTTCCTTCATCGGACGGGGTATTGAGTATAATTGTTGGCAGGTCATGTTACAGTTGTATAAGACTTTGGTTCGGCCACATTTGTAATACTGCATGCAGTTCTGGTCGCCACATTACCAAAAGGATGTAGATGCTTTGGAGAGGGTGCAGAGGAGGTTCACCAGGATGTTGCCTGGTATGGGGGGCGCTAGCTATGAAGAGAGGTTGAGCAGATTAGGATTATTTTCATTAGAAAGACGGAGGTTGAGGGGGGACCTGATTGAGGTGTACAAAATCATGAGAGGGAGAGACAGGGTGGATAGCAAGAAGCTTTTTCCCAGAGTAGGGGATTCAAATACTAGGGTTCACGAGTTCAAAGTGAGAGGGGAAAAGTTTAGGGGGGATACGCGTGGAAAGTTCTTTACGCAGAGGGTGGCGGGTCCCTGGAATGCATTGCCAGCGGAGGTGGTAGACGCGGTCACGATAGTGTCTTTTAAGATGTATCTAGACAGATACATGAATGGGCAGGAAGTAAAGAGATACAGACCCTTCGAAAATAGGCAACAGGTTTAGATAGAGGATCTGGATCGGCGCAGGCTTGGAGGGCCGAAGGGCCTGTTCCTGTGCTGTAATTATCTTTGTTCTTTGTTCTATGGAGGTATTGAAAACGAGGATGAGAATTTTAAAATCAAGACATTGCTTGACTGGGAGCCATTTCAATCAGTGATAGAGGAAGAAAACTTGGTGTGAGCTAGGACATGGGCAGCAGAGTTTTGGATGACCTCAAGTTTACAGAGGCTAGAATGTGGGAGATCAGCCAGGAGTGAGTTGGAATATGTATGCACAGAGGTAACAAAGGCATGAATCAGGGAATCACATAATTATTACAGCACAGAAGGAGGCTATTCAGTGTATCATGTACACATCGTCTCTCCGAAAGAGCAATTAACCTCGTGCCATTCCCCGCCTTCTCCCCATAACCTTGCACAATCTTCCTTTCCAGATAACAGTCTAATTGCATTTTGAATGCTTCAATTGAACCTGTCTCCATTACATTCTCAGGCAGTACATTCCAGTCCTTAGCCATTCCTTGCGTGAGAAAATATTGCCTCATGTCACTTCTGCCTCTCTTACCCATTAATTTCAATCTGTGCCCTCTCGTTCTCGATTCTTTTCACGAGTGGAAACAGTTTCTCTCTGTCTCCTCTGTCCAGACCCCTCATGGTTTTGAACAACTCTATCAAATCAACTCACCTCTCAGCCTTCTCTTCTCCAAGGAAAATGATCCTAACTTCTCCTGTCTATCTTCATAACTGAAATTCCTCATGCCTGGAAGCATTCTCATGGATCTTTTCTGTACTCTCTCCAATGCCCTCACAATCTTCCTAAATTGTGGTGCCCAGAATTGGACAGAATATTTCAGCTGAGGCTGAATCAGTGTTTTATATAAGTTCAACATAACTTCCTTGCTCTTGTACTGAATGTCCCTGTTAATAAAGCCCAGGATACTGTATGCTTTATTAAATGCTCTCTCAACCTCTCCTGCCAACATCAATGACTTATGCACATATACACCTCGGTCTCTCTGCTCCTTTAGAATGGTGCCCTTTATTTTACATTATCTCAATATTCATCCTACCAAAATGAATCACTTCATATTTCTCTGCATTGAAATTCATCTGCCACCTGCCTGCCCATTCCACCAAGTTGTCTAAGTACTTTTGAAATTCAACACCATCCTCCTCACAGTTCACAATGCTTCCACGTTTCGTATCATCTGCAAACTCTGAAATTGTGCCCTGAACACCATGGTATTGGTCAATTACCTTCTTTGGCCTCCTTGTCTCGGGAGAAAATGTGTAAGCACCTGGAGGTGGTCAGTGGTTTGTGGAGCCGCACCTGGAGTGGCTACAAAGGCCAATTCTAGAGTGAATTGGCTCTTCCACAGGCGCTGCAGATAAAATTGGTTGCCGAGGCTATTTCATGGTTGGCTCTCTCCTTGTGCTTCTGTCTTTTTTCCTGCCAACAAGTCTCTTCGACTCACCATTCTTCAGACCCGCCTTTATGGCTATCTGCAAGCACTAGAGATCACTGGCAATTGACTCCCACAATTTGTGGTCAATGTCACAGGACTTCATTTCGCGTTTGCAGATGTCTTTAAAGCAGCGACACTGATGGCCAGTGGGTCTGATACCAGTGACAAGCTTGCTGTACAATGCGTCATTGGGGATCCTACCATCTTCCATGTGGCTCACATGGCCAAGCCATTTCAAGCGCTGCTGACTCAGTAGGGTGTATATGTTGGGGATATTGGGCGCCTCGAGGACTTCCACGTTGGAGATATGGTCCTGCCACCTGATGCCAAGGATTCTCCGGAGGCAGCGAAGATGGAATGAATTGAGACGTCGCTCTTGTAATATATATCAGGAAAATCAAGGGTACCAACACTGATCCCTGGGGACCTCCAGCCTTTCCTCCAGCCCCCAAAAAACATTCACAAACTACAATTCTTTCTTTCCTGCCACTCAGCCAAAGCCGTATCCATGTTGTTACCGTCCCTTTTCATTCATGAACTATAAGTTTTCTCACAAGTCTGTTATGTGGCACAGTATCAAATGTCTTTTGTAAATACAATACACCACATCAATAGCATTGCCCTCATCAACCCTCTCTGTTACCTTCTCAAAATCTCCAGGCTGTTAGTTAAATAGTATTTGCCCTTCAGGAATCCATGCTGTTTTCCTTACTTAACCCGAATTTGTCCATGTGACTATTAATTTGTCCCGAATTATTATTACTAGAAGTTTCCCCACCACTGCAGTTAAATTGACTGGCCTGGAGTTCTTGGGATTATCTTTAAACCCATTTTTGAACAAGGATGTAATATTTGCAATTCTCCAGTCCTCCAGCATCACCCCAAGTCTAAGGAAGATTGAGAATTTATGGCCAGTGCCTCTGCGATTTCCACTCTCACTTCCCTCATAATCTTTGGATGCACCTCATTGGCCCTGGTGCTTTATTCACTTTACCTCTAGACAGCCTATCTAATATGTCCACTTTATCAATTTTAAACCCTTCTTGTTTCTTAATTACCTGCTCTTTCGCCATTGCCTGTGTTGTACCTTCTTCCTTGTGTTATGACCCGAGGCGAGAGGTGTGCACTGTTAATTCAGTCCTGCTTCTCCACAGGTCACAACATTTTTTTCTCATTTTCCCACTTGCTGAAACAGTCCATCAGATACACTATTCTCATCACAATAGAACACACTTTACTGAACTAAACAATTAACAGTTTATCATAAATGAAGCAGGTGTAAGACCAGGAATCCTGCAGCGAGTAACTCACCTCCTGACTCCCCAAAGCCTATACACCATCTATAAGGCACAAGTCAAGAGAGTGATGGAATACTCTGCACTCGCCTGGATGGTTGCAGCTCCAACAACACTCAAGAAGCTCGACATCATCCAGGACAAAGCAGCCTATTTGATTGGCACACCATCCACATACATGCTCCCCCTTCACCACTGACGCACAGTGGCAGCAGTGTGTACCGTCTCCAAGATGCACTGCAGCAATGCACCAAGGCACCTTAGACAGCACCTTCCAAACCCGCGACCTCTACCATCTAGGACAAGGGGATCAAATGCATGGGAACATCACCACCTGCAAGTTCCCCTCCAATTCATACATCATTATGACTTGGAAGCATATCGCCATTCCTTCACTGTCGCTGTGTCAAAATCCTGGAAGTCCATCCCGAACACAAATGTGAGTGAACCTACCTCCCATGGACTGCAGCGATTCAAGAAGGCAGTTCACCACCACCTTCTCAAGGGTTATGGAGAGATGGGTAATAAATGTTGGCCTAGCCAGTGATGCCTGCATCTTAGGATCGAATAAAAATGTCTCAACTAGAAATGAAGTAAAACAATATCACACAGATCAAATTTTTAAAAATCCAACAATTAATTTTTAACTTCCCCTTCCCACCTTAACCAAAGTTCAAAGTCCCTTTTAACCTGAACCAAATTTTAAAGTTACTCTTTTTTTACCTTAGTCCTTTAAAACTCAAACACAGACATATACACTGGTTAACCAAAAACAAGATCTAAAAAAAAAGATTTTTCGCTCAGAGCTCTGTTACAAACAAAAAGCATTTGGGTTAACTAGTTGCCCATTTTGAAGGAAACAGCAGATGAGTTATGTTGTTCCAAACCAGCATGCAGTCTAACTTCTGAGCACACACATCCAGGTTACCAGACAACAGTTCTCTTCAGGCGGCATTGAGAATTATTTTTAGCAGGCTTTCTTCAAACAGGAAACAAGATGACTCAACTCCGCGGACTTCACAAGGTCTGTTCTGGAATTTCTGGAAAATGAGCTGGGTTGTGGTCTTCTCTGCTTTCTTGATTTTTTCTTCAGACTTGACGTTATCTCCTTCTAAAAGGTAAAACCACACACACTGACCGACAACCAGAAAGCTTGTCAGTTTTTCTGCCCATCCCAGGTGTTCTCTGCGACGACGGGGCTTGTCTAATCAAAGGAGAACGTATCACTTTTCTGCCCGCTACCAGGGTTTTGGCTTCATCTCGAACCCGAGCCTTGTGATAACCAGTAACTCTGTTGCCAGTCCAGCTCCCTCTCAGTGACCTCTTGGTGGTTCAATTTTTTATAAAAAAACGGTCTAACATTTATTCAGCTGAACCATAAATGCCTTTAGAAATATTTTTTTTTACCAAAAAAGAATCACTTTTGTTACACTTGGTAAAGACAGATGCAACGTATTTATTTAATACTTCAACTATTCCCTCTGCATGCATGTGCAAATCCTCTGTGTGGCCCCTAATTGGTGCAACCCCTCCTTTTGCTACCTGTTTATACGTCTATAGAAAACTTAGGAACTCCATTTAATGCTAGCCGCCAGACTCTTCTCATATTCTATATTACTTCTCTTACTTGCTTTTATGCTTCCGCTCTGCCTGGTTCTTAGTAGGATTGTCTACCTGGCGTCTGTCATAAGCACACTTTTTCTTTTTCATCTTAATCTCTACGTCACTCACCTCTTTTGTAATTCAGGGAGCTCTGGATTTGTTTACACTACCTTTCCCCTTCAAAGGAATATACCTTGACTGAGCCCAAACTATCGCCTCTTTGAAGGTAGCCCATTGTTCATCTATTGTTTTCCTGCCAATCGTTGACTCCAATTTATTTTCTCCAGCTGCATTCTTACCCCGCTGAAGTTGGCCTTCCCCCAGTTAATTATTCTTACCCTTTGTCCTTTTATGTAGTCAGCCTAAACCTTATGATGTAATGACCGCTGTCCTTTAAGTGCTTCCCTACTGGTATTTGATCCACTTGGCCCACCTCATTCCCAAGTACCAGATCCAGCAGCGCCGCTTTTCTTGAATGAGGGTTTCAGCAGCAGATGAGCTGAGGCAGGGATTTAGTCAGGTGATGTTACAGAGATGGAAATAGGCGATTGTGGTGATGGCACCAGTATGAGGTTAGAAGCCTATTTTGTGGTCCAATGTGACACCAAGGTTGTGAACAGACTATAGTAATGTCAGACAGTTACTAGGAAGAAGGAAGGAATTGCTAGCTGGGGAAGGGAGATTGGAGCGGGAAGCAAAAACAAGGGGCTGAATTTTATTCTCCCCAGCGGAGTGCGAAACATTGGTGGCCCATATGTGCAGTCTGTGTCTGCTGTGCCACTGTGATGTAGCAGGCGACGTCTCATTTTAATACAGTGAACGGGCCGCCCACTCCACCCCCAATCACGTAACAGGGACGGCCTCAGCGACAACAGTAGTGCTGTCAGCTGTCTCTGTACAGACACTGGTGACATTTTTATAGGGCAACCAGACCTGCCACAAAAAGTGCAAAGTTTAACCCCGTACACACACCCCCGCCAGTGCACTGCAAATAAAATGTTGCCCATTTCCCCCAAAAAACTTACATTGTATAGTTGCCTTCCCACCATCCCCTCCAAAGACTTAAACTGCCGAGTCCCCTCTCAACCCAACAATTGTCCAAAGTGTAGAGTTTGCCCCTTCTTCCCCGACACTATTAATGCAGAGTTGACCACGCCCGCCACAAGCACCAGCCACCACCCCCCACCCCATCAGTACTCTAAAAATCCTACTTTCCCCCCTTCCCCACCACTGTGGTGCTGGCTTTCCCTGGAAGGGAAAGCCACGGTGTGTGAGAAGAAGGGTCACTGACCCGAAACGTCAACTCTGCCTCTCTTTCCACAGATGCTGCCAGACCTGCTGAGTGGTTCCAGCATTTCTGGATTTTATTTCAGATTTCCAGCATCTGCAGTATTTTGCTTTTATTATGAAGGTGTGTGAGTGTCAGCCGCTGCATGGAAGATCCCGGGCTGTCAGTAAGATCACAGGGAATTGGACTGAAATATATACATTAAGTTTATTGAAATATTTAAAGGAGGGTACCACTGCCGAGCGGTTGGGGGGAGGGGGCGGGGAGCCACGAGCCTCTGCACAGCTGGAAAGATCAGGCCCAGCAATCCCGATGTGTGGCTCCATGGAGACCTACATCAGGAGCCCAACAGAGTCCAGCCCAATGGTTTCAGTCTTCCCAATATTTTATTGGAGGAAATTTCTGCTCATCCAGTACTGGATGTCGGATAAACAGTCTGATAATTTAACAACAGTGGAGGAGTGGAGAGAGGTGGTGGTGAGGTAAACTTGATGGAGTTCTTTGATAAAACAATGGAGAGGGCTGATGAGGGTGGTGTGATTGAAGTTATATATATGGATGTTCAAAAGGTGGTTGATCAAATGACATTCAATAGACAGGTTAGGAAAACTGAACCCTATGGATTAAAGGGACAGTGATATTGTGGATATAACATTGGCTAATGAAAAGTCAACAGAGAGAAATGGTGAAAGGTTGTTGGTCAGACTCCAGGTGAGTATACAGTGGTGTTCCCCAGGGCTCGATATTGGGACCACTGCTCTGTTTGCTCTTGGAGAACCCGGGGTGGGTAGGGCAGAGCCCCCTCCTCCTCCCACTTTACAGAATTTCCCCTCTCTAGCCTCTGCTCCATTTGTAGGTCATGCAACTACAGTCCCCATAACTCGTCCAGAGTTCAGTTAGCAAATCCTCTGTCCTCCATGAATGTCTGCAGAAACTCACAACGCAACCTCCAGAAAACCATCCACTGCACGTCCACTAACTTTACAATAACAGAAGTAAGTCAAAAGCACATCACATGTAAGCTGAGTAAAAAATACACGCATATGAACTAGGAGCAGACGTAGGCCATTCGGCCCCTCGAGTCTGCACCGCCATTCAATCAGATCATAGCTGATCGGTTTGTGTTTCGAATTCCACACTCCCATCTAACCTTGATAACCTTTCATTCCCTGGCCTGATAAGAATCTATCTATCTCCACCTTAAAAATATTCAATGACCCCGTCTCCACCACCTTCTGTGGCAGAGAATTCCAAAGTCACACAACCCTCTAGAGAAAAATGTTCTCCTCCTCTCTGTCCTAAAGCGGCGACCCCTAATTTCGAAACAGTGCCCCCTAGTACTGGACTCACCCACAAGAGGAAACATCCATTCCTCATTCACCATGTCAAGGCCTTTCAGGTTCTTTTAAACTTCAGTCAAATCTCCCCTCACTATTCTAAATTCCAGTGAAAACAAGACCGTCCGTCCAACCTTTACTCAGAACACAACCTGCTCATTCCTGGTATCAATCTGGTAAACCACATCTGAACCGCCTCCAAAGCATTCACGTCCTCCATTAAATAAGGAGACCAAAACTACAGACAGTATTCGAGATGTGGTCTCACCAATGTCCTGTATAACTGAAGCATCACATGCTGACTTTTATTTTCAATTCCTCTTGTAATAAAGGAGAGCATTCCATTAGCCTTCTTTGTTACTTGCTGTACCTACCTACTAACAGTTTGTGACTCATGCACTACAGAACCTAGATCCCTCAGCACCTCGGAATTTTGCAGTCCTCCTGCCAAAGTGAAAAACTTCACATTTTCCCACATTATACTCCATCTGACAGATTTTTTTCCCCACTCACTCATCCTATCTATATTGGACTACAACCTCCTTATGTACTCTTCACAACATACTTTCCTACCTATCTTTGAGTCATCTGCAAATTTAGCTAACATGCCATCGCTTCCCTCATCTAAGTCTTTCATATAAATTGTAAAATGTTGAGGCCCCAGCACAGACCCATGATGGACTCAACTTGTCACATCCTGCCAATCTGAAAAGGACCCATTCATGCATACTCCCTCTTTTCAGCAACCGGCCAATAAAACTTTGATCCAAGCTAATATGTTACCCACTACACCATGAGCTCCTACTTTGCACAATAACCTTTTATGTGGCACATTGTCTAATGCATTCTGGAAATCCAAGCGCAGTATGTCAAAGGGCTCCCCTTTACCCATATCGCATGTTACTCCTTCAAAGAGCTCCAATAAATTGGTTAAAGATGACTTCCCTTTCACAAAACAATGCTGTCTATTCGCGATTACCTTGAGTATTTCTAAGTGCCCAGCGAAAGCCTCCTTAATGATCGATTCAAACATCTTCCCCACGACAGTTGTCAAGCTAACTGGCCTATAGTTACCTGCTTTCTGCATCCCCCTCTTCTTGAATAGAGGGGTTATATTTATTACTTTCCAGTCTGATGGAACCTTTCCAAAATTAGTGAACTTTGAAAAATTAACAACAACACGACTACTACCTCATTAGCCACCACTTTTAAGACTCTAGGATGAAGCCCATCAGGACCCGGGGACTTTTCAGCCCACAACTCCATACGTTTGCTCAGTAAAGCTTGGTATTTTCACCAAGTTTCTCTCTTCCTTCCACCTCCTGATTTACAGCTCCTACTGGAATGTTTCTTGTATCCTCGATAGTGAAGACAGAAACAAAATATTTGTTCATTGCATCCGCTGTTCCCTTTTTATCTACTATTAACTCCACATTCTCACTGTCCAGAGGACCAACGCTCTTTTTAAATACTCTTCTCCTTTTTAAATACACGGAGAAACTCTTGCAATCCATTTTTACATTTCTCGCTAGCTTCCTATCATACTCGAATGTCTTTCTCCTGATTAACCCGTTAGCCATTGTCTGCTGTTCTTTATATTCTGACCAATCATCTGAACTGCCACTCATCTTTGCACAATTATCTGCCTTTTCGTTAAGTGTGATGTTTTCCGTAATTTCTTACTAAACCGCTGGTGGGTCCTCCACCTGATAGTAGGAATATACTTATTATGGAGTATTCCTGAAATATCCCCTTAAATGTCTGCCACTGCTTCTCTATTGATCTATCTCCAACACTAGTAACCCAGTTCACTTCAGCGAGCTCAACTTTCATGCCCAAATAGTTTCCCTTATTCAAGTTTAAAATACTGATCATAGATCCACTCTTCTCTCTTTGAAACTGGATGTAAAATTCAGTCATAATGTGGTCGCTGCTACCGAGAGGTGCCTTTACTCTGAGGTCATTAATTAATCCTGTCACATTACATTATACGAAGTCTAATATAACCTTATCTCTGGTTGTTTCCAGAACGTGCTGTTCCAAGAAACTACCTCGAAAGCATTCTATGAACTCTTCATCCGGGCTACTGTTCCCAATCTGATTTTTCCAGTTTATATGTAGATTAAGATCACCCATGATTATTGCCGTACGTCTATCACAAGTAAACAATATTTCTTCTTGTATACGATGTCCTACATTGTGATTACTGTTAGGAGGTCTGTAGACCACTCCTGCTAGGGACTTCTTTCTCCTGGTATTCCTCACCTCCACCCAAATCGATTCGTCTTTCTGATCTCCTGAACCGAGGTCATCTCGAACTTATGCCCCAACACCATCCTTGATTAACAGTGCCACCCCTCCACATTTACCGAGCATCCTATTCTTCTTGAATGTCAAATATCCCTCAATATTCAGGACCAGGAAGCCTGGTCCTTTTAAAAATACTAGAGGGGATTCCTGGTGCTGCTGAATGTATGCTTAGTTGTGAGTGACTAACACACGTGATCAGTGGACATGCACGGACCAAGTTTCAAAGATGTACATATTAGCTGCTAGAAAGGGACATTGACGTTACTCCAAACCCCTCCTCAGACTAACAACAAATGCACAGTGCACCCAGGCTAGACCCCTACACAGAATGGGGGAGTGTGCTGGCCACACGAGAAGTGGTTGGCGGTTCCATTCACATCGTTTTTATAGATCCAGGTTTTTGTTACATTGGCACCAGTGGCACCTTAGTGTAAAAATCACAGCCGGAGGTGCTAAGGAGGGGAAAGAAATTCACTTTCAAAAGGGAATTGAAAAAAGTTTCAAAGGCATAAGATTTACAAGAATATGTGAAATCGAGAGGGGTATAGGGCTAATTGGAGTGGTGAGGCCATGGAGAGATTCAAAGACAAGAATGAGAATATTAAAATTAAGGTGTTGCCAGACCGGAAGACAATGTAGATCAGTGAGCACAGGGGTGATGGGTGATCGGGATTTGGTGTGAGTTAGAACACAGGCAGCAGATTTCTGGATGGGCTGTGGTTTATGAAGGTTAATAACTGGGAGGGTGACCAGGATAGAATTGGAAGGTGACCAGGATAGAATTGTAATAGTCAAGTGTGGATTTAACAAAGGCACAGATGAGGGTTTATGCAGTAGATGGGCTGAGGCAGAGGTGGAGACGGGACATATTACAGAGGTGGTGATAGGCAGGGTTGGTGATGGAGAGAATATGGAGATGAACTCAGCTCAGTGTCAACTGGATGCAGAGGTCGCAAACAGTCTGTTTCAGCCCCAGACATTGGGCAGCGAGAGGAATGCAGACAGTGGATAGGGAATGGAGTTTCTGGCAGTGACTGAAGACAATGGCTTCAGACTTCCCAAGATTGACATGACAAGAACATTAAATCTGTAAAATATGCTTATAATTCTAAACGTTGGATACAGAGACTCACCAGGGACACCAATAATAGCGAGGATGGGATAATAAATCGTTTGAATCATCTTCAGTGCATAATAGATCCGATCATCTAATGTTATCCAAAAATAATCTGCAGTAACAAGGCCAAACCAATAGGAGAAACTCCGGCTTCCCATTGTAGTAACATCCCAAGCTACTTTTCTCATGTTCTGACCCATTGTTGTAACTTTCCAATCTATTGTTCTCAGATTCTGACCCATTGTTGTAACATTCCAATCTATTGTTCTCAGATTCTGACCCATTGTTGTAACATTCCAATCCATTGTTCTCAGATTCTGACCCACTGTTGTCACATTTCAATCTATTGTTCTCAGATTCTGACCCATTGTTGTAACATTCCAATCTATTGTTCTCAGATTCTGACCCATTGTTGTAACATTCCAATCCATTGTTCTCAGATTCTGACCCACTGTTGTCACATTTCAATCTATTGTTCTCAGATTCTGACCCATTGTTGTAACATTCCAATCTATTGTTCTCAGATTCTGGTCTATCCTCTCTCTCGCTGGGGCTGCTGATCCTCGATAGCGCCGGGATTATGCTGTTGTTGACACGATGGGATAACACATTGAAAGGAGTCCTGTATTAATAGAAGAGGGAAATCCTCCAGCGACGCAATTAGGGTCCATGGTGACTGACATTAATTACAATCACTGAACAAACAGGTTCAGTTAACCCCTTTCAGTCCAACTCTTCTTGTGCCACAATAAAGTAGACCATTTACCCTGTCTGAATGGGATGTGTGGGGGATGCTGAGAGAAGGAATGTTGAAAATAGCAGAGGCAGTGACAGAATGTTCCAATCCTCCTTGGATATGGGCTTGATGCCAGAGATGGGAGGGTTGTAAATGTTACACTCGGTTTAAAAAAGGAGAGATGGAGCAAACGGTGTAATTACTGACCAGTCAGTCTAACGTCGCTGGTGGGAAATTTCTAGACTTCACAGCCCAGGACAAAAACATTCGTTGCTTGGAAAAAAAACACGGGACAATAAATGGACGGCAGCAGGGATATGGTAATGACAAATCATATCTGGCAAAGCCCAACAACAACAGCTTACATTTCTTGGTCAAAGCAGGAGGTATTAAGTAGTGTCTTAAGGGAGGAAAGTGAGGCAGAGAGGCAGTGACAGTGGTATAGCGGTAATGTCACTGAACTAGAAAACCAGAGGTTCAGGCTAATGCCATGGGTTCAATTCCCACATGGCAGTTGGTGGGAATTAAAATTAAATCAATTAATAATTTCAATTCATTAATAAATGTCTGGAAATGAAATTTAGTCTCAGTCATGGTGCCATGAATCTATCATCGATTGTTGTAAAAACCGATCTGATTTACTAATGTCCTGTCGGGAAGGAAATCTGCTGTCCTTACCTGATCTGGCCTCCATGTGACTCCAGACCCTCAACAATGTGGTTAACCCTTAACTGCCTGGTGAAATGTCCGAGCAAGTCACTCATTTGTCAAGGGCAATTAGGGATGGGAACAAATGCTGGCCTTGCCAGCGATGCACATATCCCACACACGAATAAAATAAAAGAGGTGTAGTTCGGGAATTCCAGAGCTTTGGGTCTAGGCAGCTGAAGACCTGGCTGGCAGTGGAGCAATGATGAAAATCAAGCAGACACAAGAGACCAGGATTGGAGGAGTGCAGATGTCTTGGAGGGTTGTGGGGCTGGCGAATATTACATAGATAAGGAGGTGTGAGGACATCGAGGGAGTTGCAAACACGGTTGAGAATTTTAAAATCAAGACATTGCTTAACTGGCAGCCGATGTATGTCAGTGATCGGGGAACGGGACTTGGTGTGAGTTTACACAAGAGCAGCAGAGTTTGGATGACCTCAAGTTTACAGAGAGTAGAATGTGTGAGACAAGCCAGGAGTGTGTTAAAATCTGGAATAGAAAGCTAGTCTCACTCATGGAGCCATGAAACTATCATCGTTTTCTGTTAAACACCATCTGATTCACTAATGTCCTTTAGGGAAAGAAATCTGCCGTCCTTTCCTGGTCTAGCCCACATATGACTCTAGACTCACAGCAATGTTATTGACTCTTAACTGCACTCTGTGAGGGCCTAGCAAGCAACTCTGTTGAAGCATTTGAAAAGAAGGCTGAGAGTTTTTAAATTGATGTGTTGCTGACCAGGATCCAATGTCGGTCAGTGAGTTCAGGGAGTGATGGGTGAACAGGACTTGGTGTGAGTTAGGACATGGGCAGCAGTGTTTTTCATCACCTCAGGTTTACAGAGAGTAGAATGTGGGAGACCAGCCAGGAGTGTGTTGGAATAGTCAAGTCTACAGGTAACACAGGCAAGGGAGAGTGTTTCACCAGCAGAGGAGCTGAGACAGGGATGAAGTCGTACTATGTTAAGGGGGTGGAAATAGGCAGTTTTATTGATAGCGTGAATATTTGGTAGGAAGCTCATCGCAGGAGCAACTATGACACCAGGTTGTAAACACTTTGCTTTAGTCTCAGACAGTTGTCAAGGAGAGGGATGGAGTCTGTAGCTAAGAAATGTTTGATGTGGGGTTTGAAAACACTGGCTTTAGTTTTCCTAATATTTAATTGGCCTGGCAGATGTGTGAAGTGATACATTGTGGAAAGATTTTACAATATTATTTATTCATGGGTTGTGGGTGTCGCTGGCTGGGCCAGCAGTTATCACCCACCCCTAATAGCCTTTGAGAAGGTGATAGCGAACTGCAGGTGGATGAATGAGGAGAGATAACACAACTTTAAAGGTGGTGAGAATAACAGAGAGACCTGGGGTGTTTGTGTGCAATCTTTGAAGTGAGCTGGACAGGTTAACAAACAGTTAACAAAGAAAATAGATTCCTAGGTTTTATTAATAGAGACACAGAGTCGAATAGTCAGGATGTTCTGTTACACCTATAGAAAAGACTAGATCGGCTCCACCTGGAGCATTGTGTCCAATACAGGGAACCACATTTTAGGAAGGACATGAGCCCATTGGAGAGGGGATAAAAGAGTTTTACTGGAATTTTTCCAGGGATGAGGGATTACAGTTATGTAGCTGGGATGGTTCAACTTAAAGCAGGGAAATGTAAAAGCAGATCTGATCGAGATGCGAAGCAGAAAGCAGAGAGTAGTGGAGAATATTTATTGTTCAGTCTGGAGGGAAGTATACAATGGCGTTCCCCTGTTCTGAAGAAGGGTCACTGGCCTGAAACATTAACTCTGCTTCTCTCTCCACAGATGCTCCCAGACCTGCTGTGTATTTCCAGCATTCCTTGTACTTATTTCAGATTTCCATCATCCTCAGTATTTTGCTTTTATTATCCCGAGGGTCACTGTTGGGATCACTGTTGCAGTATGTTAATACAATGGGCTTGTGTACGGAGGGGATAATGTCAAGGTTTTGTGATGGGTGGAAACTCAGAAATGTTAATAAACAGTGAGAAGGATAGTAACAAACTTCAGGAGGACAGAGACTGACTGGTGTAATGGACAGGAACATGACAGATGTAATTTAACACAGTGAAGTGTGAAGTGAGACATGGGTAGGAAGTATGAGGAGAAACAATATAAAATAAATGGTACCATTATAAAGCGGGTGCAGGATTAGAGAGACCTGCGGCGGACACACACAGATCTTTGATGGTAACATGTAGTGTCCTTGGTGTCAGAGAGAGAGGCACAGAGTAATAAAACCCATGAGGAAATGCTGATGTTTATACATCATTGGTTAGGTCCCAGCTGGAGGATTATGTCCAATTCTGGTCACCACACTTTGATAAGGATGTCAAGGACTTAGTGAAGATACAGAGGTGATTTACTAGAATGGTACCAGGGATCTGGGAATTCAGTTATGTGGAGAGATTGGAAAAGCTGGGATTGTGCTCTTTGGAGCAATGAATGGGAAGGGGTGATTTAATATATAATTCAAAATCATTAAGGGTTTTGATAGGGTAATTAATGTGAAACTGTTTCCAGTGTCAGGAAGTTCAGTATTAAGAAGACACAGATTGAAGGTAATTGATAAAGAACCAGAGGTGAAATGAGGAGAATTTTCTTACACAGCGAGTTGTTGGGATCTGGAATTCACTGCCTGAAAACATGGTGGAAGCAGATTCAATAATATCTTTCAAAAGAGAATTTAGCAAATACTTGAAAAGGAAAAAAGGAGACTGCGGAAAGTTGGGGGGGGGTGGATGTTGGTGGTGGAATTCATTAAGTAGCTCATTCCAAGAGACAGAACTGAGACAATGGGCAGAATAGCCTCCTTTTGTACTGCATCAATCTCTGATTCTATGAGAAATAGACAGAGAGTGTAGAGAGCGAGTGAGGACATGCGTAAGTGGGAAAGGAAGATAGATATAGCGAGAAAATCGGGTTTGCTTCGCTTTTCGGGTGTAGGGATTGTAATTCGTGATCTGCCCTTGCCTATTCATGTTGAGGCAGGTGACACACAAACTTCCTGCTGCCTTCTCATTTCTACGAATTCTATGTACCGCCTAGGGTGACACGCGGTGCTGTCTGTCTGCTGGGGCCTAAGGTTGTGTGAGGCTGGCTCGTGTTTCATCCAGGATACAGCTCTTAAAGACAGTCTGTTCCTCTTAAAGGGAGGTGGCACTGAATCACAGGAGGCTGCTGCTGACTGTGAAATGCCGCAATTAGAGACAAGGTAAATGGAATACTAGGACAGAGAGAGGGTTCTGCGGTTCACGGATGTGGTGCTGGACGCCTTAGTCATGGAGGGTGAAAGGCGTAGACAGGCCATGTTCTCATGGGGTGGGGTGCAGACCCTCAAGAAATGCACATCGAAGTGAATAGGAGCAGGTGGCCAGGGAGGTCAGTGCAAGAAGTCTGGCCCCGAGGACCTGGCAGAAGAGCCAGAAGAAGTTAAATGAACTCAAACGGGTGGTCAATGTCAGTGAATTCATCTCCACATGACATCTCCTGCCCTCAACACCAGTAACCTCTCACACTGCTCAATGAACCACACCCCCATCACTCACCCATCAGCTGTCCCTAACACTCAGGACCCACACCTAACATTCACATACTCCATCTCACCCTCACACACCTTGTACTGATACCAGCCTCACATCCACCTCTCCCTGCCTCCACATGCCTCCAGCTATTCAGCTATGGCAGGCACATCACCCAAACACAGTGCAACACAATTAGTGACATTCTGTCCTCTATCTTACAGGACAAGGTGGCTCATAAACACAGGGAACAGCAGTGATCCGGTGGGGACTAGGCATACCTTCATCCCCTGAGCCTGATGATTCTCCACATCATGGGACCGGCTGTGACAGAGCCCGGAGCATGCGGCATCACCGAGAGCATTCAGGATGATGTTATGTTGCTGCCTTATGTTCCTTCTTAACTCCCACCTCCTCCTCATCCTACTGTCTGGGAAGATGTACAAGCTGCAGATGGTGGGACCATGGACCTCCTGCTTTCCATCCCATTCCCAATCCCTCACCACAACCCTCCCCTTCTGATTTTATACTTTCCAATGATAACCCAAAAATGCCAGCTTCCCAGTAACAGCAGCTCCAGGTGACAGAGAGAGAGAGAAGCAGCACAGCACTGATGTTGAAGCTCCATCACTTGGTCTGAAACTCATAGTCACCAGATCAAATACTTTCGCTTTGTGTACCTTAGAAGTTGGCATAGAGTCGGAATCTGCACGTGGTGAGTCACCGAGCACGAGTGAGCTGCAGCCAGGCCAGGGGGAAAGGATAGCTCATGTGTCAGATCACCGGAGGGCGAGGTCACAAAAAAGCTGGCTGATGGGTAACAGCAGCTCAGGCTGCTGCTGCCCATGTCGAGGTGTTCCAGTCCGAATCCGAGCCCTCAAAGCCCAGAGCTGCTCGAGGACGTCCTGCAAGGCCATATGCAGTCTCCCCAGTGAAAGTCAGCAGCCTTCCACCAGCCATGCTGCAGACACTGGGGAAACACTGTGTAGGATCCCTAGCAAAGTCGAGGGAACCCGCAAGACAGTCATTAAGGGAATCCACAAGGGTGAATAGTTGCGTTGTGTTTGCATAATTAGATGTGTTGTTGGATAAAGATGTTAATGAACAGGTTTTTATTGCAGGATGGTGACCAAGCGGATGCTGTGATGGGGCATCTCAGATGGGGACAATGGTGGAGAATGGGGAATCCGTGGTGGGAAAGTGAAGTTGTCCTACGGCAACCGGAATCTTAGCAGGCAATCGCCGGCAGCCTGTCCAGGTGGAAGGCATCCAGGAAATATTCTGGAAATATCCTGGTTGGTTGGCGATGGATGGTGGGGTTTGAATTCCTTGGGATGAATCATGAGCCATGTAAAGACAGGGTAGTGATTCTCTCCGAGGAGCTACATTCTGGTTCTCCACAGAGTTCTGAAGTTTGTGGGAACAGAGGAGGAGGTGTCGGGCATCTTGCAAAGCATTAAGGTAAATAAGTCCCCAGGGCCTGATGGGATCTAATGCAGAATACTGAGGGAGGCAAGGGAAGAAATAGCTGGGGCCTTGACAGAAATCTTTGCATCCTCATTGACGATAGGTGATGTCTCAGAGGACTGGAGAATAGCAAATGTTGTTCCTTTGTTAAAGAAGGATAGCAAGGATAATCCAGGAAATTACAGGCCGGTGAGCCTTTGGTCAGTGGCAGGGAAATTATTAGAGAGGATTCTTCGGGGCAGGATTTACTTCCATTTGGAAACAAATGAACTTATTAGTAGCGAGAGGCAGCATGGTTTTGTGAAGGGGAGGTCGTGTCTTACTAACTTGATTGAGATTTTTGAGGAAGTGACGAAGATGATTGATAAAGGAAGGGCAGTGGATGTTGTCCATACAGACCTCTTTAAAGCCTTTGACAAGGTCCCTCATGGCAGACTGGTGCAAAAGGTGAAGTCACACGCGATCAGAGGTGAGCTGGCAAGATGGATACAGAACTGGCTCGGTCATCGAAGACAGAGGGTATCAGTGGAAGGGCGCTTTTCTGAATGGAGGGCTGTAAATAGTGGTGTTCCGCAGGGATCAGTGCTGGTACCTTTGCTGTTTGTAGTACATATAAATGATTTGGAGGAAAATGTAGCTGGTCTGATCAGTAAGTTTGTGGACAGCAAAAAGCTTGGTGGAGTTGCGGATTCTGATGAGGATTGTCAGAGGATACAGCAGGAAATGGATCGGTTGGAGACTAGGGCGGAGAAATGGCAGATGGAGTTTTATCCAGACTCTCGCTGGCACGAGAGTGTCAATATAAATTTGCGTTTACATTCCCGGACAACTGTACACCTGGATGTGTCTCCCCCAGGGATTACATGATGGTCCGACAACATTCCACCAGTGGTTGGCGATAGATCCGGTGTTGCAGGTGCCGGACCCACCCCTACCCTTTGCCCTCGATGTCGCTACCACAGATACCACCTTATCAGCGGTATTCCTACAGAAGAAACATGGCCGATTCTGCCGAGTGGAATACGCATCTCACTTGTTAACATCAGTAGAAAAGGCCTTTACAATGTGTGAAAAAGATTTGCTGGCCGTCTTCTGGGTGATTCAAAATGTTACTTATATTGTCAACCTCAGCCCTGTTACTATCCTAACTGAACACACACCCTTCCAGTTGTTACTGGATGGATGACTGAAGGACGGTAATGTTATATTGTCAGCCTCAGCCCCGTTACGATCCTAACTGAACACACACCCTTCCAGTTGTTACTGGATGGATGACTGAAGGACGGTAATGTTATATTGTCAGCCTCAGCCCCGTTACTATCCTAACTGAACACACACCCTTCCAGTTGTTACTGGATGGATGACTGAAGGACGGTAATGTTATATTGTCAGCCTCAGCCCTGTTACTATCCTAACTGAACACACACCCTTCCAGTTGTTACTGGATGGATGACTGAAGGACGGTAATGTTATATTGTCAGCCTCAGCCCCGTTACTATCCTAACTGAACACACACCCTTCCAGTTGTTACTGGATGGATGACTGAAGGACGGTAATGTTATATTGTCAGCCTCAGCCCTGTTACTATCCTAACTGAACACACACCCTTCCAGTTGTTACTGGATGGATGACTGAAGGACGGTAATGTTATATTGTCAGCCTCAGCCCCGTTACTATCCTAACTGAACACACACCCTTCCAGTTGTTAGTGGATGGATGACTGAAGGACGGTAATGTTATATTGTCAGCCTCAGCCCCGTTACTATCCTAACTGAACACACACCCTTCCAGTTGTTACTGGATGGATGACTGAAGGACGGTAATGTTAGTCAGAATCACATTGCTCGGTGGGCCTTGCTCTTGCAAGGTAGATATATTTCAGTAAAAAAGGAAAATACTTTGACATGCTTGGCATACAATTTAATCTACCAGGCTGAACCCCATGAGTGTCAGGTTTTGACAGAAAAGGCCGTCAAGGGACATTTTGTGTCAAAATCAGTGCGGGGCGGGAGTGTCCAACGGAAGAAAACAGAAATCAAACCAGCACTCAACATTTTTGTTGACGGTTCATCTGCAGTGGAGGATGGGATTAGGCAGGCAAAGTGCGGATTACATATACAGGATCATAATGGAAAACCTATTAAAGACATTGCCTTACAGTTACTGGCGAGTTTAAGTGTGCAGTGTGCCGAACGAGCTGCAGTCACTTTGTGGTGACACAACCACATGTTTCCCCCACTGATTGATATAAATTCTGACAGTATGTACGTGTGTAACAGTTTAACCGAGTACCTACCTCTGTGGGAAGCGAGAGGTTTTGTGTCAGCAGATGGCAAACCTTTTCCATCTGTCCTATTACTGCAGAGAATAGTAGATGCAGCGAGGAGAGGATTACAGAAAATACTATGATATATTGACCTATGTTGTGAAAATTGGAAAGGAGATAATTGGGACAACTTTGTCTAAGTGTCGTCTGGAAAACCAGGTGGTCATATGTCCTCACTCTATATATATATATATATATATATATATATATACATACATATAAAACAGCAGAATCAAAATGTGGATTTAATACCACTGTAAATTGCACCATGGAAACGAGGAAGGCATTATCAGGTTAACCCATGTGGCCCATAAGGCAAAGGGGAGATATTGCTTAACCACCACAATGAAGAAGTACCAGTATGGACATAACCGGATTTGTCTGGTGAGCAACAGTACGTCGCTTGTCAACCCACAAATACCAACTTGAGTAGAGAAGACGGAGTTGGTCGGCATACATAAAAGAAAGACAGAAACGATAATTGTTACAGAAAGTATTAAGGACGACTTGATAAATTACCTTCGGGAACATGAATATACTATTCAGCCATTGCCCATACGTTTGGGTCAAGAGAGGCAGCAACGAGAAACCATTGATGTAGTGTACTACAATCTGGAACAACAGTGGAAGATGATACAAGTTCAGATTGATGAGATAAATGATTCTACCTGGTGGGAAGACTTATGGAACTGGGGGTCAAACGTGAAGATACACCCTGGTTTAGAAATATCTCCCATGTCCTGATAGTCGTTTCGGGTGTCATGGTGATATATGTGACATACTTAATTTGGAAATTTAAGAAATTGATTAAGGAATGTGAGAGGATGTATGAACACAGGTTGGACAGCTACCTTAAAGGCAATCAGTATTCGAAGTTGCTCCATTAAAATATTGACAGTTAATTATGTAACACGAGGGTAGTTGTATAACTATTGGTAGATACTTAAAATGAATTAATGAATGACAAATGTATTCTAAAAGTTAAATTGCGACTGCGTTATGCTCGCACAAGTGATTAATTATGTAACAACGATGTTAACATTGTGCTTTCTTTAACATTACACTGCTTATGATCTTGCGTTAACAATGAAATTATAATTGCAGAAGTGTACTACCAAAGAGACATGAGAGTGTGATCCCTTGGGCATAGCCCTGCATGATCAGAGGGGGACGGGGGTGGTGGGGGTGGTGTGGTGGTGGGTGTAGACTCAGTAAAAACACATAAAAACGTAATTGAAACAATGAGGCTCGTCACACAACAATACACAACGTTTTGAAACATAGAGGGGCTGGTTAGAAGGAGCACAGCAAACAGATGGTCAAGGAATTGTAGACCATACAGAAAAGCAGGCTGAAACAAGAGAGAGATTCTACCAGACTGTGTCCCTGCACAAACCAGATAAAGGAGTTTCTATTGGCATGAGGTATGATTAGACTCACAGTAGACAATGGCTGAAAATGGTGACAGCACGAGAACCCCGAGGAAGAACACTCAAGAAAATTCCCTGAGTTATGGACTCAGAGAATAGAAAGGCAGCTGCCATTCTGAGACTGATCACCTCGTGTCTTGGGGTAGTATAACATGCAAGTAGTGAGTGCTTGTACCTGATGATTTAATGTGTGAATAAACATTGATATACCTTCCACCAGTCCGATTCTGTGAATTCTTCAAGAGTAAGTGCAGATTAGGCACAGCAACAATCTGATAGCTCTATACAGGGTCTTACCAGGAACATAAACACAAGCAACGCCAAGAGAGAAAATTACACGACCAGTAACAAAATTAGCAATGCTTCGTAGAGTTTACAGCCTTTATCAAAGACTCACCAGGAGTAACAACAACAGCAAAGAGGGATGAGAAAATGACAGGGGCAGTAATTCAGTTAAACACGGTTTATAGAATTAATAGCTGGATAAAGAGTCTTACCAGGAACACCAATAATAGCGAGGATGGGATAGTAAATATATTGAATAACCTGAAGAGCTAAAACGATCCGATAGTCTAATGAGAACCAGTCATAATATGTGGAAAGATCGTCAAATTGCCAGATGAAACTCCTGTCCATTGTTGTAACATTCCAATCTATTGTTCTCAGATTCTGATCCATTGTTGTAACATTCCCATCTATTTTTCTCAGATTCTGATCTATCCTCTCCCTCTGTCTGGAGTTGTTGGTCCCTCTTACTGCCGGGTTTGATGCTCCTGTTGACACTATGTGATAATACATTGAAATGACTCCCATATTATTAGAAGATGGAAACCCTCCAGTGAAACAATTAGGGTCCGTGGAGACTGACATTAATACCAGTCACTGAACAAACAGGTTCAGTTAACCCCTTTCAGTCCAGCACTGTGTGTACCACAATAAAGTAGAACATTTATCTGGTCTGGATGGGATGTCTGAGAGATGCTGAGGGAAGGGAAGGTGGGAATAGCGGAGGCACTGGACAGAATCTTTCAATCCTCCTTGGATATAGGAGTTGTGACAGAGGGCTGGAGGGTTGTAAATGTTACACCCTATTTGAAAAATAGGAGAGATGGGGTAGACACTGTATTTACTGACCAGACAGTTTAATGTCACTGATGGGGAAATTTCATAACCCAGGACAAATATATTCATTGCTTTGAAAAACATGGAATAATAAATAGACAGCAGTAGGAATATGGTGATGACAAAGCATGTGTGGCAAACCTCAACAACAACTTATATTTATCTAGTGCTTTTAATGTTATAAAACATCCCAAAGTACTTCACAGGATCATTATGAAGCAAAGTATGACACTGAGACACAACAGGAGATATTAGATCAGATGGACAACAGCTTGAAGAAAGAGATAGGTTTTAAGGAGTACTTGAAAGGAGGAAAGCGAGACAGAAAGGTGGTGACCGTAGCGGAGTGGTAATATTACCAAAATTGTAATACTGAGGCTCAGGCTGATTCTCTGAGGACATGGGTTCAAACCCCACCGTGTCAACTGGTGCAATTTAAATTTCAATAAGTTATAAAATTCAATTAATTAATACAAATCTGCATTTGAAAGCTATTCTCAGCAATGGTGCCATGAAACTATCATTGATCATCGTTAAAAAAAAAACAGCCTGGATTATTGATGTTCTTTTGCAATGGAAATCTGCCATCCTTATATGGTCTGGCCTCCATGTGACTCCAGACCCACAACGATGTGGTTGACTCTAAACTGACTTCTGAAATGTCCAGCAAACCACTCAGTTATCAAGGGCAATTGGGGATGGGCAACAAATGCTGGTCTTGTCAGTGACACCCACATCGCATGAAAGAATGAAAAAAGAAAACTGTGCCGTGAGGATATTCCAGAACTTTGGGCCTTGGCAGCTGAAAGCCCGGGCGCCAGTGGTGTAGGGATTAAAATCAGTGCTACACAAGAGGCTGAAATTAGAGGAGCACATGTCTCGCAGTGGGTTGTGGAGGTGGAGGAGATTACAGATATATGGGGGTGGGGTGGGGGAGAGACCATGGCGGCATCTGAAAACGAGGATGAGAATTTTAAAATCAAGACATTGCTTGACTGGGAGCCAATGTCGGTCAGTGAGATATGAACGGGACTTGGTGTGAGCTAAGGCATGGGCAGCAGAGTTTTGGATGACCTCAAGTTTACAGAGAGTAGAATGTTGGAGATCAGCCAGGAGTGAGTTGGAATAATCACATCTAGAGGTGACGAAGGCATGAATGACGTTTCAGCAGCAGATGGGCTGAGACAGAGGTGAAGTCGGGCGATGTTACTGAGGTGGAAATAGGCGGTTGTAATGATATCCTGAAATGAGGTTCAAGCTCATTTTGTGGTCAAATGTGCCACCAAGGTTGTAAACATACTGTCCGAATCTCAGACTGTTACCAGGGAGAGGGATGGAATCAATAGCAAGGGAACAGAGTTGACGTGGGGTGTGAAAACAATGTCTTCAGTCTTCCCAATATTTAATTGGAGGAAATTTCTGCTCATCCAGTACTGGATGTCGGATAAGCAGTCTGATAATTTAACAACAGTGGAGGAGTGGAGAGAGGTGGTGGTGAGGTAAACTTGATGGAGTTATTTGATAAAACAATGGAGAGGGTTGATGAGGGTGGTGTGATTGAAGTTATATATATGGACATTCAAAAGGTGTTTCATTAAGTGACATTCAATGGACAGGTTAGGAAAACTGAACCCTATGGATTAAAGGGACAGTGACAGTGTGGATATAACATTGACGAAGGAACAGTAAACAGAGAGAAGTGGTGAAAGGTTGCTGTTCAGACTCAATGACAGTGGACAGTGGTGTTCCCTGGGGCTCGGTATTAGGACCACTGCTCTTTTTTCTCTTGGAAAACACGAGGTATGTAAGGCAGAGCCCTCTCCTCCTCGCTCTTTGCAGAGCTTCCCCTCTCTGCAGCCTCTGCTCCATTTGTTGATCATGTTATAGACACAGCGACACTGTAACTACAGTCCCCATACCTCGTCCAGAGTTGGGTCACCAAATCCTCCGTCGACCCTGAATGTCTGCAGCAGCTCACAACACAACCTCCAGAAAACATCCACAGCACCTCGACTAACTTTACAATTGCAGAAGTAAGTTAAAAGCCCCTCACCTGTAGGTTGGATGCCTCGTCCTTTAAATAACACTAGAGGGGGTTCTTCGTGCTCCTGAATGTATGTTCAGCTGAGAGTGACTAACACAGGCGGTCAGTGGACATGCAAAGACCAAGTTTCAAAGATGTACATCACAGCTGCTGGAGTGGGTGATTGAGACCATATTCAGTCCCTTCCTCACACTACAGACACACACACGTTACACACACGCTAGCACCCCGGCCAGCCTGGGTTTCCTATACAATGTGCTGGATGTGACCGGCAGTGCAGCTTATACCATTTTATGGATCTAAACTTCCACAGCACCAGTGGAGCTGGAGAGATGAAATGTGTGATCAGGGAGCGAGACAGAGGGAAATAAACTCACTTTAAAAAGGGAATTAGAAAAAGACTTTAAGATAAACAAGTTTCAGGAATATTGGTAATGGACAGGGGATTGGGATAATTAGAGGGGTGAGGACATGAGGGATTTGATCACATGAGTGAGAATATTAAAATTGAGGTGTTACTGGACCAAGAGCCAATGTAGGTCAGTGAGCACGGGGATGTTAGGTGAACAAAATTTAATGTAAATTAGAAGATGGCAGCAGAGTTTTGGATGATCAGAAGGTTACAGAGAGTAGGATGTGGGAGACCAGCCAGGAGTGTGTTAGAATAGTCAAGTCTTGAGGTAACATAGACATGGATGAGGGTTTCAGCAGCAGATGAGCTGAGCTCTCTCTCTCTCTCTCTGTTTCTCTCTCTGTCTCCCTCACTTGCTCTGTCCCACACTCAGAGTCTTATATTCTTCAATCCTGTCGCCTCTTACTTTTGTAAACTCCAGCTGATATAAGAGGAGCCTGGCCAACTTTTCAACATAAGGTAACCCGCCCATTCTAGGTATTCGTCCAGTAAGCCTTCTCTGAACTGCTTCCAACCCATTTACATCCTTTCTTAAATAAGGAGACCAATACTTTACACAGTACTCCAGATGAGGTCTCTGTATAACTGAAATATAAACACTCTAATTTTGTGTCCTATTCCGCTCGCAATAAATGATAACATTCCATTAGCTTTCCTAATTACTTGCTGAACCTGCAGACTAACCTTATACAATTCATGCACCAGGATATGCATATCCCTCTGCATCTCAGATTTCTTCAATCCATCACCATTCAGATAACATTCTTGGTTTTTAATATTCCTGCCCAAATGGATTTGGAGACAGAGAGAGTTTACACTCGATCAAACGTGTGTGTGCCATCACTAAGAGTTGCGGGGCGGGGCGGGACGGGGGAAGCGGAATTTTAAGAGAGTTCTGAATAAGTAAAGGCAGAAATACAATGTCATTGGCATATGATAGGAAATAGTCAATTGAACAGGTAAACGTTCGAAATGTAACAGTCTTTGAGCAAGTGAAAGAGGGGAAGGGGGAAGAAGAACACGAAGGAAGGATTGTGATGGGACGGAAAGGGGAGAGTTTAAATGACAGATTGTTACATTTCTAACCTTTACCAGTTCTGATGAATGGTTAGGAAAACTGAACCCTATGGATTAAAGGGACAGTGACAGTGTGGCTATAACATTGACTAAGGAACAGTAAACAGAGAGAAGTGGTAAAAGGTTGTTGTTCAGACTCAATGACAGTAGACAGTGGTGTTCCCTAGGGCTCGGTATTCGGACCACTGCTCTTTTTTCTCTTGGAAAACACGAGGTATGTAAGGCAGAGCTGAAACGTAAACTCTGTTTCTCTCTACACAGATGGTGCCAGACCTGCTGACTATTTATGACAATTTCTGTTCTCATTGCAGAGTTCCAGCAGCCGCAGTATTTTGCTTTCATTTTAGTATTTAATTCACTGTCACTTCTCTTCCAGGAATGCCTACCTTGAAGAAGTTCTGCTCTTCTCTTGAAGAGCTTAGGGCCTCGGCAGCTGAAGGCACGGCCGCCAATGGTAGAGTAATTAAACTCGGGATGTTCAAGAGACCAGAATTATATGACGTTTCAATGCTGCAGTGGAAGCTCAGACTGAGGTCATGAGATCCATGCTTACTGCCATGCAGGATCAGACTGCTGCCATCATGGCTGTGGATCACAGTGTTCAAAGGGGTTTGCAGGATCTCACAGCAGTCCTGCAACCTGTGATCCAGTAGATTACTAGGATTGCTGCGGTGTCGCCCCGTGGGAATGACAGTGTCTCCGTGGAGCAGGAACCTGTTGTCTTCTCTCAGGATGACAGTATTTGTTCTCCATTCACTGTCACTCCACCAGTGTGCTTGCTGTTACCCATCAGCCAGCCCGGACTGCTGCTGCCCATGTCGAGGTGGTGCAGTCAGATTCCGAGTCCTCAAGTCACAGAGCTGCTCGAGGACGTCCTGCAAGGCCATCTGCAGTCTCCCCAGTGAAAGTCAGCAGACTTCCACCAGCCATGCTGCAGTCACTGGAGAAACACTGTATCGGAGCACTAGGCAAGTCGAGGGAACCCACAAGACAGGCACTAAGGGAATACACAAGGGTGAATAGTTCAGTTTAGTTTGTATAATTGGATGTGCTGTTGGATAAAGATGTTAATGAAAAGATTGTTGTTGGTGTTTTTTATTGCAGGATGGTGACCACGGGGACACTGTGATGGGGCGTCTCAGATGGGTGTAATGGTGGAGAATGGGGGATCCATGGTGGGGAAGGGAAGTTGTCCTATGGGAAACAGAATATAAGCAGAAACTCTCTGACGGTCTTTCTGGGTCAAAGGCATCCAGGAAATATTCTCCCTGCCTCCTGCTCCTCCTCCTGAGTTTTCCTCCGGATTCCTGGTGCCAATGCCTGTGTGCTCATGATGGTGATGATATGAAGGGTGCAGCAGAACACCATGAACTTGGACACCTGCTCCATTGTGTACTGGAGGGCTCCCCCTGATTATTGTTCTAAATCTTTTCCCACCACTGATGTTGGACTAACTGGCCTGTAGTTGTGAGGACTGTGTGTTGTCCATTGATGTATCCACAAGGTGAGAGAGGCCATCTATGTCGGGTGAAGGTAATACATCATTTACTCCCTCAGCGGGGAGAAGCAGGATAAGAGGTCCCGTGGCTTTGTCAGGAGAGCCACATTCCTGATGGTCGAGGTGTCTCTACGGTGTCCCCATGTCAACGGGGAAAGGTACAGGAACTGAATAAAATCTCACTCCATTAATGTACACTTGGTGTGTGAGCATGCCCAGTACATCATGTTGGTGAATGTCCACTATCCTGGTAGCAGCCAACCAACCTCACACGGTTCGGACAGTGGAAGCATTGCTTCATCACACTGGTGGTCTGTTCCACCTTGTTCCTGGTGACTTCATTGTTCACGTTATACACATATTAATTTTGTGAGGTTGGTTGGCGGTGGGAGGAAGTTTGGGGTTGTAGAAACATGAGCTGTGTCTGGAGAGGGCGGGGTGGTTACATCTGTCTCCGTGGAGCCACATTCTGGTTCTGCATGGGAGGCCGATGTGTTGGGACTGGCTGACTGCTTCAGAATGAAGTTATTGTGGCTGCTGCCAGAATAGTGGGACATTCACCAACATGATGTACTGGGCATGCTCACACATCAACTGTACATTAATGGAGTGAGATTTTAGTCAGTTCCTGTACCTCTCCCCGTTGACATGGGGACACCGTCGAGACAACTCGACCATCAGGAATGTGGCTCTCCTGACAAAGCCAGGGATACCCTTATCGTGCTTCTCCCCGCTGAGGGAGAAAATTATGTATTAACTTCACCCGACATAGATGGCCTCTCTCACGTAGCGGATACATCAATGGACAACACACAGTCCTCACAACTACAGGCCAGTTAGTCCAACATCAGTGGTGGGAAAAGTTTTAGAACAATAATCAGGGAAAAAACAGCAGGCATGTTGAGAGGTTTGAGTTAATTCAGGATAGCCGGCATAGATTTACAAAAGGAAAGTCATGCTTGACTAATCTAATTGCACTTTTGATGATGTAACAGAGAAGGTTGATGAAGGGAATGTGATGGATGTTGTCTAGATTGGTTTGAACAATGTGTTTGATAAAGTGCCACAGAAAAGGTTAATTACCAACATTGAGTCAAATGGAATGGGAGGGTCAGTGTCCAGTTGGATAAAAACAAAGGTTTACATAGAGATAAGAGTGTATCATAGTAAATGGCAGTTTTTCAGACTGCAAGATGTTAGACAGTGAGTGTTCCCCCAGGGTCAGTGCTCGGGCCACTGTTTATTTTTGCTTTGTATAAATGACTTGGAGCTTGGAATACAGAGTAGAATTTCAAAATCCGCCTCTGATACCAAACCTGGAGCTGTGACAAACAGTGAGTATGTTCAGAACCACCTGCGGCAGGACATAGATACTAAGTAGATTGAGCAGACAAGTGGCAGATGAAGGTGTGAGACAAGTCTGAGGTGAGGCATTTTGACAGAGAGGATAGGAAGGCAATATAGACTTAATAACACAGTTCTAAACAGTGTGCAGGAACAGAGAGACCTGTGGGTGCATGTATATCCATCTTTAAAGGTGACAGGACATATTGAGAGATTGGTTAGTAAAATACATATAATCTTATATTTCATAAAGAGAGGTATCGAGTTCAAAAGCAGAGAAGTTATGATGAATGTTTAAAAATCTCTGGTTAGGTCTCAGCTGGACTAGTTTGTCCAATTCTGGTCATCACACTTCAGAAAGATTGTGAAGGTCTTTGAAATGGTGCTGAAGAGATTTAACAGGATGGTTCCAGGGATGGTGGATTTTAGTTCCAAGGTTAGGTTACAAGATTATGACAGGTCTGGATAATTTAGACAATGAAAAAGTGTTCCCATTAACTGATGGAAGAAAGACTAGGAGCACGGATTGAATGTTTTGGACAAGAGATGCAGGAGGAATATGAGGAAGAACATTTTTCTTTATGCAGCGTGTGTTAATGATCTGGAACTCACTGCCCACAAGTGTGTTGGAAGCAGAGACAATCAGTGATTTCAAATGAAAGCTGGTGGGCACCTGAATGAAATGAATTTGCTCCAGGGATTGAGCGGGCGAGTGGGACTGAATGGATTGCTCCATGGAGAGCCAGCATGTACATGATGGGATGAATGGACTCTTTCTATGTCGTAAATGGCTCTATCAGTCTGTGTGACTCGATGTTGGATACTTCTCCTGCTCCTGCCTGGAAAGATCCGGATACATAGAAGTTCAATGAAACTGTGACCTTAACAGCCACTGACAGCTCCGTCCTCACCCTGGTGTGAGGCTCCAGGTCGTGTTACAGGAGGTGACACAACTCTGTGACCACCTCCTTATTGAATCAGAGTCACCTCACACACTGCTCCTGGGTTAGGTGTAGGTAGCAAAAGTGTTCTCGGAAAACCGGAGGTGCGTAGGGCAGAGCCCCCTCTTCCTCCCACTTTACAGAGCTTGCCCTCTATGCAGCCTCTGCTCCATTTGTTACAGACCCAGAGACACTGTAACTACATTCCCCATACCTTGTCCAAATTTACATCACCAGATCCTCTGTCCTCCCTGAATGTCGGCAGCAGCACACAACACAACCTCCAGAGAACCATCCACAGCACCTCCACTAACATTACAATAGCAGAAGCCAAAAACCCCTCACCTGTAAGTTGAATGCCTGGTCCTTTTTAAATAACACGAGAGGGGCTTCCTCGTGCTGCTGAATGTAGGGTCAGCTGAGAGTGACCAGCACAGGCGTTCCGTGGACAGTCCAAGTTTCAAAGACGTACATCACAGCTGCTGGAATGGCTGACAGAAGATATATAAAGACCCCTCCTCACGCTGCCAGCACATGCTTGGTGAACGGGGGCTCGAGCCCTCTCCAGCATGGAACACTTGAAGTGACTGGCAGAGCAGCTCGTATTATTTTATGGATCCAAACTTACATGGCGTTAGGCCCAGTGGCGCTGTAGAGCTGAAAATCATTGCCAGAGTAGATAAACAGAGAAAACGACTATAGGATCATATGAATTAGGGGCAGAAGTAGGCCATTCAGCCCGTCAAGCCTGCTCCACCATCTAATAAGATCATGGCTGATCTGTTTGCATTTCGAATTCCGCACCCCCATCTACCCCCGATAAACTTGGATTCTCTTGCCTAACAAAAATCTATCTCCCTCTGCGTTAAAAATATACAATGACCCCCCCCCCCTCCACCACCTTCTAAGGCAGAGATTTCCAAAATCACACAATCATCTGAGGAAAAGAAAAGTCTCCTCATCTCTGTCTGAAAAGGGCGACCCCTAATTTTCAAACAGTTACTTTTAAAAGGTAATTGAAGAAAATACTTTCAGGCAAAAGAGTTGTAGGAATATGGGAATGGAGAGGGGAATGGGATTAATTGGAGGGGTGAGGCCATGGAGAGATCCAAGCACAATAATGAGAATATTAAAATTAAGGTGCTGCCAGACCGGGAGCTAATGTAGATCAGTGAGCACAAGGGTGATGGGTGATCGGGATTTGGTGTGAGTTAGAATACAGGCAGCATAGTTATGGATGGGCTGTGGATTATTCAGGTTTATAACTGGGAGGGTGACCAGAATAGAATTGGAATAGTCAAGTGTGTATTTAACAAAGGCACTGATGAGTGTTTATGCAGCAGATGGGCTGAGGCAGAGGTGGAGATGTGTGTTAGTACAGAGGTGATAGTCGGCAGGGTTGGTGAGAATATGGAGATGAACTCAGCTCAGATTTAAATAGAACACAGAGGTTACAAACTGTCTGGTTCAGCCTCAGATATTTGGCAATGAGGAGATCATGGTTCATGGATAGTGGATGGAATTTCTTATAGAGACCAATGAAAACTCCACTGTTCCCAAATTTAAGTAGCAAGAACATTATTTCAGTGAAACAAATTTTACAGATGTCATAGCGGGAAATACAGACTTTCCAGGGACAGCAACAGCAGCAAAGATCGGAGAGTAAATTACATGCACTCTAATGCACTTGGCAATGGTTTATAGAGCTAATACCTGGAGACATATATTTGCCAGGAATAACAACAGCAGCAAGGAGGGCAGAGGAAATGACAAGAATGGAAATGCAGTTAAACATGGTTTATCGAATTAATAGTTAGATACAGAGACTTACTAGGGACACCAATAATAGCCAGGAAGGGGTAGTAAATGTATTGAATATTCCTCAGTGAGTAATAGATCAGACTGTTTAATGAGAACTGATCATAATCTGCAGAAAGAAAGTTAAACTCCCAGATGAAACTCCTGCCCATTGTTGTAACATTCCAATCTATTGTTCTCTGATTCTAATCTATCCTCTTCCTCTCTCCAGAGCCGCTGATCCCTATTAGTGCCGGGAGTGATGTGATACTCCCACTGACACTATGCAAAGGCACAGATGAGGGTTAGTGCAGCAGATGGGCTGAGGCAGAGGTGGAGATGGGTGATATTACAGAGGTGGTAGTAGGCAGGGTTTGTGAAGGAGAGAATATGGAGATGAACACAGCTCAGGTTTAAATAGAACACAGAGGTTGCAAACAGTCTGGTTCAGTCTCAGACATTGGACTTGGAGTATGTAGTTCACAGATCGGGGACAGGATTTCTTATGGAGACCAATAACACTGGTTTCGGGATTCAGAGAAAAAAAAATTACTTGAACAGTATTTCAGTGAACCAGGGTTTACAGATCGTATTTGTGGAAATGAAGACTTACCAGGGCAGTAACAGCAGGAAAGATGAGAATAAATTACAAGAACTATAATACTATTAGCAATGGTTGTGGAGCTAATAGCTGGAGACAGAGATTCAACAGGACTAACAACAGCAGTAAGGAGGGCAGAGTAAATTCCAGGAACATTATTGCAGTTAAATATGGTTTATAATATTAATAGCTGTATTGACAAACTTACCAGGGACACCAACAATAGCAAGGATGGGATAGTAAATATGTTGTATATTCAACAGTGTGTAATAGATCCGGGATGTTAAAGACAGCGAATCGTCTGTATAAAGTATGAAAAGAGGCCATGATAATCCTCTGCCCACTTTTGTAACATTCCAATCCACTGTTCTCAGATTCTGACCCATTGTTGTAACATTCCAATCTATTGTTCTCAGGTTCCGATCTATCCTCTCCCTCTCTCTGGTGCAGCTGATGCCTGTAAGTGATGAAGCTGATAATCCACTGGCACAATCCCTTGAAAGGAATCCCTTATTAATAGAAGATGGAAAACCTCCAGTGACACAATTAGGGTCCATGGAGACTGACATTAACTACAGTCACTGAACAAACAGGTTCTGTTAACCACTTTCCATCCAAACACTTTTTAGAACATAGAACATAGAACATACAGCACAGAACAGGCCCTTCGGCCCACAATGTTGTGCCGATCCTTTGTCCTCTGTCAAGGACAATTTAATCTATACCCCATCATTCTCCTTTATCCATATACCTATCCAAAAGCCTTTTGAAAGTCCCTAAAGTTTCTGACTCAACAACTTCCCCGGGCAAGGCATTCCATGCCTCGACCACTCTCTGGGTAAAGCACCTTCCCCTGACATCCCCCTTATATCTCCCACCCTTCACCTTAAATTTATGACCCCTTGTAACGCTTTGCTCCACCCGGGGAAAAAGTGTCTGACTGTCTACCCTATCTATTCCCCTGATCATCTTATAAACCTCTATCATGTCACCCCTCATCCTTCTCCTTTCTAATGAGAAGAGGCCTAGAATGTTCAGTCTTTCCTCGTAAGACTTATTCTCCATTCCAGGCAACATCCTGGTAAATCTCCTCTGCACCCTCTCCAAGGCTTCCACATCCTTCCTAAAATGAGGCGACCAGAACTGCACACAGTACTCCAAATGAGGCCTTACCAAGGTCCTGTACAGCTGCATCATCACCTCACGGCTCTTAAATTCAATCCCTCTGCTAATGAACGCTAACACCCCATATGCCTTCTTCACAGCCCTATCCACTTGAGTTGCAACTTTCAATGATCTATGCACATAGACCCCAAGGTCTCTCTGCTCCTCCACATGCCCAAGAACCCTACCGTTAACCCAGTATTTTGCATTCATGTTTGTCCTTCCAAAATGGACGACCTCACACTTTTCAGGGTTAAACTCCATCTGCCACTTTTCAGCCCAGCACTGCAACCTATCCAAGTCCCTTTGCAGACGACAATAGCCCTCCTCGGTATCCACAACTCCACCAACCTTTGTATCATCTGCAAATTTACTGACCCACCCTTCGACTTCCTCATCCAAGTCGTTAATAAAAATCACAAACAGGAGAGGACCCAGAACTGATCCCTGCGGCACGCCACTGGTAACTGGGCTCCAGGCTGAGTATTTACCATCTAAGACCACTCTCTGCCTTCTATCAGTTAGCCAATTCTTAATCCAACTGGCCACATTCCCCACTATCCCATGCCTCCTGACTTTCTCCATAAGTCTACCATGGGGGACCTTATCAAATGCCTTACTAAAAACCATGTACACCACATCCACTGGTTTACCCTCATCCACTTGCTTGGTCACCTGCTCAAAGAATTCAATCAGGCTTGTGAGGCAAGACCTACCCCTCACAAAACCGTGCTGACTGTCCCGAATCAAGCAGTGTCTTTCCAGATGCTCAGAAATCCTATCCCTCAGCACCTTTTCCATCAACTTGCCTACCACCGAAGTAAGACTAACTGGCCTGTAATTCCCAGGGTTGTTCCTATTCCCTTTCTTGAACAGGGGCACAACATTTGCCACCCTCCAATCACCTGGTACCACCCCCGTCAGCAGAGAAGATGAAAAGATCATTGCCAGCGGCTCTGCAATTTCATCCCTTGCTTCCCATAACATCCTTGGATATACCCCGTCAGGCCCGGGAGACTTGTCTATCTTCAAGTTATTCAAAAACCCCAACACATCTTCCCTCCTAACGAGCACTTCCTCGAGCTTACCAGTCTGTTTCACACCGTCCTCTTCAGTAATACACCCCTTCTCATTCGTAAATACCGAAGAGAAGTACTCATTCAAAACCTCACTTATCTCTTCCGGCTCAACACACAGTCTCCCGCTATTGTCCTTGACCGGACCTACGGTCCCCCTAGTCATCCTCATATTTCTGACATACGCGTAAAAGGCCTTGGGGTTTTCTTTTATCCTACCCGCCAAGCATTTTTCATGCCCTCTCTTAGCTCTCCTAATCCCTTTCTTCAGATCCTTCCTGGCCATCTTGTATCCCTCCAGAGCTATGCCTGTGCCCTTTTTCCTCAACTTTATATACGCATCCTTCTTCCTAACAAGACTCTCAACCTCTCTTGTCAACCACGGTTCCCTCACATGACCATCCCTTCCCTGTCTGACAGGGACATGCTTATCAATGGCCCCTACTATCTGCTCCTTGAAAAAGTTCCACATTTCGACCGTGCCCTTCCCTGCCAGCATATGCTCCCAACTTATGCTCCTCAGTTCCTGCCTGACAGCATCATATCTACCCTTCCCCCAATTGTAAACCTTGCCCTGTTGCACATACCTATCCCTCTCCATTACCACAGTGAATGCTACAGAATTGTGATCACTATCTCCAAAGTGCTCGCCCACCAACAGCTCTATCACTTGCCCTGGTTCATTACCTAGTACCAAATCCAATATTGCCTCCCCTCTGGTCGGGCAGTCTACATACTGAGTCAGAAAAGCTTCCTGGACATACTGCACAAACACTACCCCATCCAAACTATTCGATCTAAAGAGTTGCCAATCAATATTTGGGAAGTTGAAATCCCCCATAATTACTACCCTGTGACTTCTGCTCCTTTCCGTACTAGCAAACCTCCCTCCCAGGATATTGATGCCCCTCTGGTTCAGATGCAGCCCGTCCTGTTTGAACAGGTCCCATCTTCCCCAGAATGCAGTCCAATTATCCAAGAACTGGAAGCCCTCCCTCCTACACCATTCCTGCAGCCACGTGTTCAGCTGTGCTCTCTCCCTATTCCTAGCCTCACTATCACGTGGCGCCGGCAACAAACCAGAGATAACAACTCTGTCCGTCCGAGCTTTCAGCTTCCAGCCTAACTCCCTAAACTCACTTCTAACATCTGTGCCACCCTTCCTTCCTACGTCGTTGGTGCCAATGTGCACCACGACCTCTGGCTGCACCCCCTCCCCTTTAAGGATCCTGAAGACGCGATCACAAACATCACGGACCCTGGCACCAGGGAGGCAACAAACCATCCGTGCGTCTCGCCTGCGCCCACAGAACCGCCTGTCCGTACTCCTCACCATCGAGTCCCCGATGACTAGTGCTCTCCCATTCTCCCTCCTTCCCTTCTGAGCCACAGTGCAGGACCCCGTGCCAGAGGCCCGGTCACTGCAGCCTGCCCCCGATAGGCCGTCCCCTCCAACAGTATCTAAAACTGTATACTTGTTGTTGAGGGGAACGACCACAGGAGATCCCTGCACTGTCCTCTTCCCACCTCTTACTGTTACCCAGCTGCCTTTGATTTGTGGAGTAACGACCTCCGTGTAGCTTCTATCTATCAACACCTCAGCTTCCCGAATGATCCTCAGTTCATCCAGCTCCAGCTCCAATTCCCTAACACGGTCTGATAGGAGCTTTAAGGAAAATACCTACCCAGGAGTCCTCGCTGCCGACCAGCTTCCGGTTCCTCCGGCGCCAAAAGAAACTCAAAGACAAGGAAAACAGTAAGTAAAACAGTAAGTACTTACTTTTAAAACACAGCTCCTGATGCCTTCACTCACCCACCGAAGAGTCGCTACCTTCTCCTGCTGCTCCGCCGGGAAATGAGGCCGAGTCCACGGAGCTCCGCACCTTTAAGGAAAATACCTACCCAGGAGTCCTCGCTGCCGACCAGCTTCCGGTTCCTCCGGCGCCAAAAGAAACTCAAAGACAAGGAAAACAGTAAGTAAAACAGTAAGTACTTACTTTTAAAACACAGCTCCTGATGCCTTCACTCACCCACCGAAGAGTCGCTACCTTCTCCTGCTGCTCCGCCGGGAAATGAGGCCGAGTCCACGGAGCTCCGCACCTTTAAGGAAAATACCTACCCAGGAGTCCTCGCTGCCGACCAGCTTCCGGTTCCTCCGGCGCCAAAAGAAACTCAAAGACAAGGAAAACAGTAAGTAAAACAGTAAGTACTTACTTTTAAAACACAGCTCCTGATGCCTTCACTCACCCACCGAAGAGTCGCTACCTTCTCCTGCTGCTCCGCCGGGAAATGAGGCCGAGTCCACGGAGCTCCGCACCTTTAAGGAAAATACCTACCCAGGAGTCCTCGCTGCCGACCAGCTTCCGGTTCCTCCGGCGCCAAAAGAAACTCAAAGACAAGGAAAACAGTAAGTAAAACAGTAAGTACTTACTTTTAAAACACAGCTCCTGATGCCTTCACTCACCCACCGAAGAGTCGCTACCTTCTCCTGCTGCTCCGCCGGGAAATGAGGCCGAGTCCACGGAGCTCCGCACCTTTAAGGAAAATACCTACCCAGGAGTCCTCGCTGCCGACCAGCTTCCGGTTCCTCCGGCGCCAAAAGAAACTCAAAGACAAGGAAAACAGTAAGTAAAACAGTAAGTACTTACTTTTAAAACACAGCTCCTGATGCCTTCACTCACCCACCGAAGAGTCGCTACCTTCTCCTGCTGCTCCGCCGGGAAATGAGGCCGAGTCCACGGAGCTCCGCACCTTTAAGGAAAATACCTACCCAGGAGTCCTCGCTGCCGACCAGCTTCCGGTTCCTCCGGCGCCAAAAGAAACTCAAAGACAAGGAAAACAGTAAGTAAAACAGTAAGTACTTACTTTTAAAACACAGCTCCTGATGCCTTCACTCACCCACCGAAGAGTCGCTACCTTCTCCTGCTGCTCCGCCGGGAAATGAGGCCGAGTCCACGGAGCTCCGCACCTTTAAGGAAAATACCTACCCAGGAGTCCTCGCTGCCGACCAGCTTCCGGTTCCTCCGGCGCCAAAAGAAACTCAAAGACAAGGAAAACAGTAAGTAAAACAGTAAGTACTTACTTTTAAAACACAGCTCCTGATGCCTTCACTCACCCACCGAAGAGTCGCTACCTTCTCCTGCTGCTCCGCCGGGAAATGAGGCCGAGTCCACGGAGCTCCGCACCTTTAAGGAAAATACCTACCCAGGAGTCCTCGCTGCCGACCAGCTTCCGGTTCCTCCGGCGCCAAAAGAAACTCAAAGACAAGGAAAACAGTAAGTAAAACAGTAAGTACTTACTTTTAAAACACAGCTCCTGATGCCTTCACTCACCCACCGAAGAGTCGCTACCTTCTCCTGCTGCTCCGCCGGGAAATGAGGCCGAGTCCACGGAGCTCCGCACCTTTAAGGAAAATACCTACCCAGGAGTCCTCGCTGCCGACCAGCTTCCGGTTCCTCCGGCGCCAAAAGAAACTCAAAGACAAGGAAAACAGTAAGTAAAACAGTAAGTACTTACTTTTAAAACACAGCTCCTGATGCCTTCACTCACCCACCGAAGAGTCGCTACCTTCTCCTGCTGCTCCGCCGGGAAATGAGGCCGAGTCCACGGAGCTCCGCACCTTTAAGGAAAATACCTACCCAGGAGTCCTCGCTGCCGACCAGCTTCCGGTTCCTCCGGCGCCAAAAGAAACTCAAAGACAAGGAAAACAGTAAGTAAAACAGTAAGTACTTACTTTTAAAACACAGCTCCTGATGCCTTCACTCACCCACCGAAGAGTCGCTACCTTCTCCTGCTGCTCCGCCGGGAAATGAGGCCGAGTCCACGGAGCTCCGCACCTTTAAGGAAAATACCTACCCAGGAGTCCTCGCTGCCGACCAGCTTCCGGTTCCTCCGGCGCCAAAAGAAACTCAAAGACAAGGAAAACAGTAAGTAAAACAGTAAGTACTTACTTTTAAAACACAGCTCCTGATGCCTTCACTCACCCACCGAAGAGTCGCTACCTTCTCCTGCTGCTCCGCCGGGAAATGAGGCCGAGTCCACGGAGCTCCGCACCTTTAAGGAAAATACCTACCCAGGAGTCCTCGCTGCCGACCAGCTTCCGGTTCCTCCGGCGCCAAAAGAAACTCAAAGACAAGGAAAACAGTAAGTAAAACAGTAAGTACTTACTTTTAAAACACAGCTCCTGATGCCTTCACTCACCCACCGAAGAGTCGCTACCTTCTCCTGCTGCTCAAAGAAGTAGAACATTTACCTGGTCTGTATGGGATGTATGAGGCTACTGAGGAAAGGAAATGTGGAAATAACAGAGGCCCTGGACAGAATCTTTCAATCGTCCTTGGCTATGGGAGTGATAACAGAGAACTGGAGGGTTGTAAATGTTACTCCCTGTTTAAAAAAGGAGAGATGGGGTAAAACCTGTATTAATGACCAGTCAGTGTAATGTCGGTGGTTGGAAATTTCTAATGGTCACAAGCAGGATATAAGTATTCCTTACTCATAAAAGGGATAACATTTGAGAAGCAGCACGCAAATGCGAATTCAAAATCATGTATGTCAAACGACAACAACAACTTATTTTATATAGTGTCTTTAATGTAATAAAACATCCCATGATGCTTCCTTATAAAACAAAACATGACACCGAGAGATATAAGAAATTATTAGGTCAGAGGACCAAAAGCGTGGTCAAAGATGTAGGTTTTAATAGGTGTCTTAAAAGAGGAAAGGGTGGTGGAGAGGTGGCGGGATGGAGAGGCGGAGAGGTGTAAGGAGGGTATTCCAGAGCTTGGAGCTGAGGTAACTGAAGGTGTGGTCACCAATGGTGGAACAGTTAAAATCAGGGATGCACAAGAGGCCGGAATTAGAGGAGCACAGATATATACAGGACGGGGGCGAGGTCATGGAGGAAAAATAAGTTGAGAATTTAAATAAAGAGATTACTTGATCAGGAGTCAAAGTCGGTCAGTGATATGTGCACGGGACGTGGCACGATTTAGGACATGGCAGCAGAGTTCTGGAGGACATTAAGTTTACAGAGAGTAGCAGGTGGGAAATCAGAGAAAAGTGTGTTAGAGTAGTCATTTCTAGGGATAAGGAAGGCATGAATGAATTTCAGCAGCAGATGGGCTGAGACAGGGGTGAAGTCGGGCGCTGTTACTGAGGTGGAAGTAGGCGGTTGTAATGATATCCTGAAAATGAGGTTAAAGTGTGATACTAAGGCTGCAAACAAACTGTCTGAATCTCAGACTGATACAGGGAGAGGGATGGAATCAATAGCAAGGGAACAGAGTTGGAGTGGGGAGTGAAAACAAGGGCTTCAGTCTTCCCAATATTTAATTGGAGGAAATTTCTGCTCATCCAGTACTGGATGTCGGATAAGCAGTCTGATAATTTAACAACAGTGGAGGAGTGGAGAGAGGTGGTGGTGAGGTAAACTTGATGGAGTTCTTTGATAAAACAATGGAGAGGGTTCATGAGGGTGGTGTGATTGAAGTTATATATATGGACTTTCAAAAGGTGTTTGATCAAATCACATTCAATAGACAGGTTAGGAAAACCGAACCCTAAGGATTAAAGGGACAGTGACTGTGTGGATATAACATTGGCTAAGGAACAGTAAACAGAGAGAAGTGGTGAAAGGTTGTTGTTCAGACTCAATGGGAGTATACAGGGGTGTTTTCCAGGGCTCGTTATTTGGATCACTGCTCTTTTTGCTCTTGGAAAACCCGGGGTGGGTAGGGCAGAGCCCCCTCCTCCGCCCTCTTTGCACAGCTTCCCCTCTCTGAAGCCTCTGCTCCATTTGTTGGTCATGTTACAGACCCAGAGACACTGTAACTACAGTCCCTATAACTTGTCGAGAGTTGGGTCAACAAATCCTCTGTCCTCCCTGAATGTCTGCAGCAGCTCACAACACAACCTCCGGAAAACCATCCACAGCACCTCCACTAAATTTACAATGGCAGAAGTCAGTAAAAAGCCTTACACCTGTATGATGGATACCCGGTCTATTTAAATAACACTAGAGGGGGTTCCTCGTGCTGCTGAATGTATGTTCAGCTGAGAGTGACTGACACAGACGGTCAGTGGACATGCAAAGACCAAGTTTCAAAGTCGTACATCAAAGCTGCCGGAATGGCTGACTGACACCATATTCAGACCTTCCTCACTCGACAGGCACACACACATTGCACCCACTCCAGCACCCCGGCCAGCCTGTGTGTCCTGTAGAATGTACTGGATGTGACCGGCAGTGCAGCTCACACCATTTTATGGATCCAAACTTCCACAGCACCAGTGGAGCTGGAGAGATGAAATTTGTGGTCAGGGATAGAGACAGAGGGAAATAAACTCACTTCAAAAAGGAAATTAGAAAAATACTTTAAGATGAACAAGCTTCAGGAATATTGGAAATGAACAGGGGATTGGGATAATCAGAGGGGTGAGGACATGAGGGAATTGATCATACGAGTGAGAATATTAAACTTGAGGTGTTACTGGACCAAGAGCCAATGTAGATCAGTGAGCACAGGGATAGAACAAAGAACAAAGAAAATTACAGCACAGGAACAGGCCCTTCGGCCCTCCAAGCCGGCGCCGATCCAGATCCTCTATCTAAACATGTCGCCTATTTTCTAAGGGTCTGTATCTCTTTTCTTCCTGCCCATTCATGTATCTGTCTAGATACATCTTAAAATACGCCATCGTGCCCGCATCTACCACCTCCGCTGGCAACGCATTCCAGGCACCTACCACCCTCTGCGTAAAGAACGTTCCACGCATATCCCCCCTAAACTTTTCCCCTTTCACTTTGAACTCGTGTCCTCTAGTAATTGAATTCCCCACTCTGGGAAAAAGCTTCTTGCTATCCACCCTGTCTATACCTCTCATGATTTTGTACACCTCAATCAGGTCCCCCCTCAACCTCCGTGTTTCTAATGAAAATAATCCTAATCTACTCAATCTCTCTTCATAGCTAGTGCCCTCCATACCAGGCAACATCCTGGTCAACCTCCTCTGCACCCTCTCCAAAGCATCCACATCCTTTTGGTAATGTGGCGACCAGAACTGCACGCAGTATTCCAAATGTGGCCGAACCAAAGTCCTATACAACTGTAACATGACATGCCAACTCTTGTACTCAATACCCCGTCCGATGAAGGAAAGCATGCCGTATGCCTTCTTGACCACTCTATTTACCTGCGTTGCCACCTTCAGGGAACAGTGGATATGAACACCCAAATCTCTCTGGCCATCAATTTTCCCCAGGACTTTTCCATTTACTGTATAGTTCACTCTTGAATTGGATCTTCCAAAATGCATCACCTCGCATTTTCCCTGATTGAACTCCATCTGCCATTTCTCTGCCCAACTCTCCAATCTATCTATATTCTGCTGTATTCTCTGACAGTCCCCTTCACTATCTGCTACTCCACCAATCTTAGTGTCGTCTGCAAACTTGCTAATCAGTCCACCTATACTTTCCTCCAAATCATTAATGTATATCACAAACAACAGTGGTCCCAGCACGGATCCCTGTGGAACACCACTGGTCACACGTCTCCATTTTGAGAAACTCCCTTCTACTGCTACTCTCTGTCTCCTGTTGCCCAGCCAGTTCTTTATCCATCTAGCTAGTACACCTTGGACCCCAAGCGCCTTCACTTTCTCCATCAGCCTGCCATGGGGAACCTTATCAAACGCCTTACTGAAGTCCATGTATATGACATCGACAGCCCTTCCCTCATCAATCAACTTTGTCACTTCCTCAAATAATTCTATTAAGTTGGTAAGACATGACCTTCCCTGCACAAAACCATGTTGCCTATCACTGATAAGCCCATTTTCTTCCAAATGGGAATAGATCCTATCCCTCAGTATCTTCTCCAGCAGCTTCCCTACCACTGACGTCAGGCTCACCGGTCTATAATTACCTGGATTATCCCTGCTATCCTTCTTAAACAAGGGGACAACATTAGCAATTCTCCAGTCATCCGGGACCTCACCCGTGTTTAAGGATGCTGCAAAGATATCTGTTAAGGCCCCAGCTATTTCCTCTCTCGCTTCCCTCAGTAACCTGGGATAGATCCCATCCGGACCTGGGGACTTGTCCACCTTAATGCCTTTTAGAATACCCAACACTTCCTCCCTCCTTATGCCGACTTGACCGAGAGTAATCAAACATCTGTTCCTAACCTCAACATCCGTCATGTCCCTCTCCTCGGTGAATACCGATGCAAAGTACTCGTTTAGAATCACACCCATTTTCGCTGAGTCCAAGCATAACATTCCTCCTTTGTCCTTTAGTGGGCCAATCCTTTCTCTAGTTACCCTCTTTCTCCTTATATATGAATAAAAGGCTTTGGGATTTTCCTTAACCCTGTTTGCTAAATATATTTCATGACCCCTTTTAGCCCTCTTGTTTCCTCGTTTCAGATTGGTCCTACATTCCCGATATTCTTTCAAAGCTTCGTCTTTCATCAGCCGCCTACACCTTATGTATGCTTCCTTTTTCCTCTTAGCTAGTCTCACAATTTCACCTGTCATCCATGGTTCCCTAATCCCTAATGTTGGGTGAACAGAATTTAGTGTAAATTAGAAGGTGACAGCAGAGTTTTGAATGACCACAAGTTTACAGAGAATAGAATGTGGGAGAGCAGCCAGGAGTGTGTTGGAATAGTTAAGTCTCGAGGTAACAGTCGGGTCCTCCAGCCAAAATGGACAGTTTGACCTTTTCTCACATTATACTCCATTTGCCAGTTCTTTGACCACTCATTTAACCTATCTATATCCCTTTGTAACCTCCTTATGTCCTCTTGAGAACTTATCTTCTTACCAATCTTGGAGTCATTAGCAAATTTCGCAAGCATACCTTCGGTCCATTCATCAAAATCATTTATATCAATTGTAAAAAGTTGAGGCCCCAGCACTGATCGCGGTGGCACACCACTCGTTGCAGCTTGCCAACGAGAAAATAACCCATTTATGCCTACTCTGTTTCCTGTTAGCTAGCCTATCCTCTATCCATGCCAATTATGTTACCCCCTACACGATGAGCTTTTATTTTCCACAATGACGTTTGATGTGGTCTGTAAATCTAAGTACTGTAAATCCACCAGTTCCCCTTTATCCACAGTACATGTTACTTCTTCAAAGAACTCCAGTATATTGGTTAAACATGATTTCCCTTTCACAAAACCATGTTGACTCTCCCTGATCACCTTGATTTTTTCGACGTGCTTTAACGTCTTTCTAACGTCTTTAATAATAGCTTCCAACATCTGATCCATAGCTGAAAGCCGTTCTCACCTGCCACAGGTCCTATGTACACAATGTCTCTTCTGATGTTGTGCTCTATTTGAACTGTTACTCCTCAAAGAGCATAGAATTATAGAGATATAGAGCACAGAAACAGGACCTTCAGCCCACTGTGTCTGTGCCGGCCATCAAGCACTGAACTATTCTAATCCCAATTCCCAGCACTTGACAAGTCGCCTTGTTTGCCATGGCGATTCAAGGGCTCATCTAAATACTTCTGAAATGCTGTGAGGGTTCCTGCCCGGACCATCTCTTAAGGCAGTGCCTTCCAGATTCCAACCACCCTCTGGGTGAAAATTATTTTCCTCAAATCCCTTCTAAACCTCCTGCCCCTGACCTTAAATCGATTCCCCCTGGTTATTGACCTGTCCGCTCAGGGAAAAAAGATTCTTCATATCTAACCTATCAATGCCCCTCGTTATTTTGTATAGCTCAATCATGATACCCCTCATCCTTTTCTGCTCTAAGGAAAACAACCCTAGCCTTTTCTGTCGCTCTTCATAGCTGAAATGCTCCAGCCCAGGCAACATCCTGGTGAATCTATTCTGCACCCTCTCCATTGCAATCACATCCTTTCGATAGTGCGGCAACCAGAACTATACACAGTCCTCCAGTTGTGGCCTAAGTGGAGTTTTATGCTCCATCATAACCTCCCTACTCTTATGTTCTACGCCTCGGCTAATAAAGGCAAGTGTCCCATACGTCTTCCTGTCCTCATTGTCTACCTGTGCTGCTGCCTTCAGTGATCAATGGACAAGTACACCTAGGTCCCTCTGACCTTCAGTACTTCCTGGGGTCCTACCATCCATTGTATATTTCCTTGCCTTATTCGCCCTCCCAAAATGCATCACCTCACACTTCTCAGGATTAAATTCCATTTGCCCCTCCTCTGCCCATCTTACCAGCCCATCTATATCATCCTGTAATCTAAGGCTTTCCTCCTCACTATTTACAACACCACCAATTTTCGTGTCAGCTGCGAACTTACTGATCAGTCCTCATATATTCACGTCGAAATCATTAATGTACACTACAAACAGCAAGAGTCCCAGCACCGATCCCTGCAGTACACCACGGGTCACAGGCTTCCACTTGCAAAAATAACCCTTGACCATCACCCTCTGCCTCCCACCGCTAAGCCAATTTTGGATCCAATTTGCCAAGTTGCCCTGGATCCCATGGGCTCTTACCTTCTTAACAAATCTCCCATGCGGGACCCCATCAAAAGCCTTACTGAAGTCCATATAGACTACTGCTTTACCCTCCTTTACACCCCTAGTCACCGCCTCGAAAATAATCAATCAATTTAGTTAGACACGAACTCCCCTTGACAAAGCCATGCTGACTATTCCTGATTAATCCCTGCCTCTCCACGTGGAGATTACTCCTGTCCCTCCGAATTTTTTCCAATGGTTTCCCTGTAATAATTTGCTTGTGACCCTTCGACTTCCTTTCTGTTAATCTGTGACCCGAGATCAGATCTTACAGTGGTGTAGGAGTGGCAACAGAGTTCCTGCCTTCCATATAATATGATTTTGCAGGGTGGAAGATGAAGAGATGAAATGTGTGGTCAGGGATAGAGACAGAGGGAAAGAAACCCACCTTTAAAAAGGGAATTCGCAAAAGACTTTAAGATTAAAATTAGAATTAGAATTAGAACATTACAGCGCAGTACAGGCCAATCGGCCCTCGATGTTGCGCCAACCATCTGACCGACACTATTCCATTTTCATCCATATGTCTATCCAATGACCACTTAAATGCCCTTAAAGTTGGCGAGTCTACTACTGTTGCAGGCAGGGCGTTCCACGCCCCTACTACACTCTGTGTAAAGAAACTACCTCTGACATCTGTCCTATATCTTTCACCCCTCAACTTAAAGCTATGTCCCCTCGTGTTTGCCATCATCATCCTAGGAAAAAGACTCTCACTATCCACCCTATCTAACCCTCTGATTATCTTGTATGTCTCTATTAAGTCACCTCTCCTCCTCCTTCTCTCTAACGAAAACAACCCCAAGTCCCTCAGCCTTTCCTCGTAAGACCTTCCCTCCGTACCAGGCAACATCCTAGTAAATCTCCTCTGCACCCTTTCTAAAGCTTCCACATCCTTCCTATAATGCGGTGACCAGAACTGCAAACAATACTCAAGGTACGGCCTCACCAGAGTTTTGTACAGCTGCATCATGACCTCGTGGCTCCGAAACTCGATCCCCCTACTAATAAAAGCTAACACACCATATGCCTTCTTAACAGCCCTATTAACCTGGGTAGCAACTTTCAGGGATTTATGTACCTGGACACCAAGATCTCTCTGCTCATATACACTACCAAGAATCTTCCCATTAGCCCAGTACTCTGCATTGCTGTTACACCTTCCAAAGTGAATCACCTCACACTTCTCCGCATTAAACTCCATTTGCCATCTCTCAGCCCAGCTCTGCAGCCTATCTATGTCCCTCTGTACCCTACAACACCCTTCGACACTATCCACAACTCCACCGACCTTCGTGTCATCCGCAAATTTAGTAACCCACCCTTCTACACCCTCATCCAGGTCATTTATAAAAATGACAAACAGCAGTGGCCCCAAAACAGAACCTTGCGGTACACCACTAGTAACTAAACTCCAGGATGAACATTTGCCATCAACCACGACCGTCTGTCTTCTTTCAGCTAGCCAATTTCTGATCCAAAGCACTAATTCACCTTCAATCCCATACTTCTGTATTTTCTGCAATCGCCTACCGTGGGGAACCTTATCAAACGCCTTACTGAAATCCATATACACCACATCCACTGCTTTTCCCTCATCCACCTGTTTGGTCACCTTGTCAAAAAACTCAATAAGGTTTGTGAGGCACGACCTACCTTTCACAAAACCGTGCTGACTATCGCAAAGGAACTTATTCTTTTCAAGATGATAAGAAATCCTATCTCTTATAACCTTTTCCAACATTTTACCCACAACCGAAGTAAGGCTCACAGGTCTATAATTACCAGGGCTGTCTCCACTCCCCTTCTTGAACAAGGGGACAACATTTGCTATCCTCCAGTCTTCCGGCACTACTCCTGTCGACAATGACGACATAAAGATCAACAACAACGGCTCTGCAATCTCCTCCCTGGCTTCCCAGAGAATTCTAGGATAAATCCCATCTGGCCCAGGGGACTTATCTATTTTCACTCTTTCCAAAATTGCTAACACCTCCTCCTTGTGAATCTCAATCCCATCTAGCCTAGTAGGCTGTATCTCAGTAATCGCCTCGGCAACATTTTCTTTCTCTACTGTAAATGCTGACGAAAAATATTCATTTAACGCTTCCCCTATCTCCTCTGATTCCGCACACAACTTCCCACTACTATCCTTGATTGGCCCTGTTCTAACTCTTATCATTCTTTTATTTCTGATTTCTTCTTTTTTTTTCTTTTCTTTTGGGCCTCCTTATCTCGAGAGACAATGGATACGCGCCTGGAGGTGGTCAGTGGTTTGTGAAGCAGCGCCTGGAGTGGCTATAAAGGCCAATTCTGGAGTGACAGGCTCTTCCACAGGTGCTGCAGAGAAATTTGTTTGTTGGGGCTGTTGCACAGTTGGCTCTCCCCTTGCGCCTCTGTCTTTTTTCCTGCCAACTACTAAGTCTCTTCGACTCGCCACAATTTAGCCCTGTCTTTATGGCTGCCCGCCAGCTCTGGCGAATGCTGGCAACTGACTCCCACGACTTGTGATCAATGTCACACGATTTCATGTCGCGTTTGCAGACGTCTTTATAACGGAGACATGGACGGCCGGTGGGTCTGATACCAGTGGCGAGCTCGCTGTACAATGTGTCTTTGGGGATCCTGCCATCTTCCATGCGGCTCACATGGCCAAGCCATCTCAAGCGCCGCTGACTCAGTAGTGTGTATAAGCTGGGGATGTTGGCCGCTTCAAGGACTTCTGTGTTGGAGATATAGTCCTGCCACCTGATGCCAAGTATTCTCCGAAGGCAGCGAAGATGGAATGAATTGAGACGTCGCTCTTGGCTGGCATACGTTGTCCAGGCCTCGCTGCCGTAGAGCAAGGTACTGAGGACACAGGCCTGATACACTCGGACTTTTGTGTTCCGTGTCAGTGCGCCATTTTCCCACACTCTCTTGGCCAGTCTGAACATAGCAGTGGAAGCCTTACCCATGCGCTTGTTGATTTCTGCATCTAGAGACAGGTTACTGGTGATAGTTGAGCCTAGGTAGGTGAACTCTTGAACCACTTCCAGAGCGTGGTCGCCAATATTGATGGATGGAGCATTTCTGACATCCTGCCCCATGATGTTCGTTTTCTTGAGGCTGATGGTTAGGCCAAATTCATTGCAGGCAGACGCAAACCTGTCGATGAGACTCTGCAGGCATTCTTCAGTGTGAGATGTTAAAGCAGCATCGTCAGCAAAGAGGAGTTCTCTGATGAGGACTTTCCGTACTTTGGACTTCGCTCTTAGACGGGCAAGGTTGAACAACCTGCCCCCTGATCTTGTGTGGAGGAAAATTCCTTCTTCAGAGGATTTGAACGCATGTGAAAGCAGCAGGGAGAAGAAAATCCCAAAAAGTGTGGGTGCGAGAACACAGCCCTGTTTCACACCACTCAGGATAGGAAAGGGCTCTGATGAGGAGCCACCATGTTGAATTGTGCCTTTCATATTGTCATGGAATGAGGTGATGATACTTAGTAGCTTTGGTGGACATCCGATCTTTTCTAGTAGTCTGAAGAGACCACGTCTGCTGACGAGGTCAAAGGCTTTGGTGAGATCAATGAAAGCAATGTAGAGGGGCATCTGTTGTTCACGGCATTTCTCCTGTATCTGACGAAGGGAGAACAGCATGTCAATAGTCGATCTCTCTGCACGAAAGCCACACTGTGCCTCAGGGTAGACGCGCTCGGCCAGCTTCTGGAGCCTGTTCAGAGCGACTCGAGCAAAGACTTTCCCCACTATGCTGAGCAGGGAGATTCCACGGTAGTTGTTGCAGTCACCGCGGTCACCTTTGTTTTTATAGAGGGTGATGATGTTGGCATCGCGCATGTCCTGGGGTACTGCTCCCTCGTCCCAGCACAGGCATAGCAGTTCATGTAGTGCTGAGAGTATAGCAGGCTTGGCACTCTTGATTATTTCAGGGGTAATGCTGTCCTTCCCAGGGGCTTTTCCGCTGGCTAGGGAATCAATGGCATCACTGAGTTCCGATTTGGTTGGCTGTATGTCCAGCTCATCCATGACTGGTAGAGGCTGGGCTGCATTGAGGGCAGTCTCAGTGACAGCATTCTCCCTGGAGTACAGTTCTAGGTAGTGCTCAACCCAGCGGTCCATCTGTTTGCGTTGGTCAGTGATTATGTCCCCCGATTTAGATTTGAGGGGGGTGATCTTCTTGATGGTTGGCCCAAGAGCTCTCTTCATGCCATCATACATTCCTCTGATGTTTCCGGTGTCTGAGGCCAGCTGAATATGACTGCATAGGTGTTGCCAGTAGTCGTTTGCGCAACGCCTAGCTGTTCTTTGTGCAGTACTTCTGGCTGCTTTAAGTGCTGCGGATGTTAAATCGCTGGGGGCTTTCTTGTAGTTCAAAAGTGCAATGCGCTTAGCGGCTATGACAGGTTCCAGCTCTTCATTATGAGATTGAAACCTATTGAAACCTATTGATATACCTATAGAAAGCCTTAGGGTTTTCTTTGATCCTAACGCCAATGATTCTCATGTCCTCTCCTTGCTCTTCTTAGCCCTCCCTTTAGATCCTTCCTGGCTAGCTTGTAACTCTCAAGCGCCCTAACTGAGCCTTCACGTCTCATCCTAACATAAGCCTCCCTCTTCCTCTTGACAAGCGCTTCAACTTCTTGAGTAAACCACGGCTCCCTCGCTCGACAACTTCCTCCCTGCCTCACAGGTACATACTTATCAAGGACAGGCATTAGCTGCTCCTTGAATAAGCTCCACATTTCGTTTGTGCCCAACCCCTGCAGTTTCCTTCCCCATCCTACGCATCCTAAATCTTGCCTAATCGTGTCATAATTTCCTTTCCCCCAGCTATAATTCTTGCCCTGCGGCATATACCTGTCCCTGCCCATCGCTAAGGTAAACCTAACCGAATTGTGATCACTATCGCCAAAGTGCTCACCTACATCTAAATCGAACACCTGGCCGGTTTCATTACCCAGTACCAATTGGGCGGCACAGTGGCGCAGTGGTTAGCACCGCAGCCTCACAGCTCCAGGGACCCGGGTTCGATTCTGGGTACTGCCTGTGCGGAGTTTGCAAGTTCTCCCTGTGTCTGCGTGGGTTTCCTCCGGGTGCTCCGGTTTCCTCCCACATGCCAAAGACTTATAGGTTAATTGGCCATTATAAATTGCCCCTAGTATAGGTAGGTGGTAGGGAAATATATAGGGACAGGTGGGGATGTGATAGGAATATGGGATTAGTATAAATGGGTGGTTGATGGTCGGCACAGACTCGCTGGGCCGAAGGGCCTGTTTCAGTGCTGCATCTCTAAACATAAACTAAACATAAACAAATCCAATGTGGCATCGCCCCTGATTGGCCTGTCTACATACTGTGTCAGAAAACCCTCCTGCACACACTGAATAAAAACTGACCCATCTAAAGTACTCGAACTATTGTATTTCCAGTCAATATTTGGAAAGGTAAAGTCCCCCATAACAACTACCCTGTTACTCTCACCCCTTTCGAGAATCATCTTCGCTATCCTTTCCTCTACATCTCTGCAACATCCATTCCTGCCCCTGCTCTACCCATGTCTCTGAAATGGCCACAACATCAGCTGCAAGCTCACCCACCTTATTCCGGATGCTCCTGGCGTTGAAGTGGACACACTTTAAACCAAGTTCTTGCTTGCCAGTGCCCTCTTGCCAGTGCCCTCTGTAACCTTATCCCCTACCTCACTACTCTCAACAGCCTGTACACTGGAACTACAATTTAGGTTCCCATTCCCCTGCTGATTTAGTTTAAACCCCCCCGAAGAGCACGAACAAATCTGCCCCCCAGGATATTGGTACCCCTCTGGTTCAGGTGAAGACCATCCTGTTTGTAGAGGTCCCACCTACCCCAGAAAGAGCCCCAATTATCCAGGAAACCAAAACCCTCCCTCCTACACCATCCCTGCAGCCACGTGTTCAACTCATCTCTCTCCCTATTCCTCTCTTCGCTAGCACGTGGCACGGGCAACAACCCAGAGATAACAACTCTGGTTGTTCTCACTCTAAGCTTCCACCCTAGCTCCCTGAATTTCTGCCTTAAATCCCCATCTCTCTTCCTACCTATGTCGTTGGTGCCTATGTGGACCACGACTTGGGGGATGAACAAGTTTCAGGAATATTGGAAATGGACAGGGGATTGGGATAATCAGAAGGACGAGTACATGGAGGGACTTGATCTCATGGTTGGAATATTAAAATTGTGGTGTTACTGGACCAAGAGCCAATGTCGGTCAGTGAGCACAGGGATGTTCGGTGAACAGAATTTGGTGTAAATTAGAAGATGGCAGCAGAGTTTTGGATGATCACAATGTTACAGCGGGTAGAATGTGGGAAACAAGCCAGCAGTGTGTTAGAATAGTCAAATCTCGAGGTAACAAAGGCATGGATGAGGTTTTCAGCAACCGATGAGCTCAGCTGTCCCTTTCTCTCTTTCTCTATCTCTCCCTCCCTCTTTCTGTCGCCCTCACGTGCTCTATCCCACGCCCTGAATCTTAAATGTTTCAATCAAGTCGCCCCTTACTCTTCGAAACTCCAGCTGATATAAGACTATCCTGTCCAGCCTTTCCTCATAAGACATTCCGCCCATATTATTCTAATAAACCTTCTCTGAACTGCTTGCAACGCATTTACATGTTTCCTTAAATAAGGAGACCAGTACTGAACACAGAATTCCAGATAATGTCTCACCACTGCCCTCCCTACCTTTGTATTCAATTCCACTCACAATAAGTGATAACATTATATTAAGCTTTCCTAACTAAGTCGAGGAAGGGAAGGGAAGTGTCAGAGATGGACCATGTAAAGGTGAGAGAAGGGTGGAAATTGGAAGCAAAGTTGATAAAGTTTTCTAGCTCCACCAACACCCTCCTCCACCTGGCTGAACATGTTCTCACATTGAACAACTTCTCCTTCAACTCCATGCAATTCCTTCAAGTAAAAGGTGTCGCTATGGGTACCCGCATGGGTCCTAGTTATGCCTGTCTTTTTGTGGGATATGTCGAGCATTCTTTGTTCCAGTCCTACTCAGGCCCCCTCCCCCAACTCTTTTTCCGGTACATTGATGACTGTATCGGTGCCGTTTCCTGCTCCCGCCCCGAACTAGAAAACTTTATCAACTTTGCTTCCAATTTCCACCCTTCTCTCACCTTTACATGGTCCATCTCTGACACTTCCCTTCCCTTCCTCGACTTCTCTGTCTCCATCTCTGGGGATAGGTTGTCTACCAATATCCATTATAAGCCCACTGATTCCCACAGCTACCTCGACTACACTTCTTCACACCCTACCTCCTGTAAGGACTCCATTCCATTCTCCCAGTTTCTCCGTCTCCGACGCATCTGCTCTGATGATGCTACCTTCCATGACGGTGCTTCTGATATGACCTCCTTTTTCCTCAACCGAGGATTTCCCCCCACTGTGGTTGACAGGGCCCTCAACCGTGTCCGACACATTCCCCGCACCTCTACCCTCACCCCTTCCCCTCCCTCCCAGAACCGTGACAGGGTTCCCCTTGTCCTCACTTTTCATCCCACCAGCCTCCATATCCAAAGGATCATCCTCCGCCATTTTCGCCACCTCCAGCGTGATGCCACTACCAGTCGCATCTTCCCCTCCCTTCCCCTGTCAGCATTCCGAAGGGATCATTCCCTCCGCGACACCCTGGTCCACTCCTCCATTACCCCCACCACCTCGTCCCCGTCCCAGGGCACCTTCCCCTGCAATCGCAGGAGGTGTAGCTTTCGGTGTGCAGCTTTTCCAGGAGCACAGGCATTGCGAGCGAGGAGTGAACAGCTGGGAAGTCAATTTCATCGGGAGTTTCGGTGGAGCAGGGACTGCTGGCTTTTCCAGGAGCACAGGCATTGCGAGCGAGGAGTGAACAGCTGGGAAGTCAATTTCATCGGGAGTTTCGGTGGAGCAGGGACTGCTGGGTAAGTAGAAACCTATATATTTGGGCTGTTTCTGAACCCGAGACACTACTCTTGTAGTGTCTCCCACCCGCCCTCCTCCTCTGACCAAAAAAAAGGACTCGGTTGTGTGTAGGTAAGGTAAGGCTTTTTCTATTACTCTTCTTGTTTTATCGTGTGATTGGTTAAAAACTTGGGAATTTAGAATAGTGGGAATGTAGGTTAAGGAAGTTGAATGTTCCTCCTGCAGAATGTGTGAGGTAAGGGTCGCCAAGAGTGTCCCTGCTGACTGCATCTGCGGGAAGTGCACCCAGCTCCAGCTCCTCGAGGACCGCGTTAGGGAACTGGAGCTGGAGCTGGAGGAACTTCGGATCATTCGGGAGGCGGAGGGGATTATTGAGAGGAATTATCGGGAGGCCGTCACACCTCAGGTAAAAGAAGAAGGTAGATGGGTTACCGTCAGGGGAAGGAGAGGGAACCAGCAGGCAGTGCAGGGATCCCCTGTGGCCGTTTCCCTCAACAACAGGTATACCGTTTTGGATACTGTTGGAGGAGACGACTTATCAGGGGAAGGCAATGGGATACAGGTCTCTGGCGCAGAGTCTGTCCCTGTTGCTCAGAAGGGAAGGGGGAAGAGGAGCAGAGCATTAGTCATTGGGGACTCCATAGTTAGGGGAACAGATAGGAGGGTTTGTGGGAACGAGAGAGACTCACGGTTGGTGTGTTGCCTCCCAGGTGCCAGGGTACGTGATGTCTCGGATCGTATTTTTGGGATCCTCAAGGGCGAGGGGGAGCAGCCTCAAGTCGTGGTACACAGGCACCAACGACATAGGTATTAAGACAGATGGGGATTTAAGGCAGAAATTCAGGGAGCTAGGGTGGAAGCTTAGAGCGAGAACAAACAGAGTTGTTATCTCTGGGTTGTTGCCCGTGCGACGTGCTAGCGAAGTGAGGAATAGGGAGAGAGAGGAGTTGAACATGTGGCTGCAGGGATGGTGTAGGAGGGAGGGTTTTGGTTTCCTGGATAATTGGGGCTCTTTCTGGGGTCGGTGGGACCTCTACAAACAGGATGGTCTTCACCTGAACCAGAGGGGTACCAATATCCTGGGAGGGAGATTTGTTAGTGCTCTTCGGGGGGGGGGGGTTAAACTAATTCAGCAGGGGGATGGGAACCAAAATTGTAGTTCCAGTGTGCAGGATGTTGAGAGTAGTGAGGGCAGAGATAAGGTTATAAGGACACAAGAGGGCACTGGCAAGCAAGAGCTTGGTTTAAAATGTGTCTACTTCAACGCCAGGAGCATCCAGAATAAGGTGGGTGAGCTGCAGCATGGGTTGGTACCTGGGATCCTGATGTTGTGGCCATTTCGGAGACATGGGTAGAGCAGGGGCAGGAATGGATGTTGCAGGTTCCGGGATTTAGATGTTTCAGTAAGAACAGAGAAGAGGGTAAAAGAGGGGGGGGGGTGTGGCATTGTTAATCAAGGAAAGTATTACAGCGACAGAAAGGACGTTTGAGGACTCGTCTACTGAGGTAGTATGGGCCGAGGTTAGAAACAGGAGAGGAGAGGTCACCCTGTTGGGAGTTTTCTATAGACCTCCAAATAGTTCCAGAGATGTAGAGGAAAGGATAGCAAAGATGATTCTTGTCAGGAGCGAGAGTAACAGGGTCGTGGTTATGGGGGACTTTAACTTTCCAAATATTGACTGGAAATACTACAGTTCGGGTACTTTAGATGGGTCTGTTTTTGTCCAGTGTGTGCAGGAGGGTTTTCTGACACAGTATGTAGACAGGCCAACAAGGGGCGATGCCACATTGGATTTGGTACTGGGTATTGAACCCGGCCAGGTGTTAGATTTAGAAGTTGGTGAGCACTTTGGTGATAGTGATCACAAATCGGTTAGGTTTACCTTAGCGATGGGCAGGGACAGGTATATACCGCAGGGCAAGAATTATAGCTCGGGGAAAGGAAATTATGATGCGATTAGGCAAGATTTAGGATGCGTAGGATGGGGAAGGAAACTGCAGGGGATGGGCACAATAGAAATGTGGAGCTTATTCAAGGAGCAGCTACTGCGTGTCCTTGATAAGTATGTACCTGTGAGGCAGGGAGGAAGTTGTCGAGCGAGGGAGCCGTGGTTTACTAAAGAAGTTGAAGAGCTTGACAAGAGGAAGAAGAAGGCTTATGTTAGGATGAGACCTGAAGGCTCAGTTAGGGCGCTTGAGAGTTACAAGCTAGCCAGGAAGGATCTAAAGGGAGAGATAAGAAGAGCAAGGAGAGGACACGAGAAGTCATTGGCGGATAGGATCAAAGAAAACCCTAAGGCTTTCTATAGGTGCATCAGGAATAAAGGAATGAAGAGAGATCGTTTTGGGCCAATCAAGGATAGTAGTGGGAAGTTGTGTGTGGAATCGGAGGAGATAGGGGAAGTGTTAAATGAATATTTTTCGTCACTATTTACAGTGGAGAAAGAAAATGTTGTCGAGGAGAATACTGAGATTCAGACTACTAGGCTAGATGGGATTGAGGTTCACAAGGAGCAGGTGTTAGCAATTTTGGAAAGTGCGAAAATAGATAAGTCCCCTGGGCCCGATGGGATTTATCCTAGGATTCTCTGGGAAGCCAGGGAGGAGATTGCAGAGCCTTTGTCCTTGATCTCTACGTCGTCATTGTCGACAGGAATGGTGCCGGAAGACTGGAGGATAGCAAATGTTGCCCCCTTGTTCAAGAAGGGGAGTAGAGACAGCCCTGGTAATTACAGACCTGTGAGCCTTACTTTGGTTGTGGGTAAAATGTTGGAAAAGGTTATAAGAGATAGGATTTATAATCATCTTGAAAAGAATAAGTACATTAGAGATAGTCAGCACGGTTTTGTGAAGGGTAGGTCGTGCCTCACAAACCTTATTGAGTTTTTTGACAAGGTGACCAAACAGGTGGATGAGGGTAAAGCAGTGGATGTGGTGTATATGTATTTCAGTAAGGCGTTTGATAAAGTTCCCCACGGTAGGCTATTGCAGAAAATACAGAAGTATGGGATTGAAGGTGAATTAGTGCTTTGGATCAGAAATTGGCTAGCTGAAAGAAGACAGAGGGTGGTGGTTGATGGTAAATGTTCATCCTGGAATATAGTTTCTAGTGGTGTACCGCAAGGATCTGTTTTGGGGCCACTGCTGTTTGTCATTTTTATAAATGACCTGGATGAGGGTGTAGAAGGGTGGGTTGGTAAATTTGCGGATGACACGAAGGTCGGTGGAGTTGTGGTTAGTTCCGAAGGATGTTGTAGGTTACAGAGGGACATAGATAGGCTGCAGAGCTGGGCTGAGAGATGTCAAATGGAGTTTAATAAGGAGAAGTGTAAGGTGAGTCACTTTGGAAGGATAACAGGATTGCAGAATACTGGGCTAATGGGAAGATTCTTGGTATTGTAGATGAGCAGAGAGATCTTGGTGTCCATGTACATAAATCCCTGAAAGTTGCCACCCAGGTTAATAGAGCTGTTAAGAAGGCATATGGTGTGTTAGCTTTTATTAGTAGAGGGATCGAGTTTAGGAGCCACGAGGTCATGCTGCAGCTGTACAGAACTCTGGTGCAGCCGCACCTGGAGTATTGCGTGCAGTTCTGGTCACCGCATTATTGGAAGGATGTGGAAGCTTTGGAAAAGGTGATGAGGAGATTTACTAGGATGTTGCCTGGTATGGAGGGAAGGTCTTAAGAGGAAAGGCTGAGAGACTTGAGGTTGTTTTCGTTAGAGAGAAGGGGGAGGAGAGGTGACTTAAGAGAGACATATAAGATAATCAGAGGGCTGGACAGGGTGGATAGTGAGAGCCTTTTTCCTCGGATGGTGATGGTAAACACGAGGGGACATAGCTTTAGGTTGAGGGGTGATAGATATAGGACAGATGTCAGAGGTAGCTTCTTTACACAGAGAGTAGTAGGGGCGTGGAACGCCCTGCCTGCAACAGTAGTAGACTCGCCAACTTTATGGGCATTTAAGTAGTCATTGGATAGACATATGGATGAAAATGGAATAGTGTAGGTCAGATGGTTTCACAGGTCGGCGCAACATCGAGGGCTGAAGGGCCTGTACTGCGCTGTAATGTTCTATGTTCTATGTACCTGCCCATTTACCTCCTCTCTCCTCACTATCCCAGGCCCCAAACACTCCTTTCAGGTGAAGCAGCGATTTACTTGTACTTCTTTCAATGTAGTATACTGTATTCGCTGCTCACAGTGTGGTCTCCTCTACATTGGGGAGACCAAGCGCAGACTGGGTGACCGCTTTGCGGAACATCTCCGCTCAATCCGCAAGCAGGACCCTGAGCTTCCAGTTGCTTGCCATTTCAACACTCCCCCCTGCTCTCATGCTCATTTCTCTGTCCTGGGATTGCTGCAGTGTTCCAGTGAACATCAACGCAAGCTCGAGGAACAGCATCTCATCTACCGATTAGGCACACTACAGCCTGCCGGACTGAACATTGAGTTCAATAATTTCAGAGCATGACAGCCCCCCCCCCCCCCCCCCATTTTACTTTCACTTTTCGTTATTTTTTCTTCATTTTTTTTACATTCCTTTTTACATTTTTTACAATCTTTTTTTGCATTTATTTCATTTCATCTTAGTTTGTTCAGTTTTCTTACCCACTGTTTTTTTCAGGTTGTTTTTCTTCAGGTTTGCACTTGCTGCTGTTCAATATTCAGTGTATTCACACCTAATCTGTACTAATGCTTTGTCTTTCAACACAACATATTGTTTGCCTTTTCTCCGTGACCTTTTGGTCAGCTATGTGGCCTGGTCCAATCTGCACCTTCTCCTTTGTTATCTCTTGCCCCACCCCCACCTCACTTGTTTATAATCTGTGACTTTTCTAATATTTGTCAGTTCCGAAGAAGGGTCACTGACCCGAAACGTTAACTCTGCTTCTCTTTCCACAGATGCTGCCAGACCTGCTGAGTGATTCCAGCATTTCTTGTTTTTGCACCAACTGTACATTGATGGAGTGAGAGTTCTAACAGTTCCTGTACCTCTCCCCGTTGCCATGGGGATCCCGCAGAGACACCTAGACCATCAGGAATCCAGCTGTCATGACAATGCCACGGGATCTCTCACCTGCTTCTCCCTGCTGATGGAGCAGACAGTATAATTCACCTCACCCGACATAGATGGCCTCCGTCACACAGCAGATACATCAATGGACAACATGGAGAGAGATAATGGATACGTCACACGCTCTTGATGGAAAGATCCAGATAAGAACATAATAACATAAGAAGTAGGAGCAGGAGTAGGCAATTCAGCCCCTCGAGCCTGCTTCGCCATTCAATATGATCATGGATGATCTCATCTCGGCCTCAACTCCACTTTCCTGCCCGTTCTCCATAACTCTTCAACCCATTACTAATTAAAAATCTGTCTATCTCCTCCTTAAATTTACTCAGTGTCCCAGCATCTGTTGCACTCCGGGTAGTGAATCCCACAGACACACGACCCTTTCAGAGAAGAAATTTCTCTTCATCTCTGTTTGAAATCCACCACCCCTTATCCTAAAACAATGACCTCTCATTCTAAATTGCCACACAAGAGGAAACGCCTTCTCTATGTCTACTTTGTCAATCCCCTTAATCATCTTCTCTACCTCAATTCGATCGACTCTCGTTCTTCTAAACTCTAGAGAGTAAAGGCATAAAGAGCTCAATCTCTCTCCATAATACAAACCCCTCATCCCTGGAATCAATCTAGTGACCCTCCTCTGATCTGCCTCCAATGCAACTACATCTATCCTCAAGTCAGGAGACTAAAACTATACACAATACTCCAGGTGCGGTCTCATTAATGCCTTGTACAGTTGCAGCAACACTTTCCTACTTTTATATTCTATTCCTTTAGCAAGAAATACCAAAATTCCATTCGCCTTCCTTTTCACCTGCTGTACCTCCAAACAAGCTTTCTGCGATTCATGCACGAGGACACCCAGATCCTTCTGCACCGAAGCACTCTGAAGTTTCTCTCCAGTTCGGAAATAATTTGCCTTTCTATTCTTCCGACCAAAATGGATAACCTTACACTTATTCACGTTAAACTCCATCTGCCAAATTTTGGATCATTCACCTAACCTATCCATATCAATTTGTAAATTTCTTATTTAATTATTGCAACTTACTATCCCAGCTATTTTAGTGTCATCTGCAAATTTGGCTGTAGTACTTTCTATCCCTGCATCCAAGTCATAAATATATATTGCAAATAGCTGGGGACAAGGACCAAACCCTGTGGTACCCCACTAGTTACATATTGCCAACCAGAAAAAGACCCATTTATCCCGACTCTCTGTTTTCTGTTGGTTAGCCAATCCTCTATCAAAGTTAATAAATTGCCCCTAACCCCATGTAATCGTACCTTGTGTATTAACCTTTTGTGCGGTACTTTATCAAATGTCTTCTGGAAGTCCAGATATACTACATCTACAGGATCCCCATTTTCAACTTTTCTTGTCACAGCTTCGATGAACTCGAGCAAATTCGTCAAATAGGATTTACCCTTCATAAAACCATGCTGACTCTGATGGATTGTGTTTTGACTTTCTAAATATCCTGTTATTACTTCCTTAATAATGGTTTCTAACAATTTCCCAATGATAGATGTTTCCTACTTTCTACCTTCCTCCCTTTCACCCAGTTCATTTCAAAGTTCAATGAGGAGGATGTGGCAGAATTTTCCGTCACTTTTGAAAAGCTTGTAAAGCAACTGAAATGTCTGGCGGAGAGCTGGACACTGTTCTGACAAAACAAAGTAACAGGAAAATCCCATGAGGTTTATTCACTGTTGCCAGATGAAAGTTCATCAGATTATGAGATGACTAAAAATGCAATACTGGGCGTACATGAGATAGTACCGGAAGTGTACCGTCAAGCATTCCAAACCCTCCGAAAGCAGCCTGACTAAAGTGATCTCGAGTTTGAAAGAGTTAAGCAGCTTCCGAACACAGGGACATAGGAGCAGGAGTAGGCCATTCAACCCATCGAGTCTGCTGCACCATTCAATATGACCATGGCTGATCATCCACTTCAATGCCTTTTTCACACATTATCTCCATATCCCCTTTTTGTCAATCTATAGTTTAAACATACTCACCGACTGAGATTCCACATCCGTCTGGGATGCAGAATTCCAAAGATTCAGAAACCTCTGAGTCAAGAAATTTCTCCTCATCTCTGTCCTAAGTGGCTTCCCCCTTATTTTGAAATTGTATCCATTAGTTCTAGACTCCGCAACCAGGGGAAATATCGTACACGCATTTACGCTGTTTATCTCTTTAATTATTTCATGGGTTTCAATGAGATCCCGACACATTCTTTGAAACTCCAGAGAATACAAGCCCAGTTTCTCTCTTCATAGAACAGTCTCGCTATCCCGGGAACAAGTCTGGTGAACCTTCATTGCACTCCCTCTATGGCAATAATATCCTTCCTAAGGTAAGGGGACCCAAACTGCACACAATATTCCAGGTGTGGTCTAAGCAAGGTTCTATACACATGAAGTAAGACTTCACTACTCCTGTACTCAAATCATCTTGTGATAAAGGCTAACAGAACATTAGCATTCCGAATTGCTTGCTGCACTGCATGTTAGTTTTCAGTGACTTACTGACACACGGGTCCCTCTGTACATCTACACTTTCTAATCTCTTACTATTTAAGAAATACTCTGCACTTCTGTTCCTCCTACCAAAATGGATAACGTCATATCTGTCCATATTATATCCCATCTGCCATGTTCTTGCCCAGTCACAATGTCTGTCCAAATCCCCTTGAAGACGCTTTGCATCTTCCTCACAACATACATTCCCACCTAGTTTTGTGTCATCTGCGAACTTGGAAATATTACATTTGGTCCCCACATCCAAATCATTGACATATATTGTTAACAGCTGGGGCCCAAGTACTGATCCTTGTGGTACACAACTAATCACAGCCTGCCAAAGTGAGAATGACCCGTTTCTTCCTACTCACTGTTTTCTGCCTGTTAACCAATCTTTAATCCATGCCAGTATATTACCTCCTATCCCATGTGCTTTAATGTTGCTAACCAACCTCCTGTGGGGGACTTTATCAAAATCCTTCCGAAAATTCAAGTATAACACGTCCACCAACTCCCCTTAATCAATTCTGTTAGTAACATCCTCAATAAAATCTCCAACAGGTTCGTCAAAGATGATTTCTCATTCATAAATCCATGTTTGCGATGCCCAAACAGATTATTATCCAACTGTCCATTTATCACATCCTTTAGAATACAGTCCCAGCATTTTCCCAACGGCTGATGCACGAAAGCAGGTCTATAATTCCCTCTTTTTACTCTCCCTCCCTTCTTAAATAGTGGGGTGACATTTGCTACCTTCCAATCTGCAGGAACCGCTCCAGAATCTATAGAATGTTTGAAGATAGTCACCAATGCAGCCACCATCTCCATAGCTGTCTCTTCCCACACCCTGGAATGCAGAATATCAGATCCTGGGGCCTCATCAAACTTCAGCCCCATTAATTTCTCCAATGCAACATTCTTACTAATATTAATTTCCTTCATGTCCTCAATCTCCCTAATCCCTTGGATCTCTAATCCTGGAAACTTCCTTGTATCTTCCTCAATGAGGACAGACACAAAGTAATCATTTAGCTTCACTGCCATTTCTCTGTTCACCATTATAAATTCCCCTGACTCTGCCTGTATTGGACCCACATTTGTATTCGCCAAACGTTTCATTTTTAGGTCGCTATAGAAGATTTAAAGTCAGCTTTTGTGTTTACTTTTGACCAGTGGATACAAACACTCAAATTACAGCCCACAAATCTGAACCTTAGAGTGGTGATCCATCTCAAGGAGTTCAAAAACTCGCTCTCCCTACCATTAAAACCCACAAAGAGGAACGAAAGGTTCAAAGAGCCAGGCAGGTTGCAATTCTGGCTGATGCATTTTCCCTTGTACACAAAGCCTTAACCCCAAAGGGAAACCCTTCCCTAGTCACCACAAAGACCCGAGAATAAAAGGTGGGAGGGTGATAGGAGCCCGATCAGCCTTGGGCAAGGAGGAAAAGCTGGACACCCAGGGGACCATCCTCAGGCCAAATAGGACGGCACTGAGAGCAGGAGTAATGGCCGAAGACCTGTGCGTTTCCATTGGAATAAGGCAGATCACCATCGAGCTGAATGCTGCAAGTTATGGGAAAAACCTGTAGCATTAATCAGGGACCACCAGATCAGTGCAGGATAATGGGACTTGATGGAAAGCACAACAGATCAGGCTGTGCCTCCAACTGCGGCAGTCAGAACCAGGAAACACACCACAGAGAGTGTGGGAAAAATAAACAAAATCCCTGAGAGGTACCAGGAATTTGTATCCGAAGGAAAAGTGACCCCATACCGCTTGAGTGAGGCAAGTAAAACAATAGTCATACTCAAGGATACAGGGGCCACCCAATCCCTTCTGCTGGGAAAAAGAAAGTGCAGTGAATGCGAGACCGTTAGTGAATGGTATCGGAAGACAGTATATGTCCATACCCTTATATCCGGTGTACTTGGAGTGTGACCCAGTTTCATGACCCTTTACCATGGGGATTGTACCTAGTTTACCGGGTGATGGGTCGAACTGCTCCTGGGTAATAAACTGACAGGGGAAAAGGTGGCAGCTTCCCCAGTAGTTCCAGAGAGACCAAAAGAGGTCTGGGAGACAGAGTAGTTACAGGAGAAGGTCCCTGACATTCTCCCTGATTGTCTGGTGACTCGGTCCATGGCCAAACAATCCCCTGAACTGACACTACAGACGGATTACCCTACATTCTGGTTGTCTGAAACCTTCTTTGGGAAGTTAGAGGAGACAAAGAATGTATTAAACAGTTCTTCCTTATTTGAGGCTCAACAACCCGACCCAGTGTTAAAAAATAGCACAGACTGTCCAAACCAAAACTGAAGCATAGGGAGTTGCAGACTGTTACTATTTAAAGAATGAGGTGCTGATGAGGAAGTGGAGATCTCCTCACAGAGCAGAGGATGAAGAGTGGACAGTGGTTCACCAGATAGTGGTGCCACTGAGGTCCCTTAAAGAAATGTTAAGAATGACCCACGATCTGCTAATGGATGGACATTTCTGTGTATGAAAAATCAAAGCCCGCAGAAGACAGTATTTTGACTGGCCACAACTTCACAAAGATGTGGTGGCGTTTTGTAAAACTAGTCACATGTGCTAAGTTGTGGGGAAGCCCCAACCTGCAATAAAGCCTGCACCCTAATTCACATAACAGCTTTTGGGGACCCCTTCAGCAGAGTGCTGGTGGATTGTGGGCTCACCTGCTGAAAACAAAACGGGATACCAGTATCTTCTCACCATTATGGATGTGGTGACCCGATTCCCAGAGGCCATTCGCCTGAAGAACTATACCTGCCAAGGCTGTGGTGAAGGGGCTAACCCAATTCTTTACCCGATATGGGCTGCCTGCTGAGATCCAGTCGGATCAGGACACACATTTTATGTCCATTTTTTTTATAAGGTAATCTGTAGCACCGCAGCCTCACAGCTCCAGCGACCCGGGTTGGATTATGTGTACTGTTTGTGCAGAGTTTGCAAGTTCTCCCTGTGACCGCGTGGGTTTTCACCAGGTGATCCAGTTTCCTCCCACAGCCAAAGACTTGCAGGCTGATAGGTAAATTGGCCATTATAAATTGCACCTAGTATAGGTTGGTGGGAGGGGAGTTGAGGGATGGTGGGGATGTGGTAGGAATATGTGATTCATGTAGGATTAGTATAAATGGGTGGTTGATGGTCGGCACAGACTCGGTGGGCCGAAGGGCCTGTTTCAGTGCTGTATCTCTAAATAAATAAAATAAGTAAATAGATAAAGTCCTCAGCCGACCATCCGTAGTCACAAGGAGCTTTGGAGCGGTACGATCAGACCCTAAAGACAATGATCAGGCCATACTGCTATGAGCAACCCCATGACTGGGTCAAAGGGCTGGGATTTCTCCTGTTGGTTTCCAGGGACTTATCCAATGATTCCACTGGCTTTAGTCTCTTTGAATTAGTTTATTGACACGAGGTGAGAGGTTCCCTTAAAATAATCAAGGAGAGGTTTTTGGGACACAGGGATGAGTCATCCATGTTAGACTGCATTTCTATGCTGTGGGAGCACCTAAAGACCTCCCAGGCAGCTATGAAAAGGTAAGGAGACAGAAATGCCAAGGCTAAAACATTTCAGGACAGATACCATGTATTGTTACTATTCCCACTGCAGGGTGAACCCCTGAAATCCCGGTTCAGTGGTCCATATCGAGTGGCAAAAGGAATAGTCAGGTACATTATTTAATTGACACTCCAGACCAAAGGCAAAAAGCAAAGGCTGTGGAGGGAAAAGCCAAGTACAGATCTGTCAGGCAGTCAGGAGGGAAGGATTGGGAAGGGCGGTGAGGACAGGTTAGAGGAGGGCCAGGAGGATTCCAACTGGAACCCCCTACTCTCCGAATAGCCAACCCTGAAATGTGGGATCCATCAGACCCTACGCTCTCCTCCTTAAATGCAGGTCAAAGAGGCAGCCTAAAAAGGCTGCTAACAGCATTTACAGAAACGTGCAAGGACAAGGAAAGGTCCCAAAAAGGCATGTCAATGGTGAGGGAGATGCCTCACCTAGTCGAACTGCCGCTGCAGAGTGCAGCGAAAGCTGGACAAAGCCCTGCGAGCAGTAATGTCCCAGAGGACATAGGGTAGATAAAAAAATGATTCTTCCCATAGTAAAGGGAAAAGTGAAGGGAACGTACCCTAAAGTAAACAGCACTTGGGTACCTCACCAGAAAGCTAAAAGTAAGGTCATTGTGGATCTACCCACTGAAGAACCCAATGATCAGATCCCAAACCCAAAGCTAATCAAACACAACAATTTCAAAGGCAAACTCAGCAAGAACAAAGGCCCAGAGGAAATCTCAGACACCTCACTGGGTCTAAAGAAAACAATTAATTACACACTGTCTGTTTAGGGAGAAAGATTGTTAAGGTGCAGGAACCTGAGTAGTTAAAACTTCATTAGAGGAGAGAAAAGGTAAACAATGCAATCGTTGATGCATTGCCCAGCGTCGAACCCGACACATAACCATCCCAGACAATACGCCAAAAAAGTTAAATCATTACAGCTGTAACAGACAATGTCAGCTGCAATAATTCTAAGATTAATGTGTGAATTTGAGAAGTGATTATTGAGAATGCATGTGTATTTCTTTCTTTTTCTTCCCACAGTTCTGAAATGAAATGTTCCCGTTATCACGTTTCTTTCCATATGCTGCGCCGGTGTGAAGATAACACAACATGCCAAATGAGGAATTTTAATTCATCGATTGGAAACTTACACTAACCTTTTAATAGAAAAAATCCTACAGTTAACCTTGAAAAAACTGGCAGCCAAGATGGCCACCGTAATTGGCATCTGAAACACATTTTCACATTCTAAGGCCGACAACAGGAGACACATGTATGATGAGCCTGGACCAATATCATTGGCTTGCTCTAGTGATTGAATTATCTAAGATTACATTCATTAACACGGCATGCAAGACTACCATGACACATTGACTTTGAAAGAGCAAACTCCTCCAAGTATAAATACTGGTATCCTGAGCCCTGGGGAGATAGAAGTTTCTAACCTTGAATCTCATTAGAAGGGTCCAGAGAATACACTGAGGCAGTCATGAGACCTTCGGTCCATCTCTGTGAAAGCTGGGAGTTTCCCCTGGACAAAGACAGACAAGCCATTGATTCAAACTGTGCAGAAGCAGAAGGGCTGTGACCCCTCTCTCTCTCTCTCTCTCCATCTCTCTCTCCACCTAACATCACAAGTTTGAAAACCACATGTGACTGCGGGCCCCTCAAGCCTACGTATTGCTGCAGACAGAGTAACCAGGGGAAGAAAGCCTCAAAGATAACCCTGAGCAATGTGGACAGCCACATACTGCACTTCGACAAGCAAAAGACTTCAAGAATATAACTTCAGCTGGAAGACCACGGAATCGCCCAACATCACAGAATGAGTTTTTTGAAATTTATTCTGGACTCAAATCCAACCACAAATTTACTTCTCACTCTGCGATCTATTTGAGTGTGTGTGATTCTCGTATGAGTGTGTACGTAACTGTGTGTTCCGTTTTTTTATGATTTTATTCAGATCGGATTTCTCTTGCTAAGTTTAATAAACTCACCTCTTTCATGTTTAAACTCAAGAGAAGCTGTCCAATCGGTTTCTTCACCATCATACCAAAGGTAAGATGTAGAACACTCACTGAGACGTTAAGCATATTCACTGTTTATAAAGGACAAACACTGTTGCACTCAAATAAAGAAGAACCACTCTGACCCCTCCTCACATGGCCATAACAATTGGCCGGGCTGGGGATGGAGAGAATATGGGGATGAACTGAGCTCAGCATTAAATAGATACCAGAGGTTGTAGATTTCCTGGTTCAGCCTGAGACAATGGACAGCGAGGGGGATGCATATCATGGACAGGGAATGGAGTTGTGACAGAAACGGAAGATAATGGTTTCAGTCTTCTCACGATTTAAATGACAAGAACACTAAATCAGTGAAATATGGTTTATGAATCTAATAGTTGGATACAGAGATTTACCAGGGACACCAATAGTAGCGAGGATGGGATAGTAAATACATTGAATCATCTTCAGAGCATAATAGATCCGCCATTCTAATGTTATCCAATAATAATCTGCAGTAAGACTTTCAAACCAATAGGATAAACTCCTGTCCATTGTTGCAATATTCCCATCTATTGTTCAGATTCTTATCTCTCCTCTCCCGCTCTCTGCAGCCCACAGATCCCTTTTAGTGCCGGAGCTGATGGTCCCGCTAATACTATCGGAAAACACATTGAAAGGAGTCCTGTATTAATAGAAGAGGGAAACCCTCCAGTGACACCATTAGGGTCCATGGAGACTGACATTAATTACAGTCACTGAACAAACTGGTTCAGTTAACACCTTTCAATTCAACACTTTTTGTACCACTATAAAGTAGAACATTTATCCAGTCTGCATGGGATTTGTGAGGGTTACTGAGGGAAGGAATGGTGGAAATGACAGAAGCACTGGACAGAATCTTTCAGTCCTCCTTGGATATGGGAGTGACGCCTGAGGTCTGGAGGATTGTCAATGTTACACCCTGTTTAAAACGGAGAGGTTGGGTAAACCCAGTAACTATCAGTCTAATGTTGGTGGTTGGAAACTTCTAGAGGTCATAACCCAACACAAAAATATATCTTGCTTGTAAAACACGGGATAATAAATGACAAGCAGCACGGAAAGGTTAATGAAATATCATTCCTGATAATCTTAATCAAGTTCGTTGAGGATGTAACTGTGATTGTTTCATGTAATATAATCATAGAAAGTTTAAGATACAGAAAGAGGCCGCTTGGCCCATTGTGTCTGCACCGGCCGAAAAATGATCCACCATTTCTAATCCCATCTTCCAGCATTTGATCCACAGCCCTGCAGATAATGACAGTTGAGGTGAACATCCAGTTTCCTTTTCACTGAGTGGAGGGATTCTGCTTCAACTATCCTTTCAGGCAGTAATTTCTAGACTCTCACTGAAAACAGCGGACGCAGTACTGAACCCTGTGGAATGCCACTGTAAACAGTCCTCAGGACAGTAAAATATCCGTCATCAACTACCATTTAATAAAAACAAGACATGCTGGAAATACTCAGCAGGTTTGGCAGCATCTGTGGAGAGAGAAGCAGAGTTAACGTTCCAGGTCAGTGACCCTTCATCATTGACCTGAAACGTTAACTCTGCTTCTCCCTCCACAGATGTTGCCAGACCTGCCGAGTATTTCCAGCATTTCGTGTTTTACTTCAGATTTCCAGCATCCGCAGTATTTTGCTTTTATTATAACAATTACCCTTTGTTTCCTGCCACTGAGCACATTTTGTATTTTTGGGTGAACAAGTTTCTCCTCAACTCCCTGCTAATCCTTCTACCAAACACTTTCAGTCACTGCCCCCTAGTCACTGATCTCTCTGCTAAGGTGAATAGACTCTTCACCTCCACTCTATTCAGGCCCCACAAAATTATGTCCCTTTCAATCAGATCTCCCTTCAGCCTTCTCTGTTCCAAGTAGAACAACCCCAGCCTATCTAATCTTTCTTCATAGCTGCATTTTTCCAGTCCTGGCAAACATCCTTGTAAATCTCCTCTGTACCCTCTCTAGTGCAATTCCATCCTTTGTGTAATTAGGTGATCAGAACTGCAGAGTACTCAGGTTGTGGCCCAACCAATGATTTATACAGTTCCAGCATAACCTCACTGCTCTTGTATTCTATACCTCAGCTAATAAAGGAAAGGATTCCATATGCCTTCTTAACCACCTTATCGACCTGACCTGCTACATTCAGGACATCAGTGGACATTGACTCCAAGGTCCGTCACTTCCTCTACACTGCTCAGTATTTTCCGATTGATTGTCTATCCCTTTGCCTTGTTTGACCTCCTCAATTGCATCGTCTCATACTTAACCAGGCTGAATTCCATTTGACACTTTTTTTTTAGATTAGAGATACAGCACTGAAACAGGCCCTTCGGCCCACCGAGTCTGTGCCGACCATCAACCACCCATTTATACTAATCCTACACTAATCCCATATTCCTACCAAACATCCCCACCTGTCCCTATATTTCCCTACCACCTACCTATACTAGTGACAATTAATAATGGCCAATTTACCTACCAACCTGCAAGTCTTTTGGCTTGTGGAAGGAAACCGGAGCACCCGGAGAAAACCCACGCAGACACAGGGAGAACTTGCAAACTCCACACAGGCAGTACCCAGAATCGAACCCAGGTCCCTGGAGCTGTGAGGCTGCAGTGCTAACCACTGCACCACTGTGCCGCCCCATCAATATTTTCTGCCATCAATATTTTCCTGCAGCCTGGCTATCCTCCTCACTACCTACCGCACAGCCAATCTGTGTTCCACCTGCACACATCTTGATCATGCCCCCTACATGTATGTTCAAATCGTTAATATATACTACTAAAAGCTGTGGACCCACTACTGAGCCCTGTGGAATGCCACTGGAAACAGACCTCAAGTCAGTAAAACGCCCGTCAACAATCACCCTTTGTTTCCTGCTACTGAGCCAATTTTGTATCCAGTTTTCTGCATTTCCCTGGATTTCATGGGACTGTATTTGTTTTACCTAGTATGCCACATGGGACCTTGTCAAAAGCCTTGCCAAAATCCACGGAGACCATATCATCTGCACTACCCTCATCTATCATCCTTGCGACTTCGTCGAAAAATTCAATCAAGTTAGTCAACAATATCTTCCCTTAACAAATCCATGCTGACTGTCCTTGATTGACCTGAGCCTTTCTAAGTGACAGTTCATCCTGTCTCTCAGAATACATTGCAATAATTTGCCCACTACTGAGGTTACTCTGATTGGCCTGCAATTATTCGGTCTATCCTTTGCTCCCGTTTTAAAGAGGTACAATGTTAACAGTTCACCAATCCTCTGGCACTACACCTGTATCCAGTGAGGATTGGAAAATGATGGTCAGACCCTCTGCCATTTCCTCTCTCACCTCTTTTGACAGCCTGGAATACATTTCATCTGGCCCTGGTGATTTATCAACTTTCAAAGATGCTAATCCCATTAATACTTCCTCTCTCCCTATGTATATCACATCCAATAATTCACACTCCTCCTCCTTAACCACAGTATCTGCATCGTCCCCTCTTCTGTTCAGACAGATACAAAGTATTCATTAAGAACCATAGCAACATCTTTCGCCCCTACTCATGTATATCCACTTATGTATATAGATTTTCAAACGGCCTGTGATCAACTGACATTTCATAGACTTGTTATGACATGGATTAATGTGACAGTGATAGTGTGGATATGACACTGACTCAGGGACAGAAAGCAGAGAGAAGTGGTGAACAGTCATTGTTCAGACTGGATGTGGAGGGGAGTATACAGTGCTGTTTCTCATGGTTGGATTCACTCAGCGTGATATCAAGAAACGATTGAAGGCACGGGATACTGTAAAGGCTATGGGCCCTGACAATATTCCGGAAATAGTACTGAATACCTGTGCTCCAGAACTTCCGTTCCCCCATCAAACTGTTCAAGTACAGCTGCAACATTGGCATCTACCCGTCAATGTGAAAAATTGCCCAGCTATGTCCTGTACACAAAAAGCAGGACGAGTCCAACCCGGCCAATTGCCGCCCCATCAGCCGATTCTCAATCATCAGTAAAGTGATGGAAGGTGTCATCGACAATGCTATCAAACAGCACTTGCTTAGCAATAACCTGCTTAGTGACGCTCAGTTTGGGTTCGGCCAGGGTCACACAGCTCCTGACCTCATTACAGCCTTGGTGCAAACATGGACAAAGGAGCTGAATTCAATAGGTGAGGTATGAGTGACTGCCTTGACATCAAGACAGCATTTGACTGAGTATGGCATCAAGGAGCCAGAGCAAAAATGGAGTCAGTGGGTATCAGCGGGAAAACTCTCTGCTGGTTGGAGTCATACCTAGCGCAAAGGACGATGGTTGTGGTTGTTGCAGGTCAATCATCTCAACTCCAGGACATCACTGCAGGAGTTCCTCAGGGTAGTGTCCGAGACCCAACCATCTTCAGCTGCTTCATCAATGACCTTCCTTCAATCACAAGATTAGAAGTGGGGATGTTGGCTGATGATTGCACAATTTTCAGCACCATTCGTTCCTCCTCAAATACTGAAGCAGTCCGTGTAGAAATGCAACAAGACCTGGACAATATCAAGGCTTGGGCTGATAATTGGCAAGTATCATTCGTACTGCCATAGTGCCAGGCAATGACCATCACCGACAACAGAGAATATAATCATCTCCCTTGACATTCAATGACATTACCATAGCTGAATCCACCACTATCAACATCCTAGGGGCTACCATTGACCAGAAACTGAACAGGAGTAGCCATATAAATACCATGGCTAAAAGAGCAGGTCATAGGCGAGGAATGCTGAGGCGATTAACTCACCTCCTGACTCCCCAAAGCCAGTCCACCATCTATAAGGCACAAGCCAGGAGTGTGATGGAATACTCTCCGCTTGTCTGGATGGGTGCAGCTCCAAGAACACTCAAGAAGCTCGACACCATCCAGTACAAAGCAGCCCGCTTGATTGGCACCCCATCCACAACATTCACTCCCTCCATCACCGACGCACAGTGGCAGCAGTGTGTACCATCTACAAGATGCACTGCAGCAACACACCAAGGCTCCTTAGACAGCACCTTCCAAACACACAACCTCTACCATAAAGAAGGGCAAGGGCAGCAGATGTATGGAAACATCACCACCTGCAAGTTCCCCTCCAAGCCACACACCATGCTGATTTGACACTATCTTGCCGTTCCTTCACTGTCGCCGGGTCAAAATACTGGAACTTCCTTCCTAACAGCACTGTGGGTGTACCTACCCCACATGGACTGCAGTGGTTCAAGAAGGCAGCTCATCACCACCTTCGCATGGGTAATTAGGGATGGGCAATAAATGCTGGCCTGGCCAGCGGTGTCCACAACCCATGAATGAAATTTTAAATATGCCAGAGAACTGAAGGGCTGTAAATGTTACACCCTGTTTAAAGAAGGGGAGGTTGGATAAGCCTTGTAACTATCAGCCTAATGTTGATTATTGGAAAATTCTGGAGGCGATAACCCAGCACAAAAATATTTCTTACTTGTAAAATCATGTCTTAATAAATAACAAGCAGTACGGATAGCTTCATGGAAAATCATTTCTGATAATCTTGATAGTTTGTTGACAGAATTGTGAGTGTTAGCGAGGATAGCGTGTTTCGTGTTATAGAATCATAGAATCGTAGAAAATTTAAGGCACAGAAAGAGGTAACTTGGCCCATCGTGGCTGTGCCAGCTGAAAAGTTATCCAACTATTCTTATCGCACCTTCCATCATTTGATCCGTAGCCCTGCAGATTATGACACTTGATGTGCACATCCAGACTCCTTTTGAATGAGTAGAGGGTTTCTGCCTCAACCATCCTTTCATGAAGTGAGTTACAGACCCTCACTAAAAGCAGGGCACACAGTGCAAAGCCCTCTGGAACACGACTGGTAACAGTCCTCCAGTCAATACCCGTCAACAATTACCCTTTGCTTCCTGTCATCGAGGCAATTTTGTATTTCTGGATGAACATGCTTTTCCTCAACTCCCTTCTGATATTTCTGCCAATCACTTTAAATCTATGTCCCCTAGTCACTGACCTTTTCGCTGCGGTGAATAGACCCTTCACCTCCACTCAATGCAGGCCCCACAAACTGTTGTTCATTTCTATCAGATCTCCCCTCAAGCCTTCTCTGTTCCATGAAGAACAGCCCCAGCCTATCCAATCTTTCCTCATAGCTGCATTTTTCCAGTCCTGGCAACATCCTCGTAAATCTCCTCTGTACCCTCTCAAGTGCAATTGCCTCCTTTCTGTAATGTGGTTACTAGAACTGCACAACGTATTCAAGTTGTGGCCTAACCAATGATTTATACAGTTCCAGCTCTTGCATTCTATACCTAGGCTAAAAAGGGAAATGATTCCATATGCCTTCTTAACTGCCTTATTGACCTGTCCTGCTATCTTCAGGGATCTGTGGGCATTCACTCCAAAGTCCCGTACTTCCTCTACACTTCTCAGTATTGTCCTACTAATCGTGTATTCCTTTGCTTGTGTGAGCTCCCCAATAGCATCACCTCACACTTATCCAGGTCGATTCCCATTTTTCTGCCCATCTGACCAGACCGTCAATATCTTCCTGCAGCCTACAGCTATCCTTCTCGCTATCCACCGCAAGGCCAATCTTTGTGTCGTCTGCAAAAGTCTTGATCATACCCCCTAAATTTACGTCTAAATCTTTAAATTGGACCACAGAAAGCATGGGACACATTACTGAGCCCTGTGGAATGACAATGGGGACAGTCCTCCAGTCGCAAAAATACTTGTCAATAATTATCCTTTGTTTCCTGCCACTGAGCCAATTTTGTATCCGCCTTGCTGCATTTCTCTGGATGCCATGGGATTTTATTTTTTGAATCAGTCTATCATGTGGGACCTTGTCAACAGCCTTGCTAAAATCCATGTAGACCACATCAACTGCACTACCCTCATCTATATTCCTTGTAACAGCTTCAAAAAATTCGATCAATTTGGTCAAACAAGAGAGTCACTTAACAAATCCATGCTGACTATCCTTGATAAACCTGTGCCTCTATAAGTGACAGTTTATCCCGTCTCTCAGAATAGATTCCAATAATTTGCCCACTACTGAGGTTAGACTGACTGGCCTGTCATTATTCAGACAATCCATCGCTGCATTTTTAAACAGAGGTACAACGTTAGCAATTCTCCAATACTCCGGCACTACAACTGTATCTAGTGAGATTGGGAAATGATGGTGGGCAGACCCTCTGCTATTGCCTCTCTTGCTTCTTTGAACATTTCATCCGGCTCTGGTGATGTTTCAACTTTCAAGGATGCTAATCCCATTAATACGTCCTCTCTCCCTATGTTTGTTATATCCAATAATTCACACTCTTCCTCCTTAACGACAATATCTAAATCCCCCCTCTTTTCTGAAGACATACGCAAAGTGTTCAATAAGAACCATACCAATATCTTCCACCCTTATACAAAGGTTATCGTTCTGATCTGTTATGGGTCCTACTCTCCCCTTAGTTATCCTCTTACTCGTAATGTATTGAGAAAACATCTTTGGGTTCACCTTGATTTTGCTTGCCAATATTCTTTCATACCCTCACTTTCCATTCCTAATTTCCTTTTTGATTTGATCCCTCCACTTTCTATGCTCCTCTCAGCTTTCTGCAGTATTAAGTTCTCAGTGTCGGACAGAAGCTTTCCTTTTCTGCGTTATCCTACCCTTTCGGCTCCTTGACATCCATGGGACTCCAGATTTGGCCGCCTCACCCTTTTTCTTTGTGGGAACATGTTTATCCTGAACCTCTGGAATCTCCCCTTTGAATGCCTCTCACTGCTCTGAGACTGAACTGCCTTCAAACAGCTGTTTCCAGTCCACTTTCGCTCCTCAGTTTAGTAATATTCGCCTTTCCCCATTGAGAACGCTAACTCCTGATGTATCTCTTGTCCTGTTCCATAATTAAGTTAAAACTAACTGAATTATGATCACTCCCACCAAAATGCTCTTCCCTGCCACTCCTTCCACCTGCCCATCTTCATTTCCAAAAACAATGTCTAAAACTGCACCCTCTGTTGTTGGACTTGCTACATCCTGGCCAAAAACGTTCTCCTGAATGCACCTCAAGATTTCTGTTCCATTAGTTCTTTTCATACTAAAATTATCCCAGTTAATATTGGGGTAATTAAAATACCCTACTATTACTGCCCTATTGTTCTTGCACTTCTCAGAGACTTGCCTACATATCTGCTCTTCTATCTCCCTCGGACTGTTTGGCTGACGGGATCACACTAACAGCAATGAGATTGCCCCTTTTTGGTTCCTTAGCTGAATCCATATGGCCTCACTTGATGTACCTTCCAACATATCATCCCTCCTCACAGCTGCAATAGATTCCTTGACCAAAATTGCCATTCCCCTCATTTCTTAACCGTCTCCCTATTGCGTCTGAAAACCCTGTAACCAGGAACGTTGAGCTGCCATTCCTGTCCCTCCTGAAGCCATGTTTCTGTAATAGCTATGATATCATACTGCCACATGTCTATCTTTGCCCTCAGCTCATCTGCTTTATTTGCTGCACTCCTTACATTGAAATGGATACCCCTGAGCACTGCCAAACCTTTTTTTATTTTCTCACCCTCATTTCCTCTGTCTTCCAGACTCATCCATTAATTTTCCACCTTCCATTTTCATTTCTGATTTTGTCCCAGCTGAGTCTATCCTCAGGTCCTCATCCCCACTGGTAAACTAGTTTAAACCCTTCCAACAGTACTAGCAGTGTGGCCATTAAAGAGACGGGGATATCACAGGGGCAGGAATGGATGTTGGATGTCACGGGGTTTAGATGTTTGAAAAGGAATAGGGAACGGAGGTAAAAGAGGTGGGGGAGTGGCATTGCTAATCAGGGATAGTATCACAGTTGCAGAAAGGGAGGTCGTCGAGGAGGGTGTGTCTACTGAGTCATGGTTGGAAGTCAGAAACAGGAAAGGAGCAGTCACTTTGTTGGGAGTTTTCTGTAGATCCCCCAGTAGCAACAGAGACACGGAGAAACAGATTGGGAGGCAGATTTTGGAAAGGTGCAGAAGTAACAGGGTTTTGTCATGGGTGACTTCAACTTCCCTAATATTGATTGGAACCTCCTTTGTGCAAATAGTTTGGATGGATCAGTTTTTGTCAGGTGTGTCCAGGAAGGTTTCCTGACTCAATATGTAGATAGGCCGACTAGAGGGGAGACTATGTTGGACTTGGTGCTTGGCAATGAACCAGGCCAGGTGGCAGATCTCTCGGTGGGAGAGCATTTCGGTGATAGTGATCACAACTCCCTGACCATCGTCATGGAGAGGGACAGGAGCAGACGGGATGGGAAAATATATAATTGGGGGAAGGGAAATTACAAGGCTATTAGGCAGTAACTGGGGAGCATAAACTGGGAAAAGATGTTTTCAGGCAAATGCACAACAGAAATGTGGAGGTTGTTTAGGGAGCACTTGCTGCGACTGCTGGATAGGTTTGGCCCGATGAGGCAGGGAAGGGATGGTAGGGTGAAGAAACCTTGGATGATAAGTGATGTGGAACAGCTAGTCAGGCGGAAGAAGGAAGCTTACTTAAGGTTGAGGAAGCAAGGATCAGACAGGGCTCTAGAGGGTTGCAAGGTAGGCAGGAAGGAACTGAAGAATGGACTTAGGAGAGCTAGAAGGGGACATGAAAAAGTCCTGGCGGGTAGGATTAAGGAAACTCCCAAGGTGTTCTACATTTATGTGAGGAACAGGAGGATGGCCAGAGTGAGGGTAGGGCCGATCAGGGATTGTGGAGGGAACTTGTGCCTGGAGTCGGAGGAGGTAGGGGAGGTCCTAAATGAATACTTTGCTTCAGTATTCACTCGTGAGCGGAAGCTGGTCGTTTGTGAGGACAGCGTGGAACAGGCTGATATGCTAGAACAGGTTGAGGTTAAGAGGGAGGATGTACTGGAAATTCTGAATGATATGAGGACAGATAAGTCCCCGGGGCCAGACGGGATATACCCAAGGATATTACGGGAAGCGAGGGAAGAGATTGCGCGCCTTTGGCGATGATCTTTGCGTCCTCAGTGTCCACTGGAGTAGTACCGGATGATTGGAGGGTGGCAACTGCTGTTCCCTTGTTCAAGAAAGGGAATAGGGATAACCCTGGGAATTTTAGACCAGTCAGTCTTCCGTCGGTAGTGGACACATTATTGGAGAGGATTCTGAGAGACAGGATTTATTATTATTTGGAAAAGCATGGTTAGATTGGAGACAGTCAGCATGGATTTGTAAGGGGCAGGCCATGCCTCACGAGCCTTATTGAATTCTTTGAAGATGTGACAAAACACAGTGACGAAGGAGGAGCAGTGGATGTGGCGTATATGGATTTTAGCAAGGCGTTTGATAAGTTTCCCCATGGTAGGCTCATTCAGTAAGTGAGGAGGCATGGGATACAGGGGAAGTTGGCTGTCTGGATACAAAATTGGCTGGCCCATAGAAGACAGAGGGTGGTAGTATTCAGCATGGAGCTCGGTGACCAGTTGTCTTCCACAGGGATCTGTTCTGGGACCTCTGCCATTTGTGATTTTTATAAATGACTTGGATGAAGAAGTGGAAGGCTGGGTTAGCAAGTTTGCCGATGACACGAAGGTTGCTGGAGTTGTGGATAGTGTGGAAGGTTGTTGCAGGTTGCAACGGGCCATTGACAGGATGCAGAGCTGGGCTGAGAAGTGGCAGATGGAGTTCAACCTGGAAAAGTGTGAAGTGATTCATTTTGGAAGGTCGAATTTGAATGCAGAATACAAGCTTAAAGACAGGATTCTTGGTAGTGTGGAGGAACAGGGGGATCTTGGGGTCCATGTCCATAGATCGCTCAAAGTTGCCACCCAAGTTGATAGGTTTGTTATGAAGGCGCATGGTGTCTTGGCTTTCATTAACAGGGGATTGAATTTAAGAGCTGCGAGGTGATGCTGCAGCTCTATAAGGCCCTGGTTCGACCACACTTGGAATATTGTGTTCAGTTCTGATTGCCTCATTATAGGAAGGATGTGGAAGCTTTAGAGAGGATGCAGAGGAGATTTACCAGGATGCTGCCTGGACTGGAGGGTATGTCTTACGAAGATAGATTGAGGGAGCTCGGGCTTTTCTCATTGGAGCGAAGAAGGATGAGAGGTGACTTGATAGAGGGGTACAAGATGATGAGAGGCATAGATAGAGTGGGTAGCCAGAGACTTTTTCCCAGGGTGGAAAGGGCTATCACCAGGGGCATAAGTTTAAGGTGATTGGAGGAAGGTTTCGGGGAGATGTCAGAGGTAGGTTCTTTACACAGAGAGTGGTGGGTGCGTGTTATGCGTTGCCAGCGGTGGTAGTAGAAGCAGATACATTAGGGACATTTAAGCGACTCTTGGATAGGTACATGAATGATAGTAGTTTGAAGGGTAGGTAGTTAGTTTGAACTTAGAGTAGGTTAAGTTTTGGCACAACATCGAGGGCCGAAGAGCCTATACTGTGCTGTACTGTTCTGTGTTCTATTTTCTAAAACGTTCCGCAAGGAATCCAGTCCTGGCTCTGTTCACGTGCAACCCGTTCGGCCTGTAAAAGTCCCATCTCCCCCAGAGCAGGTCCCAGTTTACCAGGCATATGAATCCCTCCCTCCTGCAGCAACTTTCCAGCCAGGTATTCATCTGCCTTATCTTTCTATTTCTCTACCAAGTTGCACCTGGCACTGCGAGTAATCTGGAGAATTCCACTTTTTGACTATGTTTGAGGTCCTGCTTGCTAATTTCTTCCCCACCTCCCTATATTTTGACTGCAAGATCACATCCCTCTTTCTATTATGTCATTGGTTCCCATGTGGTCCACGACGTCTGGCTGTTCCCCTCCTGCTTCAAGATGTTCTGCCGTTGCTGACTGCGGTCCTTGACCCTGGTACCAGGGAGGCAACACACCATCCTGTATTCACGTCTGTGGCCACAGAAACGTCTGTCTGTTCCCCTGACTATTGACTCACCTATCACTATGGCTCTTCCATTCATCCCTGTATACCACTCTGCAGCTGAGCCACCCGTGGCGCCATGGACTTGGCTCTGGCTGTACTCCCGAGGTGAAGCATCACTTTCCTCAGCATTCGGAACTGAATACCTGTTAGAGAGTGAGATGGACTCAGGGGTCTCCTGCACTACCTGACTGGTTCTTTTTTACTGCCTGCTGATCACCCATTCCCTCTCTCCCTGCATAATCTAAATCTGTGGGGTGACCACATCTAGAACCATGCTGAAGCTGAACAAACTGGTCTATGAAAAGGAAGAATATGTAGGGTTATGGGAAAAAGGCAGAGGATGGGATTAGGTGAATTGCTTATTCGGAAAGCCACAGCAGACACGATGGGCTGAATAGCTCCTCTTTGCTGTAATAATTCTGATTGTTTTATTACAGGAGGATGCCCACGGGGACGCTGTGATGGGGTGTCTCAGATGGGTGTAATGGTGGAGAATGGGGGATCCATGGTGGGAAAGGGAAGTCGTCCTATGGGAACCGGTATCTTAGCAAGGACTCTCCGACAGCCTATCCGGGTGGAAGGCATCCAGGAAATATCCTCCCTGCATCCTTCTCCTCCTCCTCCTGAGGTAGCCTCCGGATTTCTGGTGCCAATGCCTGTGACCTCATGATGCTGTTGATATGAAGGGTGCAGCAGAACACCATGAACTTGGACACCTGCTCCAGTGTGTACTGGAGGGCTACCGCCGAGCGGTTCAGACATCAGAAACATTGCTTCATCACACCGATGATCTGTTCCACCATGTTCCTGGTGACTCCATTGCTCACGTTATACACATGTTAATTGTGTGAGGTTGGTTGACGGTCGGAGGTGGTTTGGGGATGTAGAAACATGAGCGGTGTCCAGAGGGGGATTGTCTTTGTTGCGATTAGCCACATTATTGTTTTCCATGGAGCCCTGAAGTGTTGGGACCGGCTGACTGCTTCAGAATGAAGGTCTGGTGGCTGCTGACAGGATAGTGGACATTCACCAACATGGTGTACTGGGCATGCTCACACACCAACTGTACATTAATGGAGTGAGAGTTCTTCCAGTTCCTGTACCTCTCCCCGTTGACATTGGGGCCCCGCAGAGCCACGGACACCATCAGACATCCCGCTATCCTGACAAAGCCTAGGGATCTCTCATCCTGCTTCTCCCTGCTGAGGGAGTAAATGATGACATCGATGGTCACCCTCACCTCCCAGAATTATCAATGGACAACAGACAGGCCTAGTAACTACTAGTCAGTTCGTGTAACATCAGTGGCAGGTAAGGTTGTAGAAATAATAATCAGGGAATAAGGACAACACACACTTGGAGAGGTTTGAATTAATTAAGGATTGTCAGCACGGATTTCCAAAAGGCAGATTATGCTTAATGAACTAATGGAATTAATTTCGATCATCAGAGAAGGTTGATGATGGGAATGTGGTGGATGTTGTCTACCTGGATGTTATGAAATTATTTGATGAAGAACCAAACAAAAGCTTGATTAACAAAATTGAAGTTCAGGGAATAGCATCCAATTGGATCAAAAATTGTCCAAAGGACAGCAAAAAGAGAAATGTGTGAAATGGTTGTTTTTCAGACTGGAGGATGGTCGACAGCGATGTTCCCCAAGGAGCAGTGCTCGGAACGCTGATCTTTTTTTCCTTGATATATATAAATGACTTGTACCTTGGAATGCAGAGTAGAGTTTCAAAATTTTCCAATGATACCAATCTTGTAGGTGTGGTAAACAGGGGGGATGATACAAACCTTCTGCAACAGGACATTGATAGGCTGGTAGAATGGTCAGAGAAGTGGCAGGTGGAATTTAATACAGAGGAGTGTGAGGTGATGTATTTCGTCAGAAGGAATAGGAAGGCAATATAGACTCAATGACACAGTTCTGAACGTTGTGCAGGAATAGAGGGACCTGGGCCTCCATATGCATTCGTCTTTGAAGGTACCAGGAAATATCAGGAGGGTGTTTAGCAAAGCATATCAGATCTTGGGCTTCATCATTAGAGGCAAAGATACAAAAGCAGGGAAGTTATGCTGAAACGTTATAAAGCTTTGGTAAGGCCCCACCTGGAGAACTTTGTCCAGTTCTGGTCACCACACGTTACGAAGGACGTGAAGGTCCCTGACAGGGTGCAGAGGAGATTTAACAGAATGGCTCCAGTGATGGCGGGGCTTTAGTTACAAGGTTTGAGAAAGGACGTTCGAGGACTCGTCTACTGAGGTAGTATGAGCCGAGGTTAGAAACAGGAGAGGTGAGGTCACCCTGTTGGGAGTCTTTTATAGACCTCCGAATAGTTCCAGAGATGTAGAGGAAAGGATAGCGAAGATGATTCTCCACAGGGGCGAGAGTAACAGGGTAGTTGTTATGGGGGACTTTAACTTTCCAAATATCGACTGGAAATGCTATAGTTCGAGTACTTTAGATGGGTCAGTTTTTGTCCAGTGTGTGCAGGAGGGTTTTCTGACACAGTATGTAGACAGGCCAACCAGGGGCGATGCCACATTGGATTTGGTACTGGGTAATGAACCTGGCCAGGTGTTAGATTTAGATGTAGGTGAGCACTTTGGTGATAGTGATCACAATTCGGTTAGGTATGCCTTAGAGATGGGCAGAGACAGGTATATACCGCAGGGCAAAAATTATAGCTGGGGGAAAGGAAATTATGATGCGATTAGGCAAGATTTAGGATGCGAAGGATGGGGAAGGAAACTGCAGGGGATGGGAACAATCGAAATGTGGAGCTTATTCAAGGAGCAGCTACTGCGTGTTCTTGATAAGCATGTACCTGTGAGGCAGGGAGGAAGTTGTCGAGTGAGGGAGCCGTGGTTTACTAAAGAAGTTGAAGCGCTTGTCAAGAGGAAGAAGAAGGCTTATGTTCGGATGAGACGTGAAGGCTCAGTTAGGGCACTTGAGAGTTACAAGCTAGCCAGGAAGGATCTAAGGGGAGAGCTAAGAAGAGCAAGGAGAGGACACGAGAAGTCATTGGCGGATAGGATCAGGGAAAACCCGAAGGCTTTCTTTAGGTATATCAGGAATAAAAGAATGACCAGAGTTAGATTAGGGCCAATCAAGGATAGTAGTGGGTAATTGTATGTGGAATCAGAGGAGATAGGGGAAGTGTTAAATGAACATTTTGCGTCAGTATTTACAGTAGAGAAAAAAAATGTTGTCGAGGAGAATACTGAGATTCAGGCTACTAGGCTAGATGGGATTGAGGTTCACAAGGAGGAGGTGTTATCAATTTTGGAAAGTGTGAAAATAAATAAGTCCCCTGGGCCAGATGGGATTTATCCAAGGATGCTCTGGGAAGCTAGGGAGGAGATTGCAGAGCCTTTGTCCTTGATCTTTATGTCGTCATTGTCGACAGGAATAGTGCCGGAAGACTGGAGGATAGCAAATGTTGTCCCCTTGTTCAAGAAGGGGAGTAGAGACAGCCCTGGTAATTATAGACCTGTGAGCCTTACTTCGGTTGTGGGTAAAATGTTGGAAAAGGTTATAAGAGATAGGATTTACAATCATCTTGAAAAGAATAAGTTCATTAGCGCCAGTCAGCACGGTTTTGTGACGGGTAGGTCGTGCCTCACAAACCTTATTGAGTTTTTCGAGAAGGTGATCAAACAGGTGGATGAGGGTAAAGCAGTGGATGTGGTGTATATGGATTTCAGTAAGGCGTTTGATAAGGTTCCCCACGGTAGGCTATTGCAGAAAATACGGAAGTATGGGGTTGAAGGTGATTTAGAGCTTTGGATCAGAAATTGGCCAGCTGAAAGAAGACAGAGGGTGGTGGTTGATGGCAAATGTTCATCCTGGAGTTTAGTTACGAGTGGTGTACCGCAAGGATCTGTTTTGGGGCCACTGCTGTTTGTCATTTTTATAAATGACCTGGAAGAGGGTGTAGAAGGGTGGGTTAGTAATTTGCGGATGACACTAAGGTCGGTGGAGTTGTGGATAGTGCCGAAGGATGTTGTCGGGTACAGAGGGACATAGATAGGCTGCAGAGCTGGGCTGAGAGATGGAAAATGGAGTTTAATGCGGAAAAGTGCGTGGTGATTCACTTTGGAATGAGTAACAGGAATGCAGAGTACTGGGCTAATGGGAAGATTCTTGGTAGTGTAGATGAACAGAGAAATCTTGGTGTCCAGGTGCATAAATCCCTGAAGGTTGCTACCCAGGTTAATAGGGCTGTTAAGAAGGCATATGGTGTGTTAGCTTTTATTAGTAGGGGGATCGAGTTTCGGAGCCACGAGGTCATGCTGCAGCTGTACAAAACTCTGGTGAGACCGCACCTGGAGTATTGCGTGCAGTTCTGGTCACCGCATTATAGGAAGGATGTGGAAGCTATGGAAAGGGTGCACAGGAGATTTACTAGGATGTTGCCTGGTATGGAGGGAAGCTCTTACGAGGAAAGGCTGAGGGACTTGAGGTTGTTTTCGTTGGAGAGAAGGAGGAGGAGAGGTGACTTAATAGAGACATATAAGATAATCAGAGGGTGAGATAGGGTGGATAGTGAGAGTCTTTTTCCTCGGATGGTGATGGCAAACACGAGGGGACATAGCTTTAAGTTGAGAGGTGATAGATGCCGGACAGAAGTCAGAGGTAATTTCTTTACTCAGAGTAGTAGGGGCGTGGAACGCCCTGCCTGCAACAGCAGTAGACTCGCTAACTTTACGGGCATTTAAGTGGTCATTGGATAGACATATGGATGAAAATGGAATAGTGTAGGTCAGATGGTTTCGCAGGTCGGCGCAACATCGAGGGCCGAATGGCCTGTACTTCGCAGTAATGTTCTAATTCTAATTCTAATGGTTACTTTGGAGAAGATGGAGTTGGTCTCCCTGGAGTAAAGGAGACTGAGAGAGATTTGATAGAGGTGTACAAGATTATGATAGGCTTAGATACGATTGACAAGGAAAAACTGTTCCCATTAACTGATGAAACACAGATTCACGGACACAGATGGAAGGCTTTGGGTAAGAGATGCAGGGGGAATATGAGCAAGAACGTTTTTACACAGTGGATGGTAATGAGCTGGAACTCACTGCCCATGAGGGTGGCCGAGACAATCAATGATTTCAGAAGGAATCTGGATGGACACCTGAAGGAAATGAACTTGCAGGGATACGGGGATTGAGTGGGGGATTGGGACTGACTGGATCGTTCCAGAGAGAGCTGGCATGGAGGGGCCGACTGGCCACCTTCTGTGTCGTAAATATCTCTATCACTCTCTGTGACTCTATGTTGGATATGTCTCCTGCTCCTGTCTGGAAAGATCCAGAAACATAGAAGTTCAATGAAACTGTGACCTTAACGGCCACTGACAGCTCTGTCCTCACCCTGGTGTATCATTGCCAGAGTAGATAAACAGAGAGAACGACTATAGGATCATCTGAATTAGGGGCAGAAGTAGGCCATTCAGCCCGTCAAGCCTGCTCCACCATCCAATAAGATCATGACTGATCTGTTTGCGTTTCGAATTCCACACCCCATCTCCCCCCGATAAACTTGGATTCTCTTGCCTAACAAAAATCTATCTACCTCTGCGTTAAAAATATACAATGACCCCGCCCCCCTCCACCACCTTCTAAGGCAGAGATTTCCAAAATCACACAATCATCTGAGGAAAAGAAAATTCTCCTCATCTCTGTCTGAAAAGGGCGACCACTAATTTTCAAACAGTGCCTTTTCAAACAGTTACTTTTAAAAGGGAATTGAAGAAAAGACTTTCAGGCAAAAGAGTTGTAGGAATATGGGAATGGAGAGGGGAATGGGATGAATTGGAGGGGTGAGGCCATGGAGAGATTCAAACACAATAATGAGAATATTAAAATTAAGGTGCTGCCAGACCGGGAGCTAATGCAGATCAGTGAGCACAGGGGTGATGGGTGATCGGGATTTGGTGTGAGTTAGAATACAGGCAGCATAGTTATGGATGGGCTGTGGTTTCTGGAGGTTTATAACTGTGAGGGTGTGTATTTAACAAAGGCACAGATGAGTGTTTATGCAGCAGATGGGCTGAGGCAGAGGTGGAGACGTGTGTTAGTACAGAGGTGGTAGGAGGCAGGGTTGGTGAGAATATGGAGATGAACTCAGCTCAGATTTAAATAGAACACAGAGGTTGCAAACTGTCTGGTTCAGCCTCAGATATTTGGCAATGAGGAGATCATGGTTCATGGATAGTGGATGGAATTTCTTATGGAGACCAATGAAAACTCCACTCTTCCCAAATTTAAATAGCATGAACATTATTTCAGTGAAACAAATTTTACAGATGTCATCGCGGGAAATACAGACTTTCCAGGAACAGCAACAGCAGCAAAGATCGGAGAGTAAATTACAGGCACTCTAATGCACTTGGCAATGGTTTATGGAGCTGATACCTGGAGACATATATTTGCCAGGAATAACAACGGCAGCAAGGAGGGCAGAGGAAATGACAAGAATGGGAATGCAGTTAAACATGGTTTATCGAATTAATAGTTAGATACAGAGACTTACTAGGGACACCAATAATAGCCAGGAAGGGGTAGTAAATGTATTGAATATTCCTCAGTGCGGAATAGATCAGACTGTTTAATGAGAACTGATCATAATCTGCAGAAAGAAAGTTAAACTCCCAGATGAAACTCCTGCTCATTGTTGTAACATTCCAATCTATTGTTCTCTGATTCTAATCTATCCTCTTCCTCTCTCCAGAGCCGCTGATCCCTATTAGTGCTGGGAGTGATGTGATACTCCCACTGACACTATGCAAAGGCACAGATGAGGGTTACTGCAGCAGATGGGCTGAGGCAGAGGTGGAGATGGGTGATATTACAGAGGTGGTAGTAGGCAGGGTTTGTGAAGGAGAGAATATGGAGATGAACACAGCTCAGTTTTAAATAGAACACAGAGGTTGCAAACAGTCTGGTTCAGTCTCAGACATTGGACTTGGAGTATGTAGTTCACAGATCGGGGACAGGATTTCTTATGGAGACCAATAACACTGGTTTCGGGCTTCAGAGAACTAAAAATTACTTGAACAGTATTTCAGTGAACCAGGGTTTACAGATCGTATTTGTGGAAATGAAGACTTACCAGGGCAGTAACAGCAGGAAAGATGAGAATAAATTACAAGAACCATAATACTATTAGCAATGGTTGTGGAGCTAATAGCTGGAGACAGAGATTCACCAGGACTAACAACATCAGTAAGGAGGGTAGAGTAAATTCCAGGAACATTATTGCAGTTAAATATGGTTTATAATATTAATAGCTGCATTGACAAACTTACCAGGGACACCAACAATAGCAAGGATGGGATAGTAAATATGTTGTATAATCAACAGTGCATAATAGATCCGGGATGTTAAAGACAGCGAATCATACGTAGAAAGCATGTAAAGAGGCCATGATAATCCTCTGCCCACTTTTGTAACATTCCAATCCACTGTTCTCAGATTCTGACCCATTGTTGTAACATTCCAATCTATTGTTCTCAGGTTCCAGTCTATCCTCTCCCTCTCTCTGGTGCAGCTGATGCCTGTAAGTGGTGAAGCTGACGATCGACTGGCACAATGGTATTAAACCTTGAAAGGAATCCCTTATTAATAGAAGATGGAAAACCTCCAGTGACACAATTAGGGTCCATGGAGACTGACATTAACTACAGTCACAGAACAAACAGGTTCTGTTGACCACTTTCCATCCAAACACTTTTTGTACCTCAAAGAACGAGAACATTTAGCTGGTCTGTATGGGATGTATGAGGCTACTGAGGAAAGGAAATGTGGAAATGACAGAGGCCCAGGACAGAATCTTTCAATCGTCCTTGGATATGGGAGTGATAACAGAGAACTGGAGGGTTGTAAATGTTACACCCTGTTTAAAAAAGGAGAGATGGGGTAAAACCTGTATTAATGACCAGTCAGTCTAATGTCGGTGGTTGGAAATTTCTAAAGGTCACAAGCAGGATATAAGTATTCCTTACTCATAAAAGGGATAAAATTTGAGAAGCAGCACGCAAATGCGAATTCAAAATCATGTATGGCAAACGACAACAACAACTTATTTTATATAGTGTCTTTAATGTAATAAAACATCCCATGATGCTTCCTCATAAAACAAAGCATGACACCGAGAGATATAAGAAATTATTAGGTCAAAGGACCAAAAGCGTTGTCAAAGATGTAGGTTTTAATGGGTGTCTTAAAAGAGGAAAGGGTGGTGGAGAGGTGGCGGGATGGATAGGCGGAGAGGTGTAAGGAGGGTATTCTAGAGCTTGGAGCTGAGGCAACTGAAGGTGTGGTCACCAATGGTGGAACAGTTAAAATCCGGGATGCACAAGAGGCCGGAATTAGAGGAGCACAGATATATACAGGACGGGGGCGAGGTGTTGGAGGAAAAATAAGTTGAGAATTTAAATAAAGAGATTACTTGATCAGGAGTCAAATTCGGTCAGTGATATGTGCACGGGACGTGGCACGATTTAGGACATGGCAACAGAGTTCTGGAGGACATCAAGTTTACAGAGAGTAGCAGGTGGGAAATCAGAGAAAAGTGTGCTGGAGTAGTCATTTCTAGGGATAAGGAAGGCATGAATGAATTTCAGCAGCTGATGGGCTGAGACAGGGGTGAAGTCGGGCGCTGTTACTGAGGTGGAAGTAGGCGGTTGTAATGATATCCTGAAAATGAGGTTAAAGCTCATTTTGTGATCAAATGTGATACTGAGGCTGCAACCAAACTGTATGAATCTCAGACTGATACAGGGAGAGGGATTCAATCAATAGCAAGGGAACAGAGTTGGAGTGGGGAGTGAAAACAAGGGCTTCAGTCTTCCCAATATTTAATTGGAGGAAGTTTCTGCTCATCCAGTACTGGGTGTTGGATAAGCAGTCTGATAATTTAACAACAGTGGAGAGAGGTGGTGGTGAGGTAAACTTGATGGAGTTCTTTGATAAAACAATGGAGAGGGTTCATGAGGGTGGTGTGATTGAAGTTATATATATAGACTTTCAAAAGGTGTTTGATCAAATCACATTCAATAGACAGGTTAGGAAAACAGAACCCTATGGATTAAAGGGACAGTGACTGTGTGGATATAACATTGGCTAAGGAACAGTAAACAGAGAGAAGTGCTGAAAGGTTGTTGTTCAGACTCGATGGGAGTATACCGAGGTGTTTTCCAGGGCTCGTTATTCGGATCACTGCTCTTTTTTCTCTTGGAAAACCCGGGGTGGGTAGTGCAGAGCCCCCTCCTCCGCCCTCTTTGCACAGCGTCCCCTCTCTGCAGCCTCTGCTCCATTTGTTGGTCATGTTACAGACCCAGAGACACTGTAACTACAGTCCCTATAACTTGTCCAGAGTTGGGTCAACAAATCCTCTGTCCTCCCTGAATGTCTGCAGCAGCTCACAACACAATCTCCAGAAAACCATCCACAGCACCTCCACTAACTTTACAATGGCAGAAGTCAGTAAAAAGCCCTACACCTGTAAGGTGGATACACGGTCTACTTAAATAACACTAGAGGGGGTTCCTCGTGCTGCTGAATGTATGTTCAGCTGAGAGTGACTGACACAGACGGTCAGTGGACATGCAAAGACCAAGTTTCAAAGTCGTACATCAAAGCTGCCGGAATGGCTGATTGATACCATATTCAGACCTTCCTCACACTACAGACACACACACATTACACCCACTCCAGCACCCCGGCCAGCCTGTGTGTCCTGTACAATGTACTGGATGTGACCGGCAGTGCAGCTCACACCATTTTATGGATCCAAACTTCCACAGCACCAGTGGAGCTGGGGAGATGAAATTTGTGGTCAGGGATAGAGACAGAGGGAAAGAAACTCACTTCAAAAAGGGAATTAGAAAAATACTTTATGATGAACAAGCTTCAGGAATATTGGAAATGAACAGGGGATTGGGATAATCAGAGGGGTGAGGACATGAGGGATTTGATCACAGGAGTGAGAATATTAAAATTGAGGTGTTACTGGACCAAGAGCCAATGTAGATCAGTGAGCACAGGGATGTTGGGTGAACAGAATTTAGTGTAAATTAGAAGGTGACAGCAGAGTTTTGGATGCCCACAAGGTTACAGAGAATAGAATGTGGGAGAGCAGCCAGGTGTGTGTTGGAATAGTTAAGTCTCGAGGTAACAATCAGGTCCTCCAGCCAAAATGGACAGTTTGACATTTTCTCGCATTATACTCCATTTGCCAGTTCTTTGACCACTCATTTAACCTATCTATATCCCTTTGTAACCTCCTTATGTCCTCTTGAGAACTTACCTTCTTACCTATCTTGGAGTCATTAGCAAATTTCGCAAGCATACCTTCGGTCCATTCATCAAAATCATTGATATCAATTGTACAAAGTTGAGGCCCCAGCACTGATCATGGTGGCACACCACTCGTCGCAGCTTGCCAACCAGAAAATAACCCATTTATGTATACACTGTTTCCTGTTAGCTAGACAATCCTCTATCCATGCCAATTATGTTACCCCCTATACTATGAGCTTTTATTTTCCACAATGACGTTTGATGTGGTCTGTAAATCTCAGTACAGTAAATCCACCAGTTCCCCTTTATCCACAGTACATGTTACTACTTCAAAGAACTCCAATATATTGGTTAAACATGATTTCCCTTTCACAAAACCATGTTGACTCTCCCTGATCACTTTGATTTTTTCGACGAGCTTTAACGTCTTTCTAACGTCTTTAATAATAGCTTCTAACATCTGATCCATAGCTGAAAGCCATTCTCACCTGCCACAGGTCCTATGTGTACTATGTCTCTTCTGATGTTATGCTCTATTTGAACTGTTACTCCTCAATAGAGTCATAGAATTATAGAGTTATACAGCACAGAAACAGGACCTTCAGCCCATTGTGTCTGTGCTGGCCATCAAGCACTGAACTATTCTAATCCCAATTCCCAGCACTTGGCCTGTCGCCTTGTTTGCTATGGCGATTCAAGTGCTCATCTAAATACTTCTGAAATGTTGTGAGGGTTCCTGCCCGGACCATCTCTTAAGGCAGTCTGTTCCAGATTCCAACCACCCTCTGGGTGAAAATTATTTTCCTCAAATCCCTTCTAAACCTCCTGCCCCTTACCTTAAGTCTATTCCCCCTGGTTATTGACCCGTCCACTGAGGGAAAAAAGATTCTTCATATCTAACCTATCAATGCCCCTCGTTATTTTGTATAGCTCAATCATGACACCCCTCATCCTTTTCTGCTCTAAGGAAAACGACCCGAGCCTTTTCTGTCGCTCTTCACAGCTGAAATGCTCCAGCCCAGGCAACATCCTGGTGAATCTATTCTGCACCCTCTCCATTGCAATCACCTCCTTTCTATAGTGCGGCAACCAGAACTATACACAGTCCTCCAGTTGTGGCCTAACTGGAGTTTTATGCTCCATCATAACCTTATATTCTATGCCTCGGCTAATAAAGGCAGGTGTCCCATACGTCTTCCTGACCGCATTGTCTGCCTGTGCTGCTGCCTTCAGTGATCAATGGACAAGTACACCAAGGTCCCTCTAACCTTCTGTACTTCCTAGGGTGCTACCATCCATTGCATATTTCCTTGCCTTGTTCGCCCTCCCAAATTGCATCACCTCACACTTCTCAGGATTAAATTCCATTTGCCACTCCTCTGCCCATCTTACCAGCCCATCTATATCATCCTGTAATCTGAGGCTTTCCTCCTCACTATTTACAACACCACCAATTTTCGTGTCAGCTGCGAACTTACTGATCAGACCTCCTATATTCACGTCTAAATCATTAATGTACACTACAAACAGCAAGAGTCCCAGCACCGATCCCTGCAGTACACCACGGGTCACAGGCTTCCACCCGCAAAAACAACCCTTGACAATCACCCTCTGCCTCCTGCCGCGAAGCCAATTTTGGATCCAATTTGCCAAGTTGCCCTGGATCCCATGGGCTCTTACCTTCTCAACAAGTCTCCCATGCGGGACCCCATCAATAGCCTTACTGAAGTCAATATAGACTACTGCTTTACCATCCTTTAAACCCCTAGTCACCGCCTCGAAAATAATCAATCAATTTAGTTAGACACGAACTCCCCTTGACAAAGCCATGCTGACTATCCCTGATTAATCCCTGCCTCTCCACGTGGAGATTAATCCGGTCCCTCTGAATTTTTTCCAATGGTTTCCCTGCAATAAATTGATTGTGACCCTTCGACCTCCTTTCTGTTAATCTGTGACCCTCGATCAGATCTTACAGTGGTGTAGGAGTGGCAACAGAGTTCCTGCCTCCCTTTTATATGATTTTGCAGGGTGGAAGATGAAGAGATGAAATGTGTGGTCAGGGATAGAGACAGAGTGAAAGAAACCCACCTTTAAAAGGGGAATTAGCAAAAGAATTTAAGATGAACAAGTTTCAGGAATATTGGAAATGGACAGGGGATTGGGATAATCAGAAGGACGAGGACATGGAGGGATTTGATCTCATGGTTGGAATATTAAAATTGTGGTGTTACTGGACCAAGAGCCAATGTCTGTCAGTGAGCACAGGGATGTTGGGTGAACAGAATTTGGTGTAAATTAGAAGATGGCAGCAGAGGTTTGGATGATCACAAGGTTACAGAGAGTAGAATGTGGGAAACAAGCCAGCAGTGTGTTAGAATAGTCAAATCTCGAGGTAACAAAGGCATGGATGAGGGTTTCAGCAGTCGATGAGCTCAGCTCTCTCTTTCTCTCTTTCTCCATCTCTCCCTCTCTCTCTCTGCCGCCCTCACTTGCTCTATCCCACGCTCAGAATCTTCAATGTTTCAATCAAGTCGCCCCTTACTCTTCTAAACAACAGCTGATATAAGCCTAGCCTGTCCAGCCTTTCCTCATAAGACAGTCCGCCCATATTATTCTAATAAACCTTCTCTGAACTGCTTGCAACGCATTTACATGTTTCCTTAAATAAGGAGACCAGTACTGAACACAGAATTCCAGATAATGTCTCACCAATGCCCTCCCTACCTTTGTATTCAATTCCACTCACAATAAATGATAACATAATATTAGCTTTCCTAACTACTTTCTGAACCGACATACTAACCTTATGCAATTCATACACCAGGACACCCAGATACTCCTGCATCTCAGAGTTCTGCAATCCCTCACCATTCAGATAATATGCTTAGTTTAATTTCATTATTACTACCAATATGGACAATTTCACATTTCCCCACATTCTACTCCATTTCCCAGATCTTTGCCTTCTCACTCAATCTATCTATGTCCGTTTGTAGCCTCCTGTGTCCTCTTCAGAACTTTGTTACGTCAACAGATTTAACAACCACATCTTCGGTCCTTCCATCTAATTCATTTAAACAAACTGTAAAAAGTTGAGGCCCCAGCACTGATACCTATGGCACACCTCTCGTTACATCCTGCCAACCAGAAATTTACCCATTTATGGCTGCTCTCTGTTTCCTGTTAGCTAACCAAACGTCTATCCATGGCAATGTGTTACCCCCTACACCATGAGCTTTTATTTTTCGCAATGACCTTTGATGTGGCACCTTATCAAATGCCTTCTGGAAATCTATGTACAGTACATCCACCAGTTCCCCTTTATCCACAGCACATGTTACTTCTTCAAAGAACTCCAGTTAATTCATTAAACGTAATTTCCCTTCCACAAAACCATGTTGACTCTGCCTAATCACCTTGAATTTTTCTACCTGCCCTGCTATAACATCTTTAATAATAGCTTCTAAAAAATCTAATCCACAGCCAGAAAGCCTTTCTCAAATGTCACAGATCGTTTCTCTACCGTGTTTATTCTGATTTTGTGCTGTATTTGAACCGCCACTACTCAATAAACTGCTTGTGACCCTTTCACCTCCTTTTGGGTAATCTCTGACCCTAGATCAGACCTTACAGTGGTTAGGAGAGGGAAGACAGACATCGGGATGATAGGCTTGGTTTACTTGGTTTGTGAGAAATAGTAAACTCAGTTGAGTGATGAATGAGTAGGAGATTTGGCAACAAGAACAGTTTACACTCAATCAAACGTGTGTGTTCATCACTAAGAGCGTGGGTGGGGGGGGGGGGGGGTTCTTTCAGAGAGTTTTGAATAAGTAAAGCCAGAAATACAATCTCACTAGCATATCACAGGAAATAGTCAATTGATAACCTGGCAGAGAAGAAAAACAGGCACACCTGGGGAGACGGTCATCCTAAGGATTTTCGCGGTGTATGATTGTAATTACGATTTCATTCTCAATGGAATATTTGCGTATGTTCAGAAATGCAAATTTAAGCTAAAAAAAAAAAGGGCTGAGATAAGTTGGTCAATGGGGCACATCTGTGTACCTGAACAGAAAGTGCTGGAAATACTCAGTGGGTCTGGCAGCATCGGTGTAGAGAGAAACAGAGTTAATGTTTCAGATCTGTGACCCTTCATCAGAACTGGTAAACGTTAGAAATGTTGATGTACAAGCTGGAGATAGTGAGACCATGGACCTCCTGCTTTCCATTCCACACCCAATCCTTCACCCCAAACCTCCCCTTCTGATTTTATACTTTCCAATTATAACCCAATGCTGCCAGCTTCCCAGTCACAGCAGCTTCAGGAGACAGAAAGAGCGCAGCAAAAGAGCAATAAAGCCCCATCACTAGGTCTGACACTCACAGCCACCAGATCAAATACTTATAGTGCGTGTACCTTAGAGGCTGGTATCGAGTCAGAATCTGCACGTGGTGAGTCACCGAGTACGAGTGAGCTGCAGCCAGTCCAGGGGGAAAGGATAGTCCATGTGACAGATCACCGGAGGGTGAGGTTACAAACGAGTTATAATACACAGGACTCAGAAGTGAACATTGCTGGTGCTGCTGCCATTGTCGAGGTGGTGCAGTCTGAATCCGAGTCCTCAAGGCCCAGAGCTGTTCGAGGACGTCCTGCAAGGCCATCTGCAGTCACCCCCAGTGAAAGTCAGCAGCCTTCCATCAGACATGCTGCAGGCACTGGGAAACACTGTGTAGGAGCACTAGACAAGTTGAGGGAACCCACAAGACAGGGACTAAGGGAATACACAAGGGTGAATAGTTTAGTTTTGTTTGTATATTTGCATGTGTTGTTGGATAAAGATGATCATGAAAAACATTTTGTTGGTGTTTTTATTGCAGGATGGTTACCTAGGGGACGCTGTGATGGGGCATCTCAGATGGATGTAATGGTGGAGAAGTGGTGGATCCATGGTGGGAAAGGGAAGTTGTCCTCTGGGAACTGGAATCTTAGCAGCGTCTCTACGACAGCCTTTCCGGTTTGAAATCATCCAGGAAATATCCTCCCTGCCTCCTCCTCCTCCTACTGAGGTAGCCTGCGGATTCCTGGTGCCAATGCCTGAGTCCTCATGATGGTGATGATGTGAAGGGTGCAGCAGAACACCATGAACTTGGTCACCTGTTCCAGTGTGTACTGGAGGGCTCCCCCCGAGCGGTTCAGACTTCGGAAGCATTACTTCACCTGGTGGTTTTGTGTGGGGGAGGGGAGTGTCTAGAGTTTAGAGGTCATGAGCCACATTCGGGTTCTGCATGGGGACCCGATGTGTTGGGACCGGCTGACTGCTTCAGAATGAAGGTACAGTGGCTGTTGCCAGGATAGTGGACATTTACCAACATGATGTACTGGGCATGCTCGCACACCAACTGTACATTGATGGAGTGAGAGTTCTATCATTTCCTGTACCTCTCCCCGTTGCCATGGGGATCCCGCAGAGACACCGAGACCATCAGGAATCCCGCTATCATGACAAAGCCACGGGATCTCTCACCTGCTTCTCCCTGCTGAGAGAGCAGGCAGTATAATTCACCTCACCCGACATAGATGGCCTCCGTCACACAGCAGATACATGAATGGACAACATAGAGAGAGATACTGGATACGTCACCCGCTCTTGTCTGGAAAGATCCAGATAAGAACATAATAACATAAGAACTAGAAGCAGGAGTAGGCATTCAGCCCCTCGAGCCTGCTTCGCCATTCAATATGATCATGGCTGATCTCATCTCGGCCTCAACTCCACTTTCCTGCCCGTTCTCCATAACTCTTCAACCCATTACTAATTAAAAATCTGTCTATCTCCTCCTTAAATTCACTCAATGTCCCGGCATCTATTGCAATCCGGGTAGTGAATCCCACAGACTCACGACCCTTTGAGAGAAGAAATTTCTCTTCATCTCTATTTTAAATCCTTATCCCTTATCCTAAAACAATAACCTCTCATTCTAGGTTGTCCCACAAGAGGAAACGTCTTCTCTATGTCTACTTTGTCAATCCCCTTAATCATCTTCTCTACCTCAATTAGATCGACTCTCATTCTTCTAAACTCGAGAGAGTAAAGGCATAAGGTGCTCAATCTCTCTTCAGAAGACAAACCCCTCATCCCTGGAATCAATCTAGTGACCCTCCTCTGATCTGCCTCCAATGCAACTACATCCATCCTCAAGTCAGGAGACTAAAACTATACACAATACTCCAGGTGCGGTCTCATTAATGCCTTGTACCGTTGCAGCAACACTTTCCTACTTTTATATTCTATTCCTTTAGCAAGAAATACCAAAATTCCATTTGCCTTCCTTTTCACCTGCTGTACCTGAAAACTAGCTTTCTGCGATTCATGCACGAGGACACCCAGATCCTTCTGCACCGAAGCACTCTGAAGTTTCTCTCCAGTTAGGTAATAATTTGCCTTTCTATTCTTCCGACCAAAATGGATAACCTTACACTTATCCACGTTAAACTCCATCTGCCAAATTTTGGATCATTCACCTAACCTATCCATATCAATTTGTAAATTTCTTATTTAATTATTGCAATTTACTATCCCACCTATTGTAGTGTCATCTGCAAATTTGGCAATAGTACTTTCCATCCCTGCATCCAAGTCATAAATATATATTGTAAATAGCTGGGGACAAGGACCAAACCCTGTGGTACCCCACTAGTTACATATTGCCAACCAGAAAAAGACCCATTTATCCCGACTCTCTGTTTTCTGTTGGTTAGCCAATCCTCTATCAAAGTTAATAAATTGCCCCTAACCCCATGTAATCTTACCTTGTGTATTAACCTTTTGTGCAGCACCTTATCAAATGTCTTCTGGAAGTCCAGATATACATCTACAGGATCCCCATTTTCCACTTTTCTTGTCACAGCTTCGAAGAACTCTAGCAAATTCGTCAAATAGGATTTACCCTTCATAAAACCATGCTGACTCTGATGGATTGCGTTTTGACTTTCTAAATATCCTGTTATTACTTCCTTAATAATGGGTTCTAACAATTTCCCAACGATAGATGTTTCCTACTTTCTGCCTTCCTCCCTTTCACCCAGTTCATTCCAAAGTTCAATGAGGAGGATGTGGCAGAATTATCCGTCACTTTTGAAAAGCTTGTAAAGCAACTGAAATGTCCGGTGGAGAGCTGGACACTGTTCTGACAAAACAAAGTAACAGGAAAATCCCATGAGGTTTATTCACTATTGCCAGATGAAAGTTCATCAGATTATGAGATGACTAAAAATGCAATGCTGGGCGTACATGAGATAGTACCGGAAGTGTACCGTTAAACATTCCCAACCCTCCGAAAGCAGCCTGACTAAATTGATCTCGAGTTTGAAAGAGTTAAGCAGCTTCCGAACACAGGGATATAGGAGCAGGAGTAGGCCATTCAGCCCATCGAGGCTGCTCCACCACTCAATATGACCATGGCTGATCATCCACTTCAATGCCTTTTTCACACATTATCTCCATAATCCCCTTTTTGTCAATCTATAGTTTAAACATACTCACCGACTGAGATTCCACATCCGTCTGGGATGCAGAATTCCAAAGATTCAGAATCCCCTGAGTCAAGAAATTTATCCTCATCTCTGTCCTAAGTGGCTTCCCCATTATTTTGAAATTGTATCCATTAGTTCTGGACTCCGCAACCAGGGGAAATATCGTACACGCATTTACGCTGTTTATCTCTTTAATTATTTCGTAGGTTTCAATGAGATCCCGACACATTCTTTGAAACTCTAGAGAATACAAGCCCAGTTTCTCTCTTCATAGAACAGTCTCGCTATCCCGGGAACAAGTCTGGTGAACCTTCATTGCACTCCCTCTATGGCAATACTATCCTTCCTAAGGTAAAGGGACCCAAACTGCACACAATATTCCAGGTGTGGTCTAAGCAAGGTTCTATACACATGAAGTAAGACTTCACTACTCCTGTACTCAAATCATCTTGTGATAAAGGCTAACAGACCATTAGCATTCCGAATTGCTTGCTGCACTGCATGTTAGTTTTCAGTGACTTACTGACACACGGGTCCCTCTGTACATCTACACTTTCTAATCTCTTACTATTTAATAAATACTCTGCACATCTGTTCCTCCTACCAAAATGGATAACGTCATATCTGTCCATATTATATTCCATCTGCCATGTTCTTGCCCAGTCACAATGTCTGTCCAAATCCCCTTGAAGACGCTTTGCATCTTCCTCACAACATACATTCCCACCTATTTCTGAGTCATGTGCAAACTTGGAAATATTACATTTGGTCCCCACATCCAAATCATTGACATATATTGTTAACAGCTGGGGCCCAAGTACTGATCCTTGCGGTACACAACTAATCACAGCCTGCCAAAGTGAGAATGATCCGTTTCTTCCTACTCACTGTTTTCTGCCTGTTAACCAATCTTTAATCCATGCCAGTATATTACCTCCTATCCCATGTGCTTTAATGTTGCTAACCAACCTCCTGTGGGGGACTTTATCAAAAGCCTTATGAAAATTCAAGTATAACACGTCCACCGACTCCCCTTTATCAATTCTGTTAGTAACATCCTCAATAAAAACTCCAACAGGTTCGTCAAACATGATTTCTCATTCATAAATCCATGTTTGCGATGCCCAAACAGATTATTATCCAACTGTCCATTTATCACATCCTTTAGAATACAGTCCCAGCATTTTCCCAACGACTGATGCACGAAAGCAGGTCCATAATTCCTTGTTTTTACTCTCCCTCCCTGCTTAAATAGTGGGGTGACATTTGCTACCTTCCAATCTGCAGGAACCGCTCCAGAATCTATAGAATTTTTGAAGATAGTCACCAATGCAGCCACCATCTCCATAGCTATCTCTTACAACACCCTGGAATGCAGAATATCAGAACTTGGGGCCTCATCAAACTTCAGCCCCATTAATTTCTCCAATGTAACATTCTTACTAATATTAATTTCCTTCATGTTCTCATTCTCCATAGTCCCTTGGATCTCTAATTCTGGAAATTTCCTTGTATCTTCCTCAATGAGGACAGACACAAAGTAATCATTTAGCTTCACTGCCATTTCTCTGTTCACTATTATAAATTCCCCTGACTCTGCCTGTACTGGACCCACATTTGTCTTAGCCAAACGTTTCATTTTTCGGTAGCTATAGAAGATTTAAAGTCAGTTTTTGTGTTTACTTTTGACCAGTGGATACAAACACTCAAATTACAGCCCACATATCTGAACCTTAGAGTGGTGATCCATCTGAAGGAGTTCAAAAACTCGCTCTCCCTACCATTAAAACCCACAAAGAGGAACGAAAAGTTCAAAGAGCTAGGCAGGTTGCAATTCTGGCTGATGAATTTTCCCTTGTACACAAAGCCTTAAGCCCAAAGGGAAACCCTTCCCTAGTCACCACAAAGACCCGAGAATAAAATGTGGGAGGGTGATAGGAGCCCGATCAGCCTTGGGCAAGGAGGAAAAGCTGGACACACGGGGGTCCATCCTCAGGCTAAATAGGACGGCACTCAGAGCAGGAGTAATGGCCGAAGACCTTTGCGTTTCCATTGGAATAAGGCAGATCACCATCGAGCTGAATGCTGCAAGTTATGAGAAAACCTGGAGCATTAATCAGGGACCACCAGATCAGTACAGGAAAATGGGACCTGATGGAAAGCACAACAGATCAGGCTGTGCCTCCAACTGCGGCAGTCTGACCCAGTTACCCCACCACAGAGAGTGCGGGAAAAATAAACAAAATCCCTGAGAGGTACCAGGAATTTGTATCCTAATGAAAAGTGACCCCATACCCCTTGAGTGAGGCAAGTAAAACAATAGTCATACTCAAGGAGACAGGGGCCACCCAATCCCTTCTGCTGGGAAAAAGAAAGTGCAGTGAATGCTAGAGCGTTAGTGAATGGTATCGGAAGACAGTATATGTCCATACCCTTATATCCGGTGCAGTTGGAGTGTGACCCAGTTTCATGACCCTTTACCATGCGGATTGTCCCTAGTTTACCTGTTGATGGGTCGAACTGCTCCTGGGTAATAATCTGACAGGGGAAAAGGTGGCAGCTTCCCCAGTAGTTCTAGAGAGACAAAAAGAGGTCCGGGAGACAGAGTAGTTACAAGAGAAGGTCCCTGACATTCTCCCTGATTGTGTGGTGACTCGGTCCATGGCAAAACAATCCCCTGAACTGAGACTGCAGACGGATTACCCTAAATTCTGGTTGTCTGAAACCTTCTTTGGGAAGTTAGAGGACCCAAAGAATGTATTAAACAGCTCTTCCTTATTTGAGGCTCAACAAGCCGACCCAGCGTTAAAAAATAGCACAGACTGTCCAAACCAAAACTGAAGCAGAGGGAGTTGCAGAGTGTTACTATTTAAATAATGAGGTGCTGATGAGGAAGTGGAGACCTCCTCACAGAGCAGAGGATGAAAAGTGGACAGTGGTTCACCAGATAGTGGTGCCGCTGAGGTCCCTTAAAGAAATATTAAGAATGACCCAAGACCTTCTAATGGATGGACATTTCGGTGTATGAAAAATCAAAGCCCGCAGAAGTCAGTATTTTGACTGGCCACAACTTCACAAAGATGTGGTGGCGTTTTGTAAAGCTAGCCACATGTGCTAAGTTGTGGGGAAGCCCCAACCTGCAATAAAGCCTGCACCCTAATTCACATACCAGCTTTTGGGGACCCCTTCAGCAGATTGCTGGTGGATTGTGGGGTCACCTGCTGAAAACAAAACGGGATACCAGTATCTTCTCACCATTATGGATGTGGTGACCCGATTCCCAGAGGCCATTCGCCCGAAGAACTATCCCTGCCAAGGCTGTGGTGAAGGGGCTAACCCAATTCTTTACCCGATATGGGCTGCCTGCTGAGATCCAGTCGGATCAGGACACACATTTTATGTCCTTTTTTTTTTGATAAGGTCATAGGTAATCTGGAGCACCGCAGCCTCACAGCTCCAGCGACCCGGGTTCGATTATGTGTACTGCTTGTGCAGAGTTTGCAAGTTCTCCCTGTGACCGCGTGGGTTTTCACCAGGTGATCCGGTTTCCTCCCACAGCCAAAGACTTGCAGCCTGATAGGTAAATTGGCCATTATAAATTGCCCCTAGTATAGGTTGGTGGGAGGGGAGTTGAGGGATGGTGGGGATGTGGTAGGAATATGTGATTAATGTAGGATTAGTATAAATGGGTGGTTGATGGTCGGCACAGACTCGGTGGGCCGAAGGGTCTGTTCCAGTGCTGTATCTCTAAATAAATAAAATAAGTAAATAAATAAAGTCCTCAGCCTACCATCCAATATTACAAGGGGCTTTGGAGCGGTACTATCAGACCCTAAAGACAATGATCACGCCATACTGCTATGAGCAACCTCATGACTGGGACAAAGGGCTGGGATTTCTCCTGTTGGTTTCGGGGGACGTATCCAATGATTCCACTGGCTTTAGTCTCTTTGAATTAGTTTATGGACACGAGGTGAGAGGTTCCCTTAAACTAATCAAGGAGAGGTCTTTGGGACACAGGGATGAGTCTTCCATGTTGGACTACATTTCTATGCTGTGGGAGCACCTAAAGACCACCCAGGCAGCTATGGAAAGGTAATTAGACAGAAATGCCAAGGCTAAAACATTTCAGGACAGAGACCATGTATTGTTACTATTCCCACTGCAGGGTGAACCCCTGAAATCCCGGTTCAGTGGTCCATATCGAGTGGCAAAAGGAATAGTCAGGTACATTATTTAATTGACACTCCAGACCAAAGGCAAAAAGCAAAGGCTGTGGAGGGAACAGCCAAGTACAGATCTGTCAGGCAGTCAGGAGGGAAGGATTGGAAAGGGCGGTGAGGACAGGTTAGAGGAGGGCCAGGAGGATTCCCAACTGGAACCCCCTACTCTCCGAATAGCCAACCCTGAAATGTGGGATCCATCAGACCCTACGCTCTCCTCCTTAAATGCAGGTCAAAGAGGCAGCCTAAAAAGGCTGCTAACAGCATTTACAGAAACGTGCAAGGACAAGGAAAGGTCCCAAAAAGGCATGTCAATGGTGAGGGAGATGCCTCACCTAGTCGAACTGCCGCTGCAGAGTGCAGCGAAAGCTGGACAAAGACCTGCGAGCAGTAATGTCCCAGAGGACATAGGGTAGATAAAAAAATGATTCTTCCCATAGTAAAGGGAAAATTGAAGGGAACGTACCCTAAAGTAAACAGCACTTGGGTACCTCACCAGAAAGCTAAAAGTAAGGTCAGTGTGGATCTACCCACTGAAGAACACAATGATCAGATCCCAAACCCAAAGTTAATCAAACACAACAATTTCAAAGGCGAACTCAGCAAGAACAAAGGCCCAGAGGAAATCTCAGACACCTCACTGGGTCTATAAAAAACAATTTATTACACACTGTCGGTTTAGGGAGAAAGATTGTTAAGGTGCAGGAACCTGAGTAGTTAAAACTTCATTAGAGGAGAGAAAAGGTAAACAATGCAATCGTTGATGCATTGCCCAGCGTCGAACCCGACACATAACCATCCCAGACAAAATGCCAAAAAAGTTAAATCAGTACAGCTGTAACAGACAATGTCAGCTGCAATAATTCTAAGATTAATGTGTGAATTTGAGAAGTGATTATTGAGAATGCATGTGTATTTCTTTCTTTTTCTTCCCACAGTTCTGAAATGAAATGTTCCCGTTATCACGTTTCTTTCCATATGCTGCGCCGGTGTGAAGATAACACAACATGCCAAATGAGGAATTTTAATTCATCGATTGGAAACTTACACTAACCTTTTAATAGAAAAAATCCTACAGTTAACCTTGAAAAAACTGGCAGCCAAGATGGCCACCGTAATTGGCATCTGAAACACATTTTCACATTCTAAGGCCTACAACAGGAGACACATGTATGATGAGCCTGGACCAATATCATTGGCTTGCTCTAGTGATTGAATTATCTAAGATTACATTCATTAACACGGCATGCAAGACTACCATGACACATTGACTTTGAAAGAGCAAACTCCTCCAAGTATAAATACTGGTATCCTGAGCCCTGGGGAGATAGAAGTTTCTAACCTTGAATCTCATTAGAAGGGTCCAGAGAATGCACTGAGGCAGTCATGAGACCTTCGGTCCATCTCTGTGAAAGCTGGGAGTTTCCCCTGGACAAAGACAGACAAGCCAATGATTCAAACTGTGCAGAAGCAGAAGGGCTGTGACCCCTCTCTCTCTCTCTCTCTCCATCTCTCTCTCCACCTAACATCACAAGTTTGAAAACCACATGTGACTGCGGGCCCCTCAAGCCTACGTATTGCTGCAGACAGAGTAACCAGGGGAAGAAAGCCTCAAAGATAACCCTGAGCAATGTGGACAGCCACATACTGCACTTCGACAAGCAAAAGACTTCAAGAATATAACTTCAGCTGGAAGACCACGGAATCGCCCAACATCACAGAATGAGTTTTTTGAAATTTATTCTGGACTCAAATCCAACCACAAATTTACTTCTCACTCTGCGATCTATTTGAGTGTGTGTGATTCTCGTATGAGTGTGTACGTAACTGTGTGTTCCGTTTTTTTATGATTTTATTCAGATCGGATTTCTCTTGTTAAGTTTAATAAACTCACCTCTTTCATGTTTAAACTCAAGAGAAGCTGTCCAATCGGTTTCTTCACCATCATACCAAAGGTAAGATGTAGAACACTCACTGAGACGTTAAGCATATTCACTGTTTATAAAGGACAAACACTGTTGCAGTCAAATAAAGAAGAGCCACTCTGACCCCTCCTCACCTGGCCATAACAATTGGCCGGGCTGGGGATGGAGCGAATATGGGGATAAACTCAGCTCAGCATTAAATAGATACCAGAGGTTGTAAACTTCCTGGTTCAGCCTGAGACAATGGCCAGCGTGGGGGATGCAGATCATAGACAGGGAATGAAGTTGTGACAGAAACGGAAGATAATGGTTTCAGTCTTCTCACGATTTAAATGACAAGAACACTAACTCAGTGAAATATGGTTTATGAATCTAATAGTTGGATACAGAGATTTACCAGGGACACCAATAGTAGCGAGGATGGGATAGTAAATACATTGAATCATCTTCAGAGCATAATAGATCTGCCATTCTAATGTTATCCAATAATAATCTGCAGTAAGACTTTCAAACCAATAGGATAAACTCCTGTCCATTGTTGCAATATTCCCATCTATTGTTCAGATTCTTATCTCTCCTCTCCCGCTCTCTGCAGCCCACAGATCCCTTTTAGTGCCGGAGCTGATGGTCCCGCTAATACTATCGGAAAACACATTGATAGGAGTCCTGTATTAATAGAAGAGGGAAACCCTCCAGTGACACCATTAGGGTCCATGGAGACTGACATTAATTACAGTCACTGAACAAACTGGTTCAGTTAACACCTTTCAATTCAACACTTTTTGTACCACTATAAAGTAGAACATTTATCCAGTCTGCATGGGATTTGTGAGGGTTACTGAGGGAAGGAATGGTGGAAATGACAGAAGCACTGGACAGAATCTTTCAGTCCTCCTTGGATATGGGAGTGACGCCTGAGGTCTGGAGGATTGTCAATGTTACACCCTGTTTAAAACGGAGAGGTTGGGTAAACCCAGTAACTATCAGTCTAATGTTGGTGGTTGGAAACTTCTAGAGGTCATAACCCAACACAAAAATATATCTTGCTTGTAAAACACGGGATAATAAATGACAAGCAGCACGGAAAGGTTAATGAAATATCATTCCTGATAATCTTAATCAAGTTCGTTGAGGATGTAACTGTGATTGTTTCATGTAATATAATCATAGAAAGTTTAAGATACAGAAAGAGGCCGCTTGGCCCATTGTGTCTGCACCGGCCGAAAAATGATCCACCTATTCTAATCCCATCTTCCAGCATTTGATCCACAGCCCTGCAGATAATGACAGTTGAGGTGAACATCCAGTTTCCTTTTCACTGGGTGGAGGGATTCTGCTTCAACTATCCTTTCAGGCAGTAATTTCAAGACTCTCACTGAAAACAGCGGACGCAGTACTGAACCCTGTGGAACGCCACTGTAAACAGTCCTCAGGACAGTAAAATATCCGTCATCAACTACCCTTTAATAAAAACAAGACATGATGGAAATACTCAGCAGGTTTGGCAGCATCTGTGGAGAGAGAAGCAGAGTTAACGTTCCAGGTCAGTGACCCTTCATCATTGACCTGAAACGTTAACTCTGCTTCTCCCTCCACAGATGCTGCCAGACCTGCCGAGTATTTCCAGCATTTCGTGTTTTACTTCAGATTTCCAGCATCCGCAGTATTTTGCTTTTATTATAACAATTACCCTTTGTTTCCTGCCACTGAGCACATTTTGTATTTTTGGGTGAACAAGTTTCTCCTCAACTCCCTGCTAATCCTTCTACCAAACACTTTCAGTCACTGCCCCCTAGTCACTGATCTCTCTGCTAAGGTGAATAGACTCTTCACCTTCACTCTATTCAGGCCCCACAAAATTATGTCCCTTTCAATCAGATCTCCCTTCAGCCTTCTCTGTTCCAAGTAGAACAACCCCAGCCTATCTAATCTTTCTTCATAGCTGCATTTTTCCAGTCCTGGCAAACATCCTTGTAAATCTCCTCTGTACCCTCTCTAGTGCAATTCCATCCTTTGTGTAATTAGGTGATCAGAACTGCAGAGAACTCAGGTTGTGGCCCAACCAATGATTTATACAGTTCCAGCATAACCTCACTGCTCTTGTATTCTATACCTCAGCTAATAAAGGAAAGGCTTCCATATGCCTTCTTAACCACCTTATCGACCTGACCTGCTACATTCAGGACATCAGTGGACATTGACTCCAAGGTCCCTCACTTCCTCTACACTGCTCAGTATTTTCCGATTGATTGTCTATCCCTTTGCCTTGTTTGACCTCCTCAATTGCATCGTCTTATACTTAACCAGGCTGAATTCCATTTGACACTTTTTTTTTTAGATTAGAGATACAGCACTGAAACAGGCCCTTCGGCCCACCGAGTCTGTGCCGACCATCAGCCACCCATTTATACTAATCCTACACTAATCCCATATTCCTACCAAACATCCCCACCTGTCCCTATATTTCCCTACCACCTACCTATACTAGTGACAATTAATAATGGCCAATTTACCTACCAACCTGCAAGTCTTTTGGCTTGTGGAAGGAAACCGGAGCACCCGGAGAAAACCCACGCAGACACAGGGAGAACTTGCAAACTCCACACAGGCAGTACCCAGAATCGAACCCAGGTCCCTGGAGCTGTGAGGCTGCAGTGCTAACCACTGCGCCACTGTGCCGCCCCATCAATATTTTCTGCCATCAATATTTTCCTGCAGCCTAGCTATCCTCCTCACTACCTACCGCACAGCCAATCTGTGTACCACCTGCACACATCTTGATCATGCCCCCTACATGTATGTTCAAATCGTTAATATATACTACTAAAAGTTGTGGACCCAGTACTGAGCCCTGTGGAATGCCACTGGAAACAGACCTCAAGTCAGTAAAACGCCCGTCAACAATCACCCTTTGTTTCCTGCTACTGAGCCAATTTTGTATCCAGTTTTCTGCATTTCCCTGGATTCCATGGGACTTTATTTGTTTTACCTAGTATGCCACATGGGACCTTGTCAAAAGCCTTGCCAAAATCCATGTAGACCATATCATCTGCACTACCCTCATCTATCATCCTTGCGACTTCGTCGAAAAATTCAATCAAGTTAGTCAACAATATCTTCCCTTAACAAATCCATGCTGACTGTCCTTGATTGACCTGATCCTTTCTAAGTGACAGTTCATCCTGTCTCTCAGAATACATTGCAATAATTTGCCCACTACTGAGGTTACACTGATTGACCTGCAATTATTCGGTCTATCCTTTGCTCCCGTTTTAAAGAGGTACAATGTTAACAGTTCACCAATCCTCTGGCACGACACCTGTATCCAGTGAGGACTGGAAAATGATGGTCAGACCCTCTGCTATTTCCTCTCTCACTTCTTTTGACAGCCTGGAATACATTTCATCTGGCCCTGGTGATTTATCAACTTTCAAAGATGCTAATCCCATTAATACTTCCTCTCTCCCTATGTATATCACATCCAATAATTCACACTCCTCCTCCTTAACCACAGTATCTGCATCGTCCCCTCTTCTGTTCAGACAGATACAAAGTATTCATTAAGAACCATAGCAACATCTTTCGCCCCTACTCATGTATATCCACTTATGTATATAGATTTTCAAACGGCCTGTGATCAACTGACATTTCATAGACTTGTCATGACATGGATTAATGTGACAGTGATAGTGTGGATATTTCATAGACTTGTCATGACATGGATTAATGTGACAGTGATAGTGTGGATATTTCATAGACTTGTTATGACATGGATTAATGTGACAGTGATAGTGTTCCCTTTCAAGATGGCTCCTGGGCTGGAAGCTCCCTAGGAAGCTCCCTTGCTGTTCAACTCTATCCACGGCCATCTGCTCCCATCCCTAACGTTTTCTCCCCCAATCTGCCCTCTTAAACTGTTTAAATTCCCCTGGCTCTTTAAATCAGTTCATTTTAGCCCTATCTAAAAGTTAACAGTTAGTTTAGTGTATGTTACCTGGGCCCACTGCCCTCCCCCAGCCACACCTGCTCTTTGTTTTCTCAATGAAATTGATCCGGATGAAACTGACGAGCACAGCTGCCGATACTTTAATCTCCGATCCTGCTGTCTTCACAGTCCAGAGTGTCTGCAGCCACGGCATGCGGTAAGTCCATTGAGGTGAAGAAGGAGCTGCGGGACCCGAGAGAAGTCCTGTGAAAAGGTGCCCCGAACACCCAAAACATCCACGAGCGGCCCCCCCGGCCGCAACTTCAAAGCGCCCGCGGGATATGGCTCGGAGAGCATCTGCAGCGCACTGTCGGCAATGCTGCATGCCTTTATTTAAACCACTGCAAAAAAAAACCCTTAGCAAATGTAATCACCTCTAAGTCTGCCAAATGATGCTTCACCTCCCGAAGGACGTGGATGAGCTTTCCGGACGTCGATGGTGGGCACTGAGGAAATGGCTTATTACCTGCACCAGATTCCACCCCCCCTCCCCCCCCTTTACCCCCCTTCCACCCCCCCCCCACCCCCGTCCCCTTCCCTGCTCCACCCTCTCAGCTCACCCCCTCACAACCCCGTCCCAGCCCGCCCCCCCTCGCACCATCTTCACCCCGCACCCCCTTCCCCTGCACCCCCCCCACCCCCTCCCTCTACCCCTCCCCCTTGCATCCCCTCCTCCCACCGGCACCATCCTACACCTGTGTAGGGGCCCCAACAACCCCACTGCCTTGTGGGCGTCTCGGGAGAGACCAAGGCTAAGGGAGTAAACCCTAACAGAAAATCCGGAGCGGAACCCCGTAGGCGGTCATGTGTCACCTTTGGCATGTTTCCGGCAGTTCCTGCAGCCATACTGGTGCCAAACGTCGTGTCCTGCACTCCTTTGGACCCCACCAGAAAGGCCGAGAGGGGGGTTTTGACGACTGGGCAACTCTCAACCTCCATAAATTTGCCCAGGCATGCGCCATGGAGAGGTCACTCCATAGTTGCCTCACAGCGACTGAAACAACACGGAAGGCAGCAGTTACGGGTTATAAGTCCAGATAAATTGGCGTAGAAACTGGGCGCCACGGGTTGCCTTTGTCGGTGGGAGAGGTCATTGCACCTCACTGGACAGCTACCGCCCGCCTCAAACCGGGCAGCCCCCGGTCAATAAGGTTCTGTCCCGCCACAGTCTGCCTGCTTCAATGGGTGCTTGGAGCTCAGGGTCATTGCCCGAAAGGTGGACTGATACACCGCACCAAACAACATGAAAAAAGGAAAGAAGGTACCAGCCCTTCGCTTTGCAAGCTGGAACGTCAGAACTATGTGTCCTGGCCTGTCGGAAGACCTTACACAAATCAACGATTCTCGGAAGACCGCCATCATTAACAACGAGCTCAGTAGACTCAATGTGGACATTGCAGCACTTCAGGAGACTCGCCTCCCCGCGAGTGGCTCTCTAGCAGAGCAAGACTACACCTTCTTCTGGCAGGGCAGGGATCCTGAAGAACCAAGACAGCATGGAGTGGGCTTCGCCATCAGAAACTCCTTGCTCAGCATGATAGAGCCTCCCTCAAATGGCTCGGAACGCATACTGTCCATCCGACTGCTCACCACCTCTGGTCCAGTACACCTACTCAGCATCTATGCTCCAACACTCTGTTCCGCACCTGAAGCTAAAGACCAGTTCTATGAACAACTCCATAACATCATTAGCAGCATCCCCAACACCGAACACCTATTCCTGCTGGGGGACTTTAATGCCAGGGTTGGGGCCGACCATGACTCATGGCCCTCCTGCCTTGGGCGCTATGGCGTTGGAAGGATGAATGAGAACGGGCAGAGACTGCTTGAGTTGTGTACCTATCATAACCTCTGCATCACCAACTCGTTCTTTCACACTAAACCCTGTCACCAGGTTTCATGGAGGCACCCAAGATCACGTCGTTGGCACCAGCTAGACCTCATTGTCACAAGGCGAGCCGCCTTAAACAGTGTTCAAATCACACGCAGCTTCCACAGTGCGGACTGCGACACCGACCACTCCCTGGTGTGCAGCAAGGTTAGACTCAGACCAAAGAAGTTGCATCATTCCAAGCAGAAGGGCCACCCGCGCATCAACACGAGCAGAATTTCTCACCCACAGCTGTTACAAAAATTTCTAAATTCACTTGTAACAGCCCTTCAAAACACTCCCACAGGGGATGCTGAGACCAAGTGGGCCCACATCAGAGACGCCATCTATGAGTCAGCTTTGACCACCTACGGCAAAAGTGCGAAGAGAAATGCAGACTGGTTTCAATCTCATAATGAAGAGCTGGAACCTGTCATAGCCGCTAAGCGCATTGCACTTTTGAACTACAAGAAAGCCCCCAGCGATTTAACATCCGCAGCACTTAAAGCAGCCAGAAGTACTGCACAAAGAACAGCTAGGCGTTGCGCAAACGACTACTGGCAACACCTATGCAGTCATATTCAGCTGGCCTCAGACACCGGAAACATCAGAGGAATGTATGATGGCATGAAGAGAGCTCTTGGGCCAACCATCAAGAAGATCTCCCCCCTCAAATCTAAATCGGGGGACATAATCACTGACCAACGCAAACAGATGGACCGCTGGGTTGAGCACTACCTAGAACTGTACTCCAGGGAGAATGCTGTCAGTGAGACTGCCCTCAATGCAGCCCAGCCTCTACCAGTCATGGATGAGCTGGACATACAGCCAACCAAATCGGAACTCAGTGATGCCATTGATTCCCTAGCCAGCGGAAAAGCCCCTGGGAAGGACAGCATTACCCCTGAAATAATCAAGAGTGCCAAGCCTGCTATACTCTCAGCACTACATGAACTGCTATGCCTGTGCTGGGACGAGGGAGCAGTACCCCAGGACATGCGCGATGCCAACATCATCACCCTCTATAAAAACAAAGGTGACCGCGGTGACTGCAACAACTACCGTGGAATCTCCCTGCTCAGCATAGTGGGGAAAGTCTTTGCTCGAGTCGCTCTGAACAGGCTCCAGAAGCTGGCCGAGCGCGTCTACCCTGAGGCACAGTGTGGCTTTCGTGCAGAGAGATCGACTATTGACATGCTGTTCTCCCTTCGTCAGATACAGGAGAAATGCCGTGAACAACAGATGCCCCTCTACATTGCTTTCATTGATCTCACCAAAGCCTTTGACCTCGTCAGCAGACGTGGTCTCTTCAGACTACTAGAAAAGATCGGATGTCCACCAAAGCTACTAAGTATCATCACCTCATTCCATGACAATATGAAAGGCACAATTCAACATGGTGGCTCCTCATCAGAGCCCTTTCCTATCCTGAGTGGTGTGAAACAGGGCTGTGTTCTCGCACCCACACTTTTTGGGATTTTCTTCTCCCTGCTGCTTTCACATGCGTTCAAATCCTCTGAAGAAGGAATTTTCCTCCACACAAGATCAGGGGGCAGGTTGTTCAACCTTGCCCGTCTAAGAGCGAAGTCCAAAGTACGGAAAGTCCTCATCAGAGAACTCCTCTTTGCTGACGATGCTGCTTTAACATCTCACACTGAAGAATGCCTGCAGAGTCTCATCGACAGGTTTGCGGCTGCCTGCAATGAATTTGGCCTAACCATCAGCCTCAAGAAAACGAACATCATGGGGCAGGATGTCAGAAATGCTCCATCCATCAATATTGGCGACCACGCTCTGGAAGTGGTTCAAGAGTTCACCTACCTAGGCTCAACTATCACCAGTAACCTGTCTCTAGATGCAGAAATCAACAAGCGCATGGGTAAGGCTTCCACTGCTATGTTCAGACTGGCCAAGAGAGTGTGGGAAAATGGCGCACTGACACGGAACACAAAAGTCCGAGTGTATCAGGCCTGTGTCCTCAGTACCTTGCTCTACGGCAGCGAGGCCTGGACAACGTATGCCAGCCAAGAGCGACGTCTCAATTCATTCCATCTTCGCTGCCTTCGGAGAATACTTGGCATCAGGTGGCAGGACTATATCTCCAACACAGAAGTCCTTGAAGCGGCCAACACCCCCAGCTTATACACACTACTGAGTCAGCGGCGTTTGAGATGGCTTGGCCATGTGAGCCGCATGGAAGATGGCAGGATCCCCAAAGACACATTGTACAGCGAGCTCGCCACTGGTATCAGACCCACCGGCCGTCCATGTCTCCGTTATAAAGACGTCTGCAAACGCGACATGAAATCGTGTGACATTGATCACAAGTCGTGGGAGTCAGTTGCCAGCATTCGCCAGAGCTGGCGGGCAGCCATAAAGACAGGGCTAAATTGTGGCGAGTCGAAGAGACTTAGTAGTTGGCAGGAAAAAAGACAGAGGCGCAAGGGGAGAGCCAACTGTGCAACAGCCCCAACAAACAAATTTCTCTGCAGCACCTGTGGAAGAGCCTGTCACTCCAGAATTGGCCTTTATAGCCACTCCAGGCGCTGCTTCACAAACCACTGACCACCTCCAGGCGCGTATCCATTGTCTCTCGAGATAAGGAGGCCCAAAAGAAGAAAAGAAAAAGAAAGATAGTGTGGATATGACACTGACTCTGGGACAGAAAGCAGAGAGAAGTGGTGAACAGTCATTGTTCAGACTGGATGTGGAGGGGAGTATACAGTACTGTTTCTCATGGCTGGATTCACTCAGCGTGATATCAAGAAACGATTGAAGGCACGGGATACTGCAAAGGCTATGGGCCCTGACAATATTCCGGAAATAGTACTGAATACCTGTGCTCCAGAACTTCCGTTCCCCCATCAAACTGTTCAAGTACAGCTGCAACATTGGCATCTACCCGTCAATGTGAAAAATTGCCCAGCTATGTCCTGTACACAAAAAGCAGGACTAGTCCAACCCGGCCAATTGCCGCCCCATCAGCCGATTCTCAATCATCAGTAAAGTGATGGAAGGTGTCATCGACAATGCTATCAAACAGCACTTGCTTAGCAATAACCTGCTTAGTGACGCTCAGTTTGGGTTCGGCCAGGGTCACACAGCTCCTGACCTCATTACAGCCTTGGTGCAAACATGGACAAAGGAGCTGAATTCAATAGGTGAGGTATGAGTGACTGCCTTGACATCAAGGCAGCATTTGACTGAGTATGGCATCAAGGAGCCAGAGCAAAAATGGAGTCAGTGGGAATCAGCGGGAAAACTCTCTGCTGGTTGGAGTCATACCTAGCGCAAAGGACGATGGTTGTGGTTGTTGCAGGTCAATCATCTCAACTCCAGGACATCACTGCAGGAGTTCCTCAGGGTAGTGTCCGAGACCCAACCATCTTCAGCTGCTTCATCAATGACCTTCCTTCAATCACAGGACCAGAAGTGGGGATGTTGGCTGATGATTGCACAATTTTCAGCACCATTCGTGACTCCTCAAATACAGAAGCAGTCCGTGTAGAAATGCAGCAAGACCTGGACAATATCAAGGCTTGGGCTGATAATTGGCAAGTATCATTCGCACTGCCATAGTGCCAGGCAATGACCATCACCGACAACAGAGAATATAATCATCTCGTTTGACATTCAATGACATTACCATAGCTGAATCCACCACTATCAACATCCTAGGGGCTACCATTGACCAGAAACTGAACAGGAGTAGCCATATAAATACCATGGCTCAAAGAGCAGGTCATAGGCGAGGAATGCTGAGGCGATTGACTCACCTCCTGACTCCCCAAATCCAGTCAACCATCTATAAGGCACAAGCCAGGAGTGTGATGGAATACTCTCCGCTTGTCTGGATGGGTGCAGCTCCAACAACACTCAAGAAGCTCGGCACCATCCAGTACAAAGCAGCCCGCTTGATTGGCACCCCATCCACAACATTCACTCCCTCCATCACCGACGCACAGTGGCAGCAGTGTGTACCATCTACAAGATGCACTGCAGCAACACACCAAGGCCCCTTAGACAGCACCTTCCAAACACACAACCTCTACCATATAGAAGGGCAAGGGCAGCAGATGTATGGAAACATCACCACCTGCAAGTTCCCCTCCAAGCCACACACCATGCTGATTTGACACTATCTTGCCGTTCCTTCACTGTCGCCGGGTCAAAATACTGGAACTTCCTTCCTAACAGCACTGTGGGTGTACCTACCCCACATGGACTGCAGTGGTTCAAGAAGGCAGCTCATCACCACCTTCGCATGGGTAATTAGGGATGGGCAATAAATGCTGGCCTGGCCAGCGGTGTCCACAACCCATGAATGAAATTTTAAATATGCCAGAGAACTGAAGGGCTGTAAATGTTACACCCTGTTTAAAGAAGGGGAGGTTGGATAAGCCTTGTAACTATCAGCCTAATGTTGATTATTGGAAAATTCTGGAGGCGATAACCCAGCACAAAAATATTTCTTACTTGTAAAATCATGTCTTAATAAATGACAAGCAGCACGGATAGCTTCATGGAAAATCATTTCTGATAATCTTGATAGTTTGTTGACAGAATTGTGAGTGTTAGCGAGGATAGCGTGTTTCGTGTTATAGAATCATAGAATCGTAGAAAATTTAAGGCACAGAAAGAGGTAACTTGGCCCATCGTGGCTGTGCCAGCTGAAAAGTTATCCAACTATTCTTATCGCACCTTCCATCATTTGATCCGTAGCCCTGCAGATTATGACACTTGATGTGCACATCCAGACTCCTTTTGAATGAGTAGAGGGTTTCTGCCTCAACCATCCTTTCATGAAGTGAGTTACAGACCCTCACTAAAAGCAGGGCACACAGTGCAAAGCCCTCTGGAACACGACTGGTAACAGTCCTCCAGTCAATACCCGTCAACAATTACCCTTTGCTTCCTGTCATCGAGGCAATTTTGTATTTCTGGATGAACATGCTTTTCCTCAACTCCCTTCTGATATTTCTGCCAATCACTTTAAATCTATGTCCCCTAGTCACTGACCTTTTTGCTGAGGTGAATAGACCCTTCACCTCCACTCAATGCAGGCCCCACAAACTGTTGTTCATTTCTATCAGATCTCCCCTCAAGCCTTCTCTGTTCCATGAAGAACAGCCCCAGCCTATCCAATCTTTCCTCATAGCTGCATTTTTCCAGTCCTGGCAACATCCTCGTAAATCTCCTCTGTACCCTCTCGAGTGAAATTGCCTCTTTTCTGTAATGTGGTTACCAGAACTGCACAAAGTATTCAAGTTGTGGCCTAACCAATGATTTATACAGTTCCAGCTCTTGCATTCTATACCTCGGCTGAAAAGGGAAATGATTCCATATGCCTTCTTAACTGCCTTATTGACCTGTCCTGCTATCTTCAGGGATCTGTGGGCATTCACTCCAAAGTCCCTTACTTCCTCTACACTTCTCAGTATTGTCCTAGTAAGCGTGTATTCCTTTGCTTGTGTGAGCTCCCCAATAGCATCACCTCACACTTATCCAGGTCGATTCCCATTTTTCTGCCCATCTGACCAGAACGTCAATATCTTCCTGCAGCCTACAGCTATCCTTCTCGCTATCCACCGCAAGGCCAATCTTTGTGTCGTCTGCAAAAATCTTGATCATACCCCCTAAATTTACATCTAACTCTTTAATATAGACCACAGAAAGCATGGGACCCATTACTGAGCCCTGTGGAATGACAATGGGGACAGTCCTCCAGTCGCAAAAATACTTGTCAATAATTATCCTTTGTTTCCTGCCACTGAGCCAATTTTGTATCCGCCTTGCTGCATTTCTCTGGATGCCATGGGATTTTATGTTTTGAATCAGTCTATCATGTGGGACCTTGTCAACAGCCTTGCTAAAATCCATGTAGACCACATCAACTGCACTACCCTCATCTATATTCCTTGTAACAGCTTCAAAAAATTCGATCAATTTGGTCAAACAAGAGAGTCACTTAACAAATCCATGCTGACTATCCTTGATAAACCTGTGCCTTTCTAAGTGACAGTTTATCCCGTCTCTCAGAATAGATTCCAATAATTTGCCCACTACTGAGGTTAGACTGACTGGCCTGTCATTATTCAGACAATCCATCGCTGCATTTTTAAACAGAGGTACAATGTTAGCAATTCTCCAATACTCCGGCACTACAACTGTATCTAGTGAGATTGGGAAATGATGGTAGGCAGACCCTCTGCTATTGCCTCTCTTGCTTCTTTGAACATTTCATCCGGCTCTGGTGATGTTTCAACTTTCAAGGATGCTAATCCCATTAATACGTCCTCTCTCCCTATGTTTATTATATCCAATAATTCACACTCTTCCTCCTTAACGACAATATCTAAATCCCCCCTCTTTTCTGAAGACATACGCAAAGTGCTCAATAAGAACCATACCAATATCTTCTACCCTTATACAAAGGTTACCTTTCTGATCTACTATGGGTCCTACTCTCCCCTTAGTTATCCTCTTCCTCTTAATGTATTGAGAAAACATCTTTGGGTTCACCTTGATTTTGCTTGCCAATATTCTTTCATACCCTCACTTTCCTTTCCTCACTTCCTTTTTGATTTGACCCCTCCACTTTCTATACTCCTCTCAGCTTTCTGCAGTATTAAGTTCTCAGTGTCGGACAGAAGCTTTCCTTTTCTGCGTTATCCTACCCTGTCGGCTCCTTGACATCCATGGGACTCCAGATTTGGCCGCCTCACCCTTTTTCTTTGTGGGAACATGTTTATCCTGAACCTCTGGAATCTCCCCTTTGAATGCCTCTCACTGCTCTGAGACTGAACTGCCTTCAAACAGCTGTTTCCAGTCCACTTTCGCTCCTCAGTTTAGTAATATTCGCCTTTCCCCATTGAGAACGCTAACTCCTGATGTATCTCTTGTCCTGTTCCATAATTAAGTTAAAACTAACTGAATTATGATCACTCCCACCAAAATGCTCTTCCCTGCCACTCCTTCCACCTGCCCATCTTCATTTCCAAAAACAATGTCTAAAACTGCACCCTCTGTTGTTGGACTTGCTACATCCTGGCCAAAAACGTTCTCCTGAATGCACCTCAAGATTTCTGTTCCATTAGTTCTTTTCATACTAAAATTATCCCAGTTAATATTGGGGTAATTAAAATACCCTACTATTACTGCCCTATTGTTCTTGCACTTCTCAGAGACTTGCCTACATATCTGCTCTTCTATCTCCCTCGGACTGTTTGGCTGACGGGATCACACTAACAGCAATGAGATTGCCCCTTTTTGGTTCCTCAGCTCAATCCATATTGCCTCAGTTGATGTACCTTCCAACATATCATCCCTCCTCACAGCTGCAATAGATTCCTTGACCAAAATTGCCATTCCCCTCATTTCTTAACCGTCTCCCTATTTCGTCTGAAAACCCTGTAACCAGGAACGTTGAGCTGCCATTCCTGTCCCTCCTGAAGCCATGTTTCTGTAATAACTATGATATCATACTGCCACATGTCTATCTTTGCCCTCAGCTCATCTGCTTTATTTGCTGCACTCCTTACATTGAAATGGATACCCCTGAGCACTGCCAAACCTTTTTTTATTTTCTCACCCTCATTTCCTCTGTCTTCCAGACTCATCCATTAATTTTCCACCTTCCATTTTCATTTCTGATTTTGTCCCAGCTGAGTCTATCCTCAGGTCCTCATCCCCACTGGTAAACTAGTTTAAACCCTTCCAACAGTACTAGCAGTGTGGCCATTAAAGAGACGGGGATATCACAGGGGCAGGAATGGATGTTGGATGTCACGGGGTTTAGATGTTTGAAAAGGAATAGGGAGGGAGGTAAAAGAGGTGGGGGAGTGGCATTGCTAATCAGCGATAGTATCACAGTTGCAGAAAGGGAGGTCGTCGAGGAGGGTGTGTCTACTGAGTCATTATGGTTGGAAGTCAGAAAGAGGAAAGGAGCAGTCACTTTGTTGGGAGTTTTCTGTAGATCCCCCAGTAGCAACAGCGACACGGAGGAACAGATTGGGAGGCAGATTTTGGAAAGGTGCAGAAGTAACAGGGTTTTGTCATGGGTGACTTCAACTTCCCTAATATTGATTGGAACCTCCTTTGTGCAAATAGTTTGGATGGAGCAGTTTTTATCAGGTGTGTCCAGGAAGGTTTCCTGACTCAATATGTAGATAGGCCGACTAGAGGGGAGACTGTGTTGGACTTGGTGCTTGGCAATGAACCAGGCCAGGTGGCAGATCTCTCGGTGGGAGAGCATTTCGGTGATAGTGATCACAACTCCCTGACCATAGTCATGGAGAGGGACAGGAGCAGACGGGATGGGAAAATATATAATTGGGGAAAGGGAAATTACAAGGCTATTCGGCAGGAACTGGGGAGCATAAATTGGGAAAAGATGTTTTCAGGCAAATGCACAACAGAAATGTGGAGGTTGTTTAGGGAGCACTTGCTGCGACTGCTGGATAGGTTTGGCCCGATGAGGCAGGGAAGGGATGGTAGGGTGAAGAAACCTTGGATGATAAGTGATGTGGAACAGCTAGTCAGGCGGAAGAAGGAAGCTTACTTAAGGTTGAGGAAGCAAGGATCAGACAGGGCTCTAGAGGGTTGCAAGGTAGGCAGGAAGGAACTGAAGAATGGACTTAGGAGAGCTAGAAGGGGACATGAAAAAGTCCTGGCGGGTAGGATTAAGGAAACTCCCAAGGTGTTCTACATTTATGTGAGGAACAGGAGGATGGCCAGAGTGAGGGTAGGGCCGATCAGGGATTGTGGAGGGAACTTGTGCCTGGAGTCGGAGGAGGTAGGGGAGGTCCTAAATGAATACTTTGCTTCAGTATTCACTCGTGAGCGGAAGCTGGTCGTTTGTGAGGACAGCGTGGAACAGGCTGATATGCTAGAACAGGTTGAGGTTAAGAGGGAGGATGTACTGGAAATTCTGAATGATATGAGGACAGATAAGTCCCCGGGGCCAGACGGGATATACCCAAGGATATTACGGGAAGCGAGGGAAGAGATTGCGCGCCTTTGGCGATGATCTTTGCGTCCTCAGTGTCCACTGGAGTAGTACCGGATGATTGGAGGGTGGCAACTGCTGTTCCCTTGTTCAAGAAAGGGAATAGGCATAACCCTGGGAATTTTAGACCAGTCAGTCTTCCGTCGGTAGTGGACACATTATTGGAGAGGATTCTGAGAGACAGGATTTATTATTATTTGGAAAAGCATGGTTTGATTGGAGACAGTCAGCATGGATTTGTTAGGGGCAGGCCATGCCTCACGAGCATTATTGAATTCTTTGAAGATGTGACAAAACACAGTGACGAAGGAGGAGCAGTGGATGTGGCGTATATGGATTTTAGCAAGGCGTTTGATAAGTTTCCCCATGGTAGGCTCATTCAGTAAGTGAGGAGGCATGGGATACAGGGGAAGTTGGCTGTCTGGATACAAAATTGGCTGGCCCATAGAAGACAGAGGGTGGTAGTATTCAGCATGGAGCTCGGTGACCAGTTGTCTTCCACAGGGATCTGTTCTGGGACCTCTGCCATTTGTGATTTTTATAAATGACTTGGATGAAGAAGTGGAAGGCTGGGTTAGCAAGTTTGCCGATGACACGAAGGTTGCTGGAGTTGTGGATAGTGTGCAAGGTTGTTGCAGGTTGCAACGGGCCATTGACAGGATGCAGAGCTGGGCTGAGAAGTGGCAGATGGAGTTCAACCTGGAAAAGTGTGAAGTGATTCATTTTGGAAGGTCGAATTTGAATGCAGAATACAAGCTTAAAGACAGGATTCTTGGTAGTGTGGAGGAACAGGGGGATCTTGGGGTCCATGTCCATAGATCGCTCAAAGTTGCCACCCAAGTTGATAGGTTTGTTATGAAGGCGCATGGTGTCTTGGCTTTCATTAACAGGGGATTGAATTTAAGAGCTGCGAGCCAATGCTGCAGCTCTATAAGGCCCTGGTTCGACCACACTTGGAATATTGTGTTCAGTTCTGGTTGCCTCATTATAGGAAGGATGTGGAAGCTTTAGAGAGGATGCAGAGGAGATTTACCAGGATGCTGCCTGGACTGGAGGGTATGTCTTACGAAGATAGATTGAGGGAGCTCGGGCTTTTCTCATTGGAGCGAAGAAGGATGAGAGGTGACTTGATAGAGGGGTACAAGATGATGAGAGGCATAGATAGAGTGGGTAGCCAGAGACTTTTTCCCAGGGTGGAAAGGGCTATCACCAGGGGCATAAGTTTAAGGTGATTGGAGGAAGGTTTCGGGGAGATGTCAGAGGTAGGTTCTTTACACAGAGAGTGGTGGGTGCGTGTTATGCGTTGCCAGCGGTGGTAGTAGAAGCAGATACATTAGGGACATTTAAGCGACTCTTGGATAGGTACATGAATGATAGTAGTTTGAAGGGTAGGTAGTTAGTTTGAACTTAGAGTAGGTTAAGTTTTGGCACAACATCGAGGGCCGAAGAGTCTATACTGTGCTGTACTGTTCTGTGTTCTATTTTCTAAAACGTTCCGCAAGGAATCCAGTCCTGGCTCTGTTCACGTGCAACCCGTTCGGCCTGTAAAAGTCCCATCTCCCCCAGAGCAGGTCCCAGTTTACCAGGCATATGAATCCCTCCCTCCTGCAGCAACTTTCCAGCCAGGTATTCATCTGCCTTATCTTTCTATTTCTCTACCAAGTTGCACCTGGCACTGCGAGTAATCTGGAGAATTCCACTTTTTGACTATGTTTGAGGTCCTGCTTGCTAATTTCTTCCCCACCTCCCTATATTTTGACTGCAAGATCACATCCCTCTTTCTATTATGTCATTGGTTCCCATGTGGTCCACGACGTCTGGCTGTTCCCCTCCTGCTTCAAGATGTTCTGCCGTTGCTGACTGCGGTCCTTGACCCTGGTACCAGGGAGGCAACACACCATCCTGTATTCACGTCTGTGGCCACAGAAACGTCTGTCTGTTCCCCTGACTATTGACTCACCTATCACTATGGCTCTTCCATTCATCCCTGTATCCCACTCTGCAGCTGAGCCACCCGTGGCGCCATGGACTTGGCTCTGGCTGTACTCCCGAGGTGAAGCATCACTTTCCTCAGCATTCGGAACTGAATACCTGTTAGAGAGTGAGATGTACTCAGGGGTCTACTACACTACCTGACTGGTTCTTTTTTACTGCCTGCTGATCACCCATTCCCTCTCTCCCTGCATAATCTAAATCTGTGGGGTGACCACATCTAGAACCATGCTGAAGCTGAACAAACTGGTCTATGAGAAGGAAGAATATGTAGGGTTATGGGAAAAAGGCAGAGGATGGGATTAGGTGAATTGCTTATTCGGAGAGCCACAGCAGACACGATGGGCTGAATAGCTCCTCTTTGCTGTAATAATTCTGATTGTTTTATTGCAGGAGGATGCCCACGGGGACGCTGTGATGGGGTGTCTCAGATGGGTGTAATGGTGGAGAATGGGGGATCCATGGTGTGAAAGGGAAGTCGTCCTATGGGAACCGGTATCTTAGCAAGGACTCTCCGACAGACTATCCGGGTGGAAGGCATCCAGGAAATATCCTCCCTGCCTCCTTCTCCTCCTCCTCCTGAGGTAGCCTCAGGATTTCTGATGCCAATGCCTGTGACCTCATAATGCTGTTGATATGAAGGGTGCAGCAGAACACCATGAACTTGGACACCTGCTCCAGTGTGTACTGGAGGGCCACCCCCGAGCGGTTCAGACATCAGAAACATTGCTTCATCATACCGATGGTCTGTCCCACCATGTTCCTGGTGACTCCATTGCTCACGTTATACACAAGTTAATTGTGTGAGGTTGGTTGACGGTCGGAGGTGGTTTGGGGATGTAGAAACATGAGCGGTGTCCAGAGGGGGATTGTCTTTGTTGCGATTAGCCACATTATTGTTTTCCATGGAGCCCCGAAGTGTTGGGACCGGCTGACTGCTTCAGAATGAAGGTCTGGTGGCTGCTGACAGGATAGTGGACATTCACCAACATGGTGTACTGGGCATGCTCACACACCAACTGTACATTAATGGAGTGAGAGTTCTTCCAGTTCCTGTACCTCTCCCCGTTGACATTGGGGCCCCGCAGAGCCACGGACACCATCAGACATCCCGCTATCCTGACAAAGCCTAGGGATCTCTCATCCTGCTTCTCCCTGCTGAGGGAGTAAATGATGACATCGATGGTCACCCTCACCTCCCAGAATTATCAATGGACAACAGACAGGCCTAGTAACTACTAGTCAGTTCGTGTAACATCAGTGGCAGGTAAGATTTTAGAAATAATAATCAGGGAATAAGGACAACACACACTTGGAGAGGTTTGAATTAATTAAGGATTGTCAACACGGATTTCCAAAAGGCAGATTATGCTTAATGAACTAATGGAATTAATTTCGATCATCAGAGAAGGTTGATGATGGGAATGTGGTGGATGTTGTCTACCTGGATGTTATGAAATTATTTGATGAAGAACCAAACAAAAGCTTGATTAACAAAATTGAAGTTCAGGGAATAGCATCCAATTGGATCAAAAATTGTCCAAAGGACAGCAAAAAGAGAAATGTGTGAAATGGTTGTTTTTCAGACTGGAGGATGGTAGACAGTGATGTTCCCCAAGGATCAGTGCTCGGAACGCTGATCTTTTTTTCCTTGATATATATAAATGACTTGTACCTTGGAATGCAGAGTAGAGTTTCAAAATTTTCCAATGATACCAATCTTGTAGGTGTGGTAAACAGGGGGGATGATACAAACCTTCTGCAACAGGACATTGATAGGCTGGCAGAATGGACAGAGAAGTGGCAGGTGGAATTTAATACAGAGGAGTGTGAGGTGATGTATTTCGTCAGAAGGAATAGGAAGGCAATATAGACTCAATGACACAGTTCTGAACGTTGTGCAGGAATAGAGGGACCTGGGCCTCCATATGCATTCGTCTTTGAAGGTACCAGGAAATATCAGGAGGGTGTTTAGCAAAGCATAGAACATAGAACATAGAAAAATACAGCACAGAACAGGCCCTTCGGCCCACGACGTTGTGCCGATCCTTTGTCCTCTGTCAAGGACAATTTAATCTATACCCCATCATTCTCCTTTATCCATATACCTATCTAAAAGCCGTTTGAAAGTCCCTAAAGTTTCTGACTCAACAACTTCCCCGGGCAAGGCATTCCCTGCCTCGACCACTCTCTGGGTAAAGAACCTTCCCCTGACATCCCCCTTATATCTCCCACCCTTCACCTTAAATTTATGACCCCTTGTAACGCTTTGCTCCACCCGGGGAAAAAGTTTCTGACTGTCTACCCTATCTATTCCCCTGATCATCTTATAAACCTCTATCATGTCACCCCTCATCCTTCTCCTTTCTAATGAGAAGAGGCCTAGAATGTTCAGCCTTTCCTCGTAAGACTTATTCTCCATTCCAGGCAACATCCTGGTAAATCTCCTCTGCACCCTCTCCAAGGCTTCCACATCCTTCCTAAAATGAGGCGACCAGAACTGCACACAGTGCTCCAAATGAGGCCTTACCAAGGTCCTGTACAGCTGCATCATCACCTCAAGGCTCTTAAATTCAATCCCTCTGCTAATGAACGCTAACACCCCATATGCCTTCTTCACAGCCCTATCCACTTGAGTTGCAACTTTCAACGATCTATGCACATAGACCCCAAGGTCTCTCTGCTCCTCCACATGCCCAAGAACCCTACCGTTAACCCAGTATTTTGCATTCGTGTTTGTCCTTCCAAAATGGACGACCTCACACTTTTCAGGGTTAAACTCCATCTGCCACTTTTCAGCCCAGCACTGCAACCTATCCAAGTCCCTTTGCAGACGACAATAGCCCTCCTCGGTATCCACAACTCCACCAACCTTTGTATCATCTGCAAATTTACTGACCCACCCTTCGACTTCCTCATCCAAGTCGTTAATAAAAATCACAAACAGGAGAGGACCCAGAACTGATCCCTGCGGCACGCCACTGGTAACTGGGCTCCAGGCTGAGTATTTACCATCTAAGACCACTCTCTGCCTTCTATCAGTTAGCCAATTCTTAATCCAACTGGCCACATTCCCCACTATCCCATGCCTCCTGACTTTCTCCATAAGTCTACCATGGGGGACCTTATCAAATGCCTTACTAAAATCCATGTACACCACATCCACTGGTTTACCCTCATCCACTTGCTTGGTCACCTGCTCAAAGAATTCAATCAGGCTTGTGAGGCAAGACCTACCCCTCACAAAACCGTGCTGACTGTCCCGAATCAAGCAGTGTCTTTCCAGATGCTCAGAAATCCTATCCCTCAGCACCTTTTCCATCAACTTGCCTACCACCGAAGTAAGACTAACTGGCCTGTAATTCCCAGGGTTGTTCCTATTCCCTTTCTTGAACAGGGGCACAACATTTGCCACCCTCCAATCACCTGGTACCACCCCCGTCAGCAGAGAAGATGAAAAGATCATTGCCAGCGGCTCTGCAATTTCATCCCTTGCTTCCCATAACATCCTTGGATATACCCCGTCAGGCCCGGGAGACTTGTCTATCTTCAAGTTATTCAAAAACCCCAACACATCTTCCCTCCTAACGAGCACTTCCTCGAGCTTACCAGTCTGTTTCACACCGTCCTCTTCAGTAATACACCCCTTCTCATTCGTAAATACCGAAGAGAAGTACTCATTCAAAACCTCACTTATCTCTTCCGGCTCAACACACAGTCTCCCGCTATTGTCCTTGACCGGACCTACGGTCCCCCTAGTCATCCTCATATTTCTGACATACGCGTAAAAGGCCTTGGGGTTTTCTTTTATCCTACCCGCCAAGCATTTTTCATGCCCTCTCTTAGCTCTCCTAATCCCTTTCTTCAGATCCTTCCTGGCCATCTTGTATCCCTCCAGAGCTATGCCTGTGCCCTTTTTCCTCAACTTTATATACGCATCCTTCTTCTTCCTAACAAGACTCTCAACCTCTCTTGTCAACCACGGTTCCCTCACATGACCATCCCTTCCCTGTCTGACAGGGACATGCTTATCAATGGCCCCTACTATCTGCTCCTTGAAAAAGTTCCACATTTCGACTAAGCATATCAGATCTTGGGCTTCATCATTAAAGGCAAAGATACAAAAGCAGGGAAGTTATGCTGAAACGTTATAAAGCTTTGGTAAGGCCCCACCTGGAGAACTTTGTCCAGTTCTGGTCACCACACGTTACGAAGGACGTGAAGGTCCCTGACAGGGTGCAGAGGAGATTTAACAGAATGGCTCCAGTGATGGCGGGGCTTTAGTTACAAGGTTTGAGAAAGGACGTTCGAGGACTCGTCTACTGAGGTAGTATGAGCCGAGGTTAGAAACAGGAGAGGTGAGGTCACCCTGTTGGGAGTCTTTTATAGTCCTCCGAATAGTTCCAGAGATGTAGAGGAAAGGATAGCGAAGATGATTCTCCACAGGGGCGAGAGTAACAGGGTAGTTGTTATGGGGGACTTTAACTTTCCAAATATCGACTGGAAATACTATAGTTCGAGTACTTTAGATGGGTCAGTTTTTGTCCAGTGTGTGCAGGAGGGTTTTCTGACACAGTATGTAGACAGGCCAACCAGGGGCGATGCCACATTGGATTTGGTACTGGGTAATGAACCTGGCCAGGTGTTAGATTTAGATGTAGGTGAGCACTTTGGTGATAGTGATCACAATTCGGTTAGGTATGCCTTAGAGATGGGCAGAGACAGGTATATACCGCAGGGCAAAAATTATAGCTGGGGGAAAGGAAATTATGATGCGATTAGGCAAGATTTAGGATGCGAAGGATGGGGAAGGAAACTGCAGGGGATGGGAACAATCGAAATGTGGAGCTTATTCAAGGAGCAGCTACTGCGTGTTCTTGATAAGCATGTACTTGTGAGGCAGGGAGGAAGTTGTCGAGTGAGGGAGCCGTGGTTTACTAAAGAAGTTGAAGCGCTTGTCAAGAGGAAGAAGAAGGCTTATGTTCGGATGAGACGTGAAGGTTCAGTTAGGGCACTTGAGAGTTACAAGCTAGCCAGGAAGGATCTAAGGGGAGAGCTAAGAAGAGCAAGGAGAGGACACGAGAAGTCATTGGCGGATAGGATCAGGGAAAACCCGAAGGCTTTCTTTAGGTATATCAGGAATAAAAGAATGACCAGAGTTAGATTAGGGCCAATCAAGGATAGTAGTGGGTAATTGTATGTGGAATCAGAGGAGATAGGGGAAGTGTTAAATGAACATTTTGCGTCAGTATTTACAGTAGAGAAAAAAAATGTTGTCGAGGAGAATACTGAGATTCAGGCTACTAGGCTAGATGGGATTGAGGTTCACAAGGAGGAGGTGTTATCAATTTTGGAAAGTGTGAAAATAAATAAGTCCCCTGGGCCAGATGGGATTTATCCAAGGATGCTCTGGGAAGCTAGGGAGGAGATTGCAGAGCCTTTGTCCTTGATCTTTATGTCGTCATTGTCGACAGGAATAGTGCCGGAAGACTGGAGGATAGCAAATGTTGTCCCCTTGTTCAAGAAGGGGAGTAGAGACAGCCCTGGTAATTATAGACCTGTGAGCCTTACTTCGGTTGTGGGTAAAATGTTGGAAAAGGTTATAAGAGACAGGATTTACAATCATCTTGAAAAGAATAAGTTCATTAGCGCCAGTCAGCACGGTTTTGTGACGGGTAGGTCGTGCCTCACAAACCTTATTGAGTTTTTCGAGAAGGTGATCAAACAGGTGGATGAGGGTAAAGCAGTGGATGTGGTGTATATGGATTTCAGTAAGGCGTTTGATAAGGTTCCCCACGGTAGGCTATTGCAGAAAATACGGAAGTATGGGGTTGAAGGTGATTTAGAGCTTTGGATCAGAAATTGGCTAGCTGAAAGAAGACAGAGGGTGGTGGTTGATGGCAAATGTTCATCCTGGAGTTTAGTTACGAGTGGTGTACCGCAAGGATCTGTTTTGGGGCCACTGCTGTTTGTCATTTTTATAAATGACCTGGAAGAGGGTGTAGAAGGGTGGGTTAGTAAATTTGCGGATGACACTAAGGTCGGTGGAGTTGTGGATAGTGCCGAAGGATGTTGTAGGGTACAGAGGGACATAGAGAGGCTGCAGAGCTGGGCTGAGAGATGGAAAATGGAGTTTAATGCGGAAAAGTGCGTGGTGATTCACTTTGGAATGAGTAACAGGAATGCAGAGTACTGGGCTAATGGGAAGATTCTTGGTAGTGTAGATGAACAGAGAGATCTTGGTGTCCAGGTGCATAAATCCCTGAAGGTTGCTACCCAGGTTAATAGGGCTGTTAAGAAGGCATATGGTGTGTTAGCTTTTATTAGTAGGGGGATCGAGTTTCGGAGCCACGAGGTCATGCTGCAGCTGTACAAAACTCTGGTGAGACCGCACCTGGAGTATTGCGTGCAGTTCTGGTCACCGCATTATAGGAAGGATGTGGAAGCTATGGAAAGGGTGCAGAGGAGATTTACTAGGATGTTGCCTGGTATGGAGGGAAGGTCTTACGAGGAAAGGCTGAGGGACTTGAGGTTGTTTTCGTTGGAGAGAAGGAGGAGGAGAGGTGACTTAATAGAGACATATAAGATAATCAGAGGGTGAGATAGGGTGGATAGTGAGAGTCTTTTTCCTCGGATGGTGATGGCAAACACGAGGGGACATAGCTTTAAGTTGAGAGGTGATAGATGCCGGACAGAAGTCAGAGGTAATTTCTTTACTCAGAGTAGTAGGGGCGTGGAACGCCCTGCCTGCAACAGTAGTAGACTCGCCAACTTTACGGGCATTTATGTGGTCATTGGATAGACATATGGATGAAAATGGAATAGTGTAGGTCAGATGGTTTCACAGGTCGGCGCAACATCGAGGGCCGAAGGGCCTGTACTTCGCTGTAATGTTCTAATTCTAATTCTAATGGTTAGTTTGGAGAAGATGGAGTTGGTCTCCCTGGAGTAAAGGAGACTGAGAGAGATTTGATAGAGGTGTACAAGATTATGATAGGCTTAGATACGATTGACAAGGAAAAACTGTTCCCATTAACTGATGAAACACAGATTCACGGACACAGATGGAAGGTTTTGGGTAAGAGATGCAGGGGGAATATGAGCAAGAACGTTTTTACACAGTGGATGGTAATGAGCTGGAACTCACTGCCCATGAGAGTGGCCGAGACAATCAATGATTTCAGAAGGAATCTGGATGGACACCTGAAGGAAATGAACTTGCAGGGATACGGGGATTGAGTGGGGGATTGGGACTGACTGGATCGTTCCAGAGAGAGCTGGCATGGAGGGGCCGACTGGCCACCTTCTGTGTCGTAAATATCTCTATCACTCTCTGTGACTCTATGTTGGATATGTCTCCTGCTCCTGTCTGGAAAGATCCAGAAACATAGAAGTTCAATGAAACTGTGACCTTAACGGCCACTGACAGCTCTGTCCTCACCCTGGTGTATCATTGCCAGAGTAGATAAACAGAGAGAACGACTATAGGATCATCTGAATTAGGGGCAGAAGTAGGCCATTCAGCCCGTCAAGCCTGCTCCACCATCCAATAAGATCATGGCTGATCTGTTTGCGTTTCGAATTCCACACCCCCATCTACCCCCGATAAACTTGGATTCTCTTGCCTAACAAAAATCTATCTACCTCTGCGTTAAAAATATACAATGACCCCGCCCCCCTCCACCACCTTCTGAGGCAGAGATTTCCAAAATCACACAATCATCTGAGGAAAAGAAAATTCTCCTCATCTCTGTCTGAAAAGGGCGACCACTAATTTTCAAACAGTGCCTTTTCAAACAGTTACTTTTAAAAGGGAATTGAAGAAAAGACTTTCAGGCAAAAGAGTTGTAGGAATATGGGAATGGAGAGGGGAATGGGATTAATTGGAGGGGTGAGGCCATGGAGAGATTCAACCACAATAATGAGAATATTAAAATTAAGGTGCTGCCAGACCGGGAGCTAATGCAGATCAGTGAGCACAGGGGTGATGGGTGATCGGGATTTGGTGTGAGTTAGAATACAGGCAGCATAGTTATGGATGGGCTGTGGTTTCTGGAGGTTTATAACTGTGAGGGTGTGTATTTAACAAAGGCACAGATGAGTGTTTATGCAGCAGATGGGCTGAGGCAGAGGTGGAGACGTGTGTTAGTACAGAGGTAGTAGGAGGCAGGGTTGGTGAGAAAATGGAGATGAACTCAGCTCAGATTTAAATAGAACACAGAGGTTGCAAACTGTCTGGTTCAGCCTCAGATATTTGGCAATGAGGAGATCATGGTTCATGGATAGTGGATGGAATTTCTTATGGAGACCAATGAAAACTCCACTCTTCCCAAATTTAAATAGCAAGAACATTATTTCAGTGAAACAGATTTTACAGATGTCATAGCGGGAAATACAGACTTTCCAGGGACAGCAACAGCAGCAAAGATCGGAGAGTAAATTACAGGCACTCTAATGCACTTGGCAATGGTTTATGGAGCTGATACCTGGAGACATATATTTGCCAGGAATAACAACGGCAGCAAGGAGGGCAGAGGAAATGACAAGAATGGGAATGCAGTTAAACATGGTTTATCGAATTAATAGTTAGATACAGAGACTTACTAGGGACACCAATAATAGCCATGAAGGGGTAGTAAATGTATTGAATATTCCTCAGTGCGGAATAGATCAGACTGTTTAATGAGAACTGATCATAATCTGCAGAAAGAAAGTTCAACTCCCAGATGAAACTCCTGCCCATTGTTGTAACATTCCAATCTATTGTTCTCTGATTCTAATCTATCCTCTTCCTCTCTCCAGAGCCGCTGATCCCTATTAGTGCTGGGAGTGATGTGATACTCCCACTGACACTATGCAAAGGCACAGATGAGGGTTACTGCAGCAGATGGGCTGAGGCAGAGGTGGAGATGGGTGATATTACAGAGGTGGTAGTAGGCAGGGTTTGTGAAGGAGAGAATATGGAGATGAACACAGCTCAGGTTTAAATAGAACACAGAGGTTGCAAACAGTCTGGTTCAGTCTCAGACATTGGACTTGGAGTATGTCGTTCACAGATCAGGGACAGGATTTCTTATGGAGACCAATAACACTGGTTTCGGGCTTCAGAGAACTAAAAATTACTTGAACAGTATTTCAGTGAACCAGGGTTTACAGATCGTATTTGTGGAAATGAAGACTTACCAGGGCAGTAACAGCAGGAAAGATGAGAATAAATTACAAGAACCATAATACTATTAGCAATGGTTGTGGAGCTAATAGCTGGAGACAGAGATTCACCAGGACTAACAACATCAGTAAGGAGGGTAGAGTAAATTCCAGGAACATTATTGCAGTTAAATATGGTTTATAATATTAATAGCTGCATTGACAAACTTACCAGGGACACCAACAATAGCAAGGATGGAATAGTAAATATGTTGTATAATCAACAGTGCGTAATAGATCCGGGATGTTAAAGACAGCGAATCGTCCGTAGAAAGCATGTAAAGAGGCCATGATAATCCTCTGCCCACATTTGTAACATTCCAATCCACTGTTCTCAGATTCTGACCCATTGTTGTAACATTCCAATCTATTGTTCTCAGGTTCCGATCTATCCTCTCCCTCTCTCTGGTGCAGCTGATGCCTGTAAGTGGTGAAGCTGACGATCGACTGGCACAATGGTATTAAACCTTGAAAGGAATCCCTTATTAATAGAAGATGGAAAACCTCCAGTGACACAATTAGGGTCCATGGAGACTGACATTAACTACAGTCACAGAACAAACAGGTTCTGTTGACCACTTTCCATCCAAACACTTTTTGTACCTCAAAGAACGAGAACATTTAGCTGGTCTGTATGGGATGTATGAGGCTACTGAGGAAAGGAAATGTGGAAATGACAGATGCCCTGGACAGAATCTTTCAATCGTCCTTGGATATGGGAGTGATAACAGAGAACTGGAGGGTTGTAAATGTTACTCCCTGTTTAAAAAAGGAGAGATGGGGTAAAACCTGTATTAATGACCAGTCAGTCTAATGTCGGTGGTTGGAAATTTCTAATGGTCACAAGCAGGATATAAGTATTCCTTCCTCAGAAAAGGGATAAAATTTGAGAAGCAGCTCGCAAATGCGAATTCAAAATCATGTATGGCAAACGACAACAACAACTTATTTTATATAGTGTCTTTAATGTAATAAAACATCCCATGATGCTTCCTTATAAAACAAAACATGACACCGAGAGATATAAGAAATTATTAGGTCAGAGGACCAAAAGCGTGGTCAAAGATGTAGGTTTTAATAGGTGTCTTAAAAGAGGAAAGGGTGGTGGAGAGGTGGCGGGATGGAGAGGCGGAGAGGTGGAAGGAGGGTATTCTAGAACTTGGAGCTGAGGTAACTGAAGGTGTGGTCACCAATGGTGGAACAGTGAAAATCAGGGATGCACAAGAGGCCGGAATTAGAGGAGCACAGATATATACAGGACGGGGGCGAGGTCATGGAGGAAAAATAAGTTGAGAATTTAAATAAAGAGATTACTTGATCAGGAGTCAAAGTCGGTCAGTGATATGTGCACGGGACGTGGCACGATTTAGGACATGGCAGCAGAGTTCTGGAGGACATTAAGTTTACAGAGAGTAGCAGGTGGGAAATCAGAGAAAAGTGTGTTGGAGTAGTCATTTCTAGGGATAAGGAAGGCAGGAATGAATTTCAGCAGCAGATGGGCTGAGACAGGGGTGAAGTCGGGCGCTGTTACTGAGGTGGAAGTAGGCGGTTGTAATGATATCCTGAAAATGAGGTTAAAGCTCATTTTGTGATCAAATGTGATACTAAGGCTGCAAACAAACTGTCTGAATCTCAGACTGATACAGGGAGAGGGATGGAATCAATAGCAAGGGAACAGAGTTGGAGTGGGGAGTGAAAACAAGGGCTTCAGTCTTCCCAATATTTAATTGGAGGAAATTTCTGCTCATCCAGTACTGGGTGTTGGATAAGCAGTCTGATAATTTAACAACAGTGGAGAGAGGTGGTGGTGAGGTAAACTTGATGGAGTTCTTTGATAAAACAATGGAGAGGTTTCATGAGGGTGATGTGATTGAAGTTATATATATGGACTTTCAAAAGGTGTTTGATCAAATCACATTCAATAGACAGGTTAGGAAAACCGAACCCTATGGATTAAAGGGACAGTGACAGTGTGGATATAACATTGGCTAAGGAACAGTAAACAGAGAGAAGTGCTGAAAGGTTGTTGTTCAGACTCGATGGGAGTATACAGGGGTGTTTTCCAGGGCTCGTTATTCGGATCACTGCTCTTTTTGCTCTTGGAAAACCCGGGGTGGGTAGGACAGAGCCCCCTCCTCCGCCCTCTTTGCACAGCTTCCCCTCTCTGCAGCCTCTGCTCCATTTGTTGGTCATGTTACAGACCCAGAGACACTGTAACTACAGTCCCTATAACTTGTCCAGAGTTGGGTCAACAAATCCTCTGTCCTCCCTGAATGTCTGCAGCAGCTCACAACACAACCTCCGGAAAACCATCCACAGCACCTCCACTAACTTTACAATGGCAGAAGTCAGTAAAAAGCCCTACACCTGTATGATGGATACCCGGTCTATTTAAATAACACTAGAGGGGGTTCCTCGTGCTGCTGAATGTATGTTCAGCTGAGAGTGACAGACACAGACGGTCAGTGGAAATGCAAAGACCAAGTTTCAAAGTCGTACATCAAAGCTGCCGGAATGGCTGATTGACACCATATTCAGACCTTCCTCACACTACAGACACACACACACGTTCCACCCACTCCAGCACCCCGGCCAGCCTGTGTGTCCTGTACAATTTACTGGATGTGACTGGCAGTGCAGCTCACACCATTTTATGGATCCAAACTTCCACAGCACCAGTAGAGCTGGAGAGATGAAATTTGTGGTCAGGGATAGAGACAGAGGGAAATAAACTCACTTCAAAAAGGGAATTAGAAAAATACTTTAAGATGAACAAGCTTCAGGAATATTGGAAATGAACAGGGGATTGGGATAATCTGAGGGGTGAGGACATGAGGGATTTGATCATATGAGTGAGAATATTAAAATTGAGGTGTTACTGGGCCAAGAGCCAATGTCGATCATTGAGCAAAGGGATGTTGGGTGAACAGAATTTAGTGTAAATTAGAAGGTGACAGCAGAGTTTTGGATGACCACAAGGTTACAGAGAATAGAATGTGGGAGAGCAGCCAGGAGTGTGTTAGAATAATTAAGTCTCGAGGTAACAGTCGGGTCCTCCAGCCAAAATGGACAGTTTGACCTTTTCTCACATTATACTCCATTTGCCAGTTCTTTGACCACTCATTTAACCTATCTATATCCCTTTATAACCTCCTTATGTCCTCTTGAGAACTTACCTTCTTACCTATCTTGGAGTCATTAGCAAATTTCGCAAGCATACCTTCGGTCCATTCATCAAAATCATTTATATCAATTGTAAAAAGTTGAGGCCTCAGCACTGATCGCGGTGGCACACCACTCGTCGCAGCTTGCCAACCAGAAAATAACCCATTTATGCCGACTCTGTTTCCTGTTAGCTAGCCAATCCTCTATCCATGCCAATTATATTACCCCCTGCACTATGAGCTTTTACTTTCCACAATGACGTTTGATGTGGTCTGTAAATCTAAGGACAGTAAATTCACCAGTTCCCCTTTATCCACAGTACATGTTACTTCTTCAAAGAACTCCAGTATATTGGTTAAACATGATTTCCCTTTCGCAAAATCATGTTGACTCTCCCTGATCACCTTGATTTTTTCGACGTGCTTTAACGTCTTTCTAACGTCTTTAATAATAGCTTCTAACATCTGATCCATAGCTGAAAGCCATTCTAACCTGCCACAGGTCCAATGTACATTATGTCTCTTCTGATGTTATGCTCTATTTGAACTGTTACTCCTCAAAGAGTCATAGAATTATAGAGATATACAGCACAGAAACAGGACCTTCAGCCCACTGTGTCTGTGCTGGCCATCAAGCACCGAACTATTCTAATCCCAATTCCCAGCACTTGGCCTGTAGCCTTGTTTGCCATGGCGATTCAAGTGCTCATCTAAATACTTCTGAAATGTTGTGAGGGTTCCTGCCCGGGCCATCTCTTAAGGCAGTGCCTTCCAGTTTCCAACCACCCTTTTTTTTTTAGATTAGATATACAGCACTGAAACAGGCCCTTCGGCCCAACGAGTCTGTGCCGACCATCAACCACCCATTTATACTAATCCTACACTAATCCCATATTCCTACCAAACATCCCCACCTGTCCCTATATTTCCCTACCACCTACCTATACTAGTGACAATTTATAATGGCCAATTTACCTACCAACCTGCAAGTCTTTTGGCTTGTGGGAGGAAACCGGAGCACCCGGAGAAAACCCACGCAGACACAGGGAGAACTTGCAAACTCCACACAGGCAGTACCCAGAATCGAACCCGGGTCCCTGGAGCTGTGAGGCTGTAGTGCTAACCACTGCGCCACTGTGCCGCCCTCTGGGTGAAAATTATTTTCCTCAAATCCCTTCTAAACCTCCTGCCCCTTACCTTAAATCTATTCCCCCTGGTTATTGACCCTCCGCTAAGGGAAAAAAGATTCTTCATATCGACCTATCAATGCCCCTCATTATTTTGTGTAGCTCAATCATGACACCCCTCATCCTTTTCTGCTCTGAGGAAAACAACCCTAGCCTTTTCTGTCGCTCCAGCCCAGGCAACACCATGGTGAATCTATTCTGCACCCTCTCCATTGCAATCACATCCTTTCAATAGTGCGGCAACCACAACTATACACAGTCCTCCAGTTGTAGCCTAACTGGAGTTTTATGCTCCATCAAAACCTCCCTGCTCTTATATTCTATGCCTCGGCTAATAAAGGCAGGTGTCCCATACGTCTTCCTGACCGCATTGTCGACCTGTGCTGCTGCCCTCATGATCTATGGACAAGTACACCTCGGTCCCTCTGACCTTCAGTACTTCCTAGGGTGCTACCATCCATTGTATATTTCCTTGCCTTGTTCGCCCTCCCAAAATGCATCACCTCACACTTCTCAGGATTAAATTCCATTTGCCACTCCTCTGCCCATCTTACCAGCCCATCTGTATCATCCTGTAATATAAGGCTTTCCTCCTCACTATTTACAACACCACCAATTTTCGTGTCAGCTGTGAACTTACTGATCAGACCTCCTATATTCACGTCCAAATCATGAATGTACACTACAAACAGCAAGAGTCCCAGCACCGATCCCTGCAGAACACCACGGGTCACAGGCTTCCACTTGCAAAAATAACCCTTGACCATCACCCTCTGCCACCTGCCACTCAGCCAATCTTGGATCCAATTTGCCAAATTGCCCTGGATCCCATGGGCTCTTACCTTCTTAACAAATCTCCCATGCGGGACCCCATCAAAAGCCTTACTGAAGTCCATATAGACTATTGCTTTACCATCCTTTACATCCCTAGTCACCGCCTCGAAAATAATCTATCAATTTAGTTAGACACGAACTCCCCTTGACAAAGCCATGCTGACTATTCCTGATTAATCCCTGCCTCTCCACATGGAGATTAATCCGGTCCCTCCGAATTTCTTCCAATGGTTTCCCTGCAATAAATTGCTTGTGACCCTTCGACCTCCTTTCTGTTAATCTGTGACCCTCGATCAGATCTGACAGTGGTGTAGGAGTGGCAACAGAGTTCCTGCCTCCCTTTTATATGATAAAGAGATGAAGTGTGTGGTCAGGGATAGAAACAGAGGGAAAGAAACCCACCTTTATAAAGGGAATTAGCAAAAGACTTCAAGATGAACAAGTTTCAGGAATATTGGAAATGGACAGGGGATTGGGATAATCAGAAGGACGAGGACATGGAGGGATTTGATCTCATGGTTGGAATATTAAAATTGTGGTGTTACTGAACCAAGAGCCAATGTCGGTCAGTGAGCACTGGGATGTTGGGTGAACAGAATTTGGTGTAAGTTAGAAGATGGCAGCAGAGTTTTGGATGACCACAAGGTTACAGAGTGTAGAATGTGGGAAACAAGCCAGCAGTGTGTTAGAATAGTCAAATCTTGAGGTAACAAAGGCGTGGATGAGGTTTTCAGCAACCGATAAGCTCAGCTCTCTCTTTCTCTCTTTCTCTTTCTCTCCGTCTCTCTCTCTGTCGCCCTCACTTGCTCTATCCCACGCTCAGAATCTTAAATGTTTCAATCAAGCCGCCCCTTACTCTTCTAAACTCCAGCTGATCTAAGCTGAGCCTGTCCGGCCTTTCCTCATAAGACAGTCCGCCCATATTATTCTAATAACCCTTCTCTGAACTGCTTGCAACGCATTTACATGTTTCCTTAAATAAGTTGACCTGTACTGAACACAGAATTCCAGATAATGTCTCACCAATGCCCTCCCTACCTTTGTATTCAATTCCACTCACAATAAGTGATAACATTATATTAGCTTTCCTAACTACTTTCTGAACCGACATACTAACCTTATGCAATTCATGCACCAGGACACCCAGATACTCCTGCATCTCAGAGTTCTGCAATCCCTCACCATTCAGATAATATGCTTCGTTTAATTTCATTATTACTACCAATATGGACAATTTCACATTTCCCCACATTCTACTCCATTTCCCAGATCTTTGCCTTCTCACTCAATCTATCTATGTCCGTTTGCAGCCGCCTTATGTCCTCTTCAGAACTTTGTTTCATCAACAGATTGAACAACCACACCTTCGGTCCTTTCATCTAATTCATTTAAACAAACTGTAAAAAGTTGAGGCCCCAGCACTGATACCTATGGCACACCTCTCGTTACATCCTGCCAATCAGATATTTACCCATTGATGGCTGCTCTCTGTTTCCTGTTAGCTAACCAAACGTCTATCCATGGCAATGTCTTACCCCCTACACCATGAGCTTTTATTTTTCGCAATGACCTTTGATGTGGCACCTTATCAAATGCCTTCTGGAAATCTATGTACAGTACATCCACCAGTTCCCCTTTATCCACAGCACATGTTACTTCTTCAAAGAACTCCAGTTAATTGATTAAACGTAATTTCCCTTTCACAAAACCATGTTGACTCTGCCTAACCACCTTGAATTTTTCTACCTGCCCTGCCATAACATCTTTAATAATAGCTTCTAAAAAATCTAATCCACAGCCTTTCTCAAATGTCACAGATCGTTTCACTACTGTGTTTATTCTGATTTTGTGCTGTATTTGAACCGCCACTCCTCGATAAACTGCTTGTGACCCTTTGACCTCCTTTTGGGTAATCTCTGACCCTAGATCAGACCTGACAGTGGTTAGGAGAGGGAAGACAGACATCGGGATGATAGGCTTGGTTTACTTGGTTTGTGAGAAATAGTAAACTCAGTTGAGTGATGAATGAGTAGGAGATTTGGCAACAAAAAGAGTTTACACTCAATCAAACGTGTGTGTTCATCAATAAGAGCGTGGGTGGGGGGGGGGGGGGCGGGGTGCGGGGCGGTTCTTTCAGAGAGTTTTGTATATGTAAAGCCAGAAATACAATCTCACTAGCATATCACAGGAAATAGTCAATTGATAACCTGGCAGAGAAGAAAAACAGGCACACCTGGGGAGACGGTCATCCTAAGGCTTTTCGCGGTGTATGATTGTAATTACGATTTCATTCTCAATGGAATATTTGCGTATGTCCAGAAATGCAAATTTAAGCTAAAAAAAAGGGCTGAGATAAGTTTGTCAATGGGGCACATCTGTGCACCTGAACAGAAAGTGCTGGAAATACTCAGTGGGTCTGGCAGCATCGGTGTAGAGAGAAACAGAGTTAATGTTTCAGATCTGTGACCCTTCATCAGAACTGGTAAACGTTAGAAATGTTGATGTACAAGCTGGAGATAGTGAGACCATGGACCTCCTGCTTTACATTCCACACCCAATCCTTCACCTCAAACCTCCCCTTCTGATTTTATACTTTCCAATTATAACCCAATGCTGCCAGCTTCCCAGTCACAGCAGCTTCAGGAGACAGAAAGAGAGCAGCAAAAGAGCAAGAAAGTCCCATCACTTGGTCTGACACTCACAGCCACCAGATCAAATACTTATAGTGCGTGTACCTTAGAGGCTGGTATCGAGTCAGAATCTGCATGTGGTGAGTCACCGAGCATGAGTGAGCTGCAGCCAGTCCAGGGGGAAAGGATAGTTCATGTGACAGATCACCGGAGGGTGAGGTTACAAACGAGTTATAATACACAGGACTCAGAAGTGAACATTGCTGGAGCTGCTGCCCATGTCGAGATGGTGCAGTCTGAATCCGAGTCCTCAAGGCCCATAGTTGTTCGAGGACGTCCTGCAAGGCCATCTGCAGTCACCCCCAGTGAAAGTCAGCAGCCTTCCACCAGCCATGCTGCAGTCACTGGGAAACACTGTGTAGGAGCAGTAGGCAGGTTGAGGGAACCCACAAGACAGGGACTAAAGGAATACACAAGGGTGAATAGTTCAGTTTTGTTTGTATAATTGCATGTGTTGTTGGATAAAGACGATCATGAAAAACATTTTGTTGGTGTTTTTATTGCAGGATGCTTACCTTGGGGACGCTGTGATGGGGCATCTCAGATGGATGTAATGGTGGAGAAGAGGGGGATCCATGGTGGGAAAGGGAAGTTGTCCTATGGGAACTGGAATCTTAGCAGCGTCTCTAGGACAGCCTTTCCGGTTTGAAATCATCCAGGAAATATCCTCCCTGCCTCCTCCTCCTCCTACTGAGGTAGCCTGCGGATTCCTGGTGCCAATGCCTATGTCCACATGATGGTGATGATGTGAAGGGTGCAGCAGAACACCATGAACTTGGACACCTGCTCCAGTGTGTACTGGAGGGCTCCCCCCGAGCGGTTCAGACATCGGAAGCATTACTTCACCTGGTGGTTCTGTGTGGGGGAGGGGAGTGTCTAGGGTTCAGAGGTCATGAGACACATTCTGGTTCTGCATGGGGGCCCGATGTGTTGGGACCGGCTGACTGCTTCAGAATGAAGGTACAGTGGCTGCTGCCAGTACAGTGGACATTTACCAAGATGATGTACTGGGCAGGCTCACACTCCAACTGTACAGTGATGGAGTGAGAGTTCTATCAGTTCCTGTACCTCTCCCCGTTGCCATGGGGATCCCGCAGAGACACCGAGACCATCAGGAATCCCGCTATCACGACAAAGCCACGAGATCTCTCACCTGCTTCTCCCTGCTGATGGAGCAGACAGTACAATTCACCTCACCCGACATAGATGGCCTCCGTCACACAGCAGATACATGAATGGACAACATAGAGAGAGATACTGGATACGTCACCCGCTCTTGTCTGGAAATATCCAGATAAGAACATAATAACATAGGAACTAGGAGCTGGAGTAGGCATTCAGCCCCTCGAGCCTGCTTTGCCATTCAATATGATCATGGCTGATCTCATCTCGGCCTCAACTCCACTTTCCTGCCCGTTCTCCATAACTCTTCAACCCATTACTAATTAAAAATCTGTCTATCTCCTCCTTAAATTCACTCAATGTCCCGGCATCTACCGCACTCCAGGTAGTGAATCCCACAGACTCACGACCCTTTGAGAGAGGAAATTTCTCTTCATCTCTATTTTAAATCCTTATCCCTTATCCTAAAACAATGACCTCTCATTCTAGGTTGTCCCACAAGAGGAAACGTCTTCTCTATGTCTACTTTGTAAATCCCCTTAATCATCTTCTCTACCTCAATTAGATCGACTCTCATTCTTCTAAACTCTGGAGAGTAAAGGCATAAAGTGCTCAATCTCTCTTCATAAGACAAACCCCTCATCCCTGGAATCAATCTAGTGACCCTCCTCTGATCTGCCTCCAATGCAACTACATCCATCCTCAAGTCAGGAGACTAAAACTATACACAATACTCCAGGTGCGGTCTCATTAATGCCTTGTACCGTTGCAGCAGCACTTTCCTACTTTTATATTCTATTCCTTTAGCAAGAAATACCAAAATTCCATTTGCCTTCCTTTTCACCTGCTTTACCTCCAAACAAGCTTTCTGCGATTCATGCACGAGGACACCCAGATCCTTCTGCACCGAAGCACTCTGAAGTTTCTCTCCAGTTAGATAATAATTTGCCTTTCTATTCTTCCGACCAAAATGGATAACCTTACACTTACCCACGTTAAACTCCATCTGCCAAATTTTGGATCATTCACCGAACCTATCCATATCAATTTGTAAATTTCTTATTTAATTATTGCAATTTACTATACCACCTATTTTAGTGTCATCTGCAAATTTGGCAACAGTACTTTCTATCCCTGCATCCAAGTCATAAATATATATTGTAAATAGCTGGGGCCAAGGACCAAACCCTGTGGTACCCCACTCGTTACATATTGCCAACCAGTAAAAGACCCATTTATCCCGACTTTCTGTTTTCTGTTGGTTAGCCAATCCGCTATCAAAGTTAATAAATTGCCCCTAACCCCATGTAATCTTACCTTGTGTATTAACCTTTTGAGCAGCACCTTATCAAATGTCTTCTGGAAATCCAGATATACTACATCTGCAGGATCCCCATTTTCCACTTTTCTTGTCACAGCTTCGAAGAACTCTAGCAAATTCGTCAAATAGGATTTACCCTTCATAAAACCATGCTGACTCTGATGGATTGCGTTTTGACTTTCTAAATATCGAGTTATTACTTCCTTAATAATGGGTTCTAACAATTTCCCAACGATAGATGTTTCTTACTTTCTGCCTTCCTCCCTTTCACCCAGTTCATTTCAAAGTTCAATGAGGAGGATGTGGCAGAATTCTCCGTCACTTTTGAAAAGCTTGTAAAGCAACTGAAATGTCCGGCGGAGAGCTGGACACTGTTCTGACAAAACAAAGTAACAGGAAAATCCCATGAGGTTTATTCACTGTTGCCAGATGAAAGTTCATCAGATTATGAGATGACTAAAAATGCAATGCTGGGCGTACATGAGATAGTACCGGAAATGTACCGTCAAACATTCCAACCCTCCGAAAGCAGTCTGACTAAAATGATCTCGAGTTTGAAAGAGTTAAGCAGCTTCCGAACACAGGGACATAGGAGCAGGAGTAGGCCATTCAGCCCATCGAGGCTGCTCCACCACTCAATATGACCATGGCTGATCATCCACTTCAATGCCTTTTTCACACATTATCTCCATATCCCCTTTTTGTCAATCTATAGTTTAAACATACTCACTGACTGAGATTCCACATCCGTCTGGGATGCAGAATTCCAAAGATTCAGAAAACTCTGAGTCAAGAAATTTCTCCTCATCTCTGTCCTAAGTGGCTTCCCCCTTATTTTGAAATTGTATCCATTAGTTCTAGACTCCACAACCAGGGGAAATATCGTACACGCATTTACGCTGTTTATCTCTTTACTTATTTCGTAGGTTTCAATGAGATCCCGACACATTCTTTGAAACTCTAGAGAATACAAGCCCAGTTTCTCTCTTCATAGAACAGTCCCGCCATCCCGGGAACAAGTCTGGTGAACCTTCATTGCACTCCCTCTATGGCAATAATATCCTTCCTAAGGTAAGGGGACCGAAACTGCACACAATATTCCAGGTGTGGTCTAAGCAAGGTTCTATACACATGAAGTAAGAATTCACTACTCCTGTACTCAAATCATCTTGTGATAAAGGCTAACAGACCATGAGCATTCCGAATTGCTTGCTGCAATGCATGTTAGTTTTCAGTGACTTACTGACACACGGTTCCCTTAGTACATCTGCACCTTCTAATCTCTTACTATTTAAGAAATACTCTGCACATCTGTTCCTCCTACCAAAATGGATAACGTCATAACTGTCCATATTATATTCCATCTGCCATGTTCTTGTCCAGTCACAATGTCTGTCCAAATCCCCTTGAAGACGCTTTGCATCTTCCTCACAAGATACATTCCCACCTAGTTTTGTGTCATGTGCGAACTTGGAAATATTACATTTGGTCCCCACATCCAAATCATTGACATATATTGTTAACAGCTGGGGCCCAAGATAGGTAAATTGGCCATTATAAATTGTCACTAGTATAGGTAGGTGGTAGGGAAATATAGGGACAGGTGGGGATGTTTGGTAGGAATATGGGATTAGTGTAGGATTAGTATAAATGGGTGGTTGATGTTCGGCACAGACTCGGTGGGCCGAAGGGCCTGTTTCAGTGCTGTATCTCTAATCTAATCTAATCTAATCTACTGATCCTTGCGGGACACAACTAGTCACAGCCTGCCAAAGTGAGAATGACCCGTTTCTTCCTACTCACTGTTTTCTGCCTGTTAAGCAATCTTTAATCCATGCCAGTATATTACCTCCTATCCCATGTGCTTTAATGTTGCTAACCAACCTCCTGTGGGGTGCTTTCTCAAAAGCCTTCTGAAAATTCAACTATAACACATCCACCGACTCCCCTTTATCAATTCTGTTAGTAACATCCTCAATAAAATCTCCAACAGGTTCGTCAAACATGATTTCTCATTCATAAATCCATGTTTACGATGCCCAAACAGATTATTATCCAACTGTCCATTTATCACATCCTTTAGAATACAGTCCCAGCATTTTCCCAACGACGGATGCACGAAAGCAGGTCTATAATTCCTTGTTTTTACTCTCCCTCCCTGCTTAAATAGTGGGGTGACATTTGCTACCTTCCAATCTGCAGGAACCGCTCCAGAATCTATAGAATTTTTGAAGATAGTCATCAATGCAGCCACCATCTCCATAGCTATCTCTTCCCACACCCTGGAATGCAGAATATCAGATCCTGGGGCCTCATCAAACTTCAGCCACATTAATTTCTCCAATACAACATTCTTACTAATATTAATTTCCTTCATGTTCTCATTCTCCATAGTCCCTTGGATCTCTAATTCTGGAAATGTCCTTGTATCTTCCTCAATGAGGATAGACACAAAGTAATCATTTAGCTTCACTGCCATTTCTCTGTTCACCATTATAAATTCCCCTGACTCTGCCTGTATTGGACCCTCATTTGTCTTCGCCAAACGTTTCATTAATAGGTAGCTATAGAAGATTTAAAGTCAGTTTTTGTGTTTACTTTTGACCAGTGGATACAAACACTCAAATTACAGCCCACAAATCTGAACCTTAGAGTGGTGATCCATCTCAAGGAGTTCAAAAACTCGCTCTCCCCACCATTAAAACGCACAAAGAGGAACGAAAGGTTCAAAGAGCCAGGCAGGTTGCAATTCTGGCTGATGAATTTTCCCTTGTACACAAAGCCTTAAGCCCAAAGGGAAACACTTCCCTAGTCACCACAAAGACCCAAGAATAAAAGGTGGGAGGGTGATAGGAGCCCGATCAGCCTTGGGCAAGGAGGAAAAGCTGGACACCCAGGGGACCATCCTCAGGCCAAATAGGACGGCACTGAGAGCAGGAGTAATGGCCGAAGACCTGTGCGTTTCCATTGGAATAAGGCAGATCACCATCGAGCTGAATGCTGCAAGTTATGGGAAAACCTGTAGCATTAATCAGGGACCACCAGATCAGTGCAGGATAATGGGACCTGATGGAAAGCACAACAGATCAGGCTGTGCCTCCAACTGCGGCAGTCAGACCCAGGAAACACACCACAGAGAGTGTGGGAAAAATAAACAAAATCCCTGAGAGGTACCAGGAATTTGTATCATAATGAAAAGTGACCACATACCCCTTGAGTGAGGCAAGTAAAACAATAGTCATACTCAAGGATACAGGGGCCACCCAATCCCTTCTGCTGGGAAAAAGAAAGTGCAGTGAATGCTAGAGCGTTAGTGAATGGTATCGGATGGCAGTATATGTCCATACCCTTATATCCGGTGCACTTGGAGTGTGACCCAGTTTCATGACCCTTTACCATGGGGATTGTACCGAGTTTACCGGGTGACGGGTCGAACTGCTCCTGGGTAATAATCTGACAGGGGAAAAGGTGGCAGCTTCCCCAGTAGTTCAAGAGAGACCAAAAGAGGTCCGGGAGACAGAGTAGTTACAGGAGAAGGTCCCGGACATTCTCCCTGATTGTGTGGTGACTCGGTCCATGGCCAAACAATCCCCTGAACTGACACTGCAGACGGATTACCCTACATTCGGGTTGTCTGACACCTTCTTCGGGAAGTTAGAGGAGACAAAGAATGTACTAAACAGTTCTTCCTTATTTGAGTTTCAACAACCCGACCCAGTGTTAAAAAATAGCACAGACTGTCCAAACCAAAACTGAAGCAGAGGGAGTTGCAGAGTGTTACTAGTTAAATAATGAGGTGCTGATGAGGAAGTGGCGACCTCCTCACAGAGCAGAGGATGAAGAGTGGACAGTGGTTCACCAGATAGTGGTGCCGCTGAGGTCCCTTAAAGAAATATTAAGAATGACCCACGACCTTCTACTGGATGGACATTTCGGTGTATGAAAAATCAAAGCCCGCAGAAGACACTATTTTGACTGGCCACAACTTCACAAAGATGTGGTGACGTTTTGTAAAACTAGTCACATGTGCTAAGTTGTGGGGAAGCCCCAACCTGCAATAAAGCCTGCACCCTAATTCACATACCAGCTTTTGGGGACCCCTTCAGCAGAGTGATGGTGGATTGTGGGGTCACCTGCTGAAAACAAAACGGGATACCAGTATCTTCTCACCATTATGGATGTGGTGACCCGATTCCCAGAGGCCTTTCACCCGAAGAACTATCCCTGCCAAGGCTGTGGTGAAGGGGCTAACCCAATTCTTTACCCGATATGGGCTGCCTGCTGAGATCCAGTCGGATCAGGACACACAGTTTATGTCCATTTTTTTTATAAGGTCATAGGTAATCTGAAGCACCGCAGCCTCACAGCTCCAGCGACCCGGGTTCGATTATGTTTACTGCTTTTGCGGAATTTGCAAGTTCTCCCTGTGATCGCGTGGGTTTTCACCAAATGATCCGGTTTCCTCCCACAGCCAAAGACTTGCAGGCTGATAGGTAAATTGGCCATTATAAATTGCCCCTAGTATAGGTTGGTGGGAGGGGAGTTGAGGGATGGTGGGGATGTGGTAGGAATATGTGATTAATGTAGGATTAGTATAAATGGGTGGTTGATGGTCGGCACAGACTCGGTGGGCCGAAGGGCCTGTTTCAGTGCTGTATCTCTAAATAAATAAAATAAGTAAATAAATAAAGTCCTCAGCCTACCATCCATAGTCACAAGGGGCTTTGGAGCGGTACTATCAGACCCTAAAGACAATGATCAGGCCATACTGCTATGAGCAACCCCATGACTGGGACAAAGGGCTGGGATTTCTCCTGTTGGTTTCCAGGGACTTATCCAATGATTCCACTGGCTTTAGTCTCTTTGAATTAGTTTATGGACATGAGGTGAGGGGTTCCCTTAAACTAATCAAGGAGAGGTCTTTGGGACACAGGGATGAGTCGTCCATGTTAGACTACATTTCTATGCTTTGGGAGCACCTAAAGACCTCCCAGGCAGCTATGGAAAGGTAAGGAGACAGAAATGCCAAGGCTAAAACATTTCAGGACAGAGACCATGTATTGTTACTATTCCCACTGCAGGGTGAACCCCTGAAATCCCGGTTCAGTGGTCCATATCGAGTGGCAAAAGGAATAGTCAGGTACATTATTTAATTGACACTCCAGACCAAAGGCAAAAAGCAAAGGCTGTGGAGGGAATAGCCAAGTACAGATCTGTCAGGCAGTCAGGAGGGAAGGATTGGAAAGGGCGGTGAGGACAGGTTAGAGGAGGGCCAGGAGGATTCCAACTGGAACCCCCTACTCTCCGAATAGCCAACCCTGAAATGTGGGATCCATCAGACCCTACGCTCTCCTCCTTAAATGCAGGTCAAAGAGGCAGCCTAAAAAGGCTGCAAACAGCATTTACAGAAACGTGCAAGGACAAGGAAAGGTCCCAAAAAGGCATGTCAATGGTGAGGGAGATGCCTCACCTAGTCGAAGTGCCGCTGCAGAGTGCAGCGAAAGCTGGACAAAGACCTGCGAGCAGTAATGTCCCAGAGGACATAGGGTAGATAAAAAAAATGATTCTTCCCATAGTAAAGGTAAAAGTGAAGGGAACGTACCCTAATGTAAACAGCACTTGGGGACCTCACCAGAAAGCTAAAAGTAAGGTCAGTGTGGATCTACCTGCTGAAGAACACAATGATCAGGTCCCAAACCCAAAGTTAATCAAACACAACAATTTCAAAGGCAAACCCAGCAAGAACAAAGGCCCAGAGGAAATCTCAGACACCTCACAGGGTCTAAAAAAACAATTTATTACACACTGTCTGTTTAGGGAGAAAGATTGTTAAGGTGCAGGAACCTGAGTAGTTAAAACTTCATTAGAGGAGAGAAAAGGTAAACAATGCAATCGTTGATGCATTGTCCAGCGTCGAACCCGACACATAACCATCCCAGACAAAACGTCAAAAAAGTTAAATCAGTACAGCTGTAACAGACAATGTCAGCTGCAATAATTCTAAGATTAATGTGTGAATTTGAGAAGTGATTATTGAGAATGCATGTATATTTCTTTCTTTTTCTTCCCACAGTTCTGAAATGAAATGTTCCCGTTATCACATTTCTTTCCATGTGCTGCGCTGGTGTTAAGATAACACAACATGCCAAATGAGGAATTTTAATTCATCGTTTGGAAACTTACACTAACCTTTTAATAGAAAAAATCCTACAGTTAACCTTGAAAAAACTGGCAGCCAAGATGGCCACCGTAATTGGCATCTGAAACACATTTTCACATTCTAAGGCCTACAACAGGAGACACATGTCTGATGAGCCTGGACCAATATCATTGGCTTGCTCTAGTGATTGAATTATCTAAGATTACATTCATTAACACCGCATGCAAGACTACCCTGACACATTGACTTTGAAAGAGCAAACTCCTCCATGTATAAATACTGGTATCCTGAGCCCTAGGGAGATAGAAGTTTCTAACCTTGAATCTCATTAGAAGGGTCCAGAGAATACACTGAGGCAGTCAGGAGACCTTCTGTCCATCTCTGTGAAAGCTGGGAGTTTCCCCTGGACAAAGACAGACAAGCCAATGATTCAAACTGTGAAGAAGCAGAAGGGCTGTGACCCCTCTCTCTCTCTCCATCTCTCTCTCCACCTAACATCACAAGTTTGAAAGCCACATGTGACTGCGGGCCCCTCAAGCCTACTTATTGCTGCAGACAGAGTAACCAGGGGAAGAAAGCCTCAAAGAAAATCCTGAGCAATGTGGACCAGCCACATACTGCACTTCGACAAGCAAAAGACTTCAAGAATATTACTTCAGCTGGAAGACCACGGAATCGCCCAACATTACAGAATGAGTTTTTTGAAATTTATTCAGGACTCAAATCCAACCACAAATTTACTTCTCACTCTGTAATCTATTTGAGTGTGTGTGATTCTCGTGTGACTGTGTGTGTAACTGTGTGTTCCGTTTTTTTATGATTTTATTCAGATCGGGTTTCTCTTGTTAAGTTTAATAAACTCACCTCTTTCATGTTTAAACTCAAGAGAACCTGTCCAATCGGTTTCTTCACCATCACACCAAAGGTAAGATGTAAAAGACTCACTGAGACGTTAAGCATATTCACTGTTTATAAAGGACAAACACTGTTGTGGTCAAATAAAGAAGAGCCACTCTGACCCCTCCTCACATGGCCATAACAATTGGCCGGGCTGGGGATGGAGAGAATATGGGGATGAACTCAGCTCAGCATTAAGTAGATACCAGAGGTTGTAAATTTCCTGATTCAGCCTGAGACAATGGCCAGCGAGGGGGATGCAGATCATGGACAGGGAATGGAGTTGTGACAGAAACGGAAGATAATGGTTTCAGTCTTCTCACGATTTAAATGGCAAGAACACTAAATCAGTGAAATATGGTTTATGAATCTAATAGTTGGATACAGAGACTTACCAGGGACACCAATAGTAGCGAGGATGGGATAGTAAATAAATTGACTCATCTTCAGAGCAAAATAGATCCGCTGTTCTAATGTTATCCAATAATAATCTGCAGTAAGATAGTCAAACCAATTGGATAAACTCCTGTCACTTGTTGTAACATTCCAATCTATTGTTCTCAGATTCTGACCCATTACTGTAACATTCCAATCTATTGTTCAGATTCTGATCTCTCCTCTCCCGCTCTCTGCAGCCCACGGATCCCTTTTAGTGCCGGAGCTGATGGTCCCGCTAACACTTTCGGAAAGCACATTGAAAGGAGTCCTGCATTAATAGAAGAGGGAAACCCTCCAGTGACACCATTAGGGTCCATGGAGACTGACATTATTTACAGTCAATGAACAAACAGGTTCAGTTAACCCCTTTCAATTCAACACTTTTTGTACCACATTAAAGTAGAACATTCACCCAGTCTGCATGGGTTTTGTGAGGGTTACTGAAGGAAGGAATGGTGGAAATGACAGAAGCACTGGACAAAATCTTTCAGTCATCCTTGGATATGGGAGTGATGCCAGAGGTCTGGAGGATTGTCAATGTTACACCCTGTTTAAAAAGGAGAGGTTGGGTAAACCCTGTAACTATCAGTCTAATGTTGGTTGTTGGAAAATTCTAGAGGTCATAACCCAACACATAAATATATCCTGTTTGTAAAACACGGGATAATAAATGACAAGCAGCACGGAAAGGTTAATGAAATATCATTCCTGAAAATCTTCATCAAGTTCGTTGAGGACGTAACTGTGATTGTTTCATGTAATATAATCATAGAAAGTTTAAGATACAGAAAGAGGTCATTTGGCCCATTGTGTCTGCACCGGCCGAAAAATGATCCACCTATTCTAATCCCATCTTCTAGCATTTGATCCATAGCCCTGCAGATAATGACACTTGAGGTGAACATCCAGATTCCTTTTCACTGAGTGGAGGGATTCTGCTTCAACTATCCTTTCAGGCAGTAATTTCCAGACTCTCACTATAAACAGGGGATGCAATACTGAACCCTGTGGAACGCCACTGTCAACAGTCCTCAGGTCAGTAAAATATCCGTCAACAACTACACTTTAATAAAAACAAGACATGCTGGAAATACTCAGCAGGTTTGGCAGCATCTGTGGAGAGAGAAGCAGAGTTAACGTTACAGGTCAGTGACCCTTCATCATTGACCTGAAACGTTAACTCTGCTTCTCCCTCCACAGATGTTGCCAGACCTGCTGAGTATTTCCAGCATTTCGTGTTTTTACTTCAGATTTCCAGCTTCCGCAGTATTTTGCTTTTATTATAACAATTACCCTTTGTTTCTTGCCACTGAGCCCATTTTGTATTTTTGGGTGGACAAGTTGCTCCTCAACTCCCCGCTAATCCTTCTACCAAGCACTTTAAGTTACTGCCCCCTAGTCACTGATCTCTCTGCTAAGGTGAATAGACTCTTCACCTCCACTCTATCCAGACCCAACAAAATTATGTCCATTTCAATCAGATCTCCCTTCAGCCTTCTCTGTTCCAAGTAGAACAACCCCAACCTGTCTAATCTTTCTTCATAGCTGCATTTTTCCAGTCCTGGCAAACATCCTTGTAAATCTCCTCTGTACCCTCTCTAGCGCAATTCCATCCTTTGTGTAATTAGGTGACAAGAACTGCAGAGTACTCAGGTTGTGGCCCAACCAATGATTTATACAGTTCCAGCATAACCTCACTGCTCTTGTATTCTATACCTCAGCTAATAAAGGAAAGGATTCCATATGCCTTCTTAACAACCTTATCGACCTGACCTGCTACATTCAGGACATCAGTGGACATTCTCTCCAAGGTCCCTCACTTCCTCTACACTTCTCAGTATTTTCCGATTGATCGTCTATCCCTTTGCCTTGTTTGACCTCCTCAATTGCATCGTCTCATACTTAACCAGGCTGAATTCTATTTGTCACTTTTCTGCCATCAATATTTTCCTGCAGCCTAGCTATCCTCCTCGCTATCTACCGCACGGCCAATCTGTGTTCCATCTGCACACATCTTGATCATGCCCCCTACATTTACGTTCAAATCGTTAATATATACTGCAAAAAGCAGGGGACCCAGTACTGAGCCCTGGGGAACGCCACTGGAAACAGACCTCAAGTCAGAAAGTCACCCGTCAACAATTACCCTTTGTTTCCTGTCACTGAGCCAATTTTGTATCCAGCTTTCTGCATTTCCCTGGATTCCATGGGACTTTATTTGTTTTACCTAGTATGCCACATGGGACCTTGTCAAAAGCCTTGCCAAAATCCACGGAGACCATATCATCTGCACTACCCTCATCTATCATCCTTGCGACTTCTTCGAAAAATTCAATCAAGTTGGTCAAACAATATCTTCCCTTATCAAATCCATGCTGACTGTCCTTGATTGACCTGAGCCTTTCTAAGTGACAGTTTATCCTGTCTCTCAGAATACATTCCAATAATTGGCCCACTACTGAGGTTACACTGATTGGCCTGCAATTATTCGGTCTATCTCTTGCTCCATTTTTAAAGAGGTGCAATGTTAACAGTTCACCAATCCTCTGGCACGACACCTGTATCCAGTGAGGATTGGAAAATGATGGTCAGACCCTCTGCTATTTCCTCTCTCACTTCTTTTGACAGCCTGGAATACATTTCATCTGGCCCTGGTGATTTATCAACTTTCAAAGATGCTAATCCCATTAATACGTCCTCTCTCCCTATGTATATCACATCCAATAATTCACATTCCTCCTCCTTAACCACAGTATCTGCATCGTTCCCCTCTTTTGTTAAGAGAGATACAAAGTACTCATTAAGAACCTTATCAACATCTTCCGCCCCTTCTCATGTATATCCACTTATGTATATAGATTTTCAAACGGCCTGTGATCAACTGACATTTCATAGACTTGTCATGACATGGATAAATGTGACAGTGATAGTGTGGATATTTCATAGACTTGTCATGACATGGATTAATGTGACAGTGATAGTGTGGATATTTCATAGACTTGTCATGACATGGATTAATGTGACAGTGATAGTGTGGATATTTCATAGACTTGTCATGACATGGATTAATGTGACAGTGATAGTGTGGATATTTCATAGACTTGTCATGACATGGATTTATGTGACAGTGATAGTGTGGGTATGACACTGACTCAGGGACAGAAAGCAGAGATAAGTGGTGAACAGTCATTGTTCAGACTGGAGGTGGAGGGGAGTATACAGTACTGCTTCTCAGGGTTGGATTCACTCAGCGTGATATCAAGAAACGATTGAAGGCACGGGATACTGCAAAGGCTATGGGCCCTGACAATATTCCTGAAATAGTACTGAATACCTGTGCTCCAGAACTTCCGTTCCCCCATCAAACTGTTCAAGTACAGCTGCAACATTGGCATCTACCCGTCAATGTGAAAAATTGCCCAGCTATTTCCTGTACACAAAAAGCAGGACAAGTCCAACCCGGCCAATTACCGCCCCATCAGCCTATTCTCAATCATCAGTAAAGTGATGGAAGGTGTCATCGACAATGCTATCAAACAGCACTTGCTTAGCAATAACCTGCTTAGTGACGTTCAGTTTGGGTTCCGCCAGGGTCACACCGCTCCTGACCTCATTACAGCCTTGGTTCAAACATGGACAAAGGAGCTGAATTCAAGAGGTGACTGCCTTGACATCAAGGCAGCATTTGACTGAGTATGGCATCAAGGAGCCAGAGCAAAAATGGAGTCAGTGGGAATCAGCGGGAAATCTCTCTGCTGGTTGGAGTCATACCGAACGCAAAGGAAGATGGTTGTGGTTGTTGCAGGTCAATCATCTCAACTCCAGGACATCACTGCAGGAGTTCCTCAGGGTAGTTTCCGAGACCCAACCATCTTCAGCTGCTTCATCAATGACCTTCCTTCAATCACAAGACCAGAAGTGGGGATGTTGGCTGATGATTGCACAATTTTCAGCACCATTCGTGACTCCTCAAATACTGAAGCAGTCTGTGTAGAAATGCAACAAGACCTGGACAATATCAAGGCTTGGGCTGCTAATTGGCAAGTATCATTCGCACTGCACTAGTGCCAGGCAATGACCATCTTCCACAAGAGAGAATCTAATCATCTCCCTTGACATTCAATGACATTACCAAAGCTGAATCCACCACTATCAACATCCTAGGGGCTACCATTGACCAGAAACTGAACAGGAGTAGCCATATAAATACCATGGCTCAAAGAGCAGGCCATAGGCGAGGAATGCTGAGGCGATTAACTCACCTCCTGACTCCCCAAAGCCAGTCCACCATCTAGAAGGCACAAGTCAGGAGTGTGATGGAATACTCTCCACCTGCCTGGATGGGTGCAGCTCCAACAACACTCAAGAAGCTCGGCACCATCCAGTACAAAGCAGCCCGCTTGATTGGCACCCCATCCACGACATTCACTCCCTCCACCACCGAAGCACAGTGGCAGCAGTGTGTACTATCTACAAGATGCACTGAAGCAACACACCAAGGCTCCTTAGACAGCACCTTCCAAACACACAACCTCTACCATATAGAAGGGCAAGGGCAGCAGATGTATGGAAACACCACCACCTGCAAGTTCCCCTCCAAGCCACACACCATGCTGATTTGACACTATCTTGCCGTTCTTTCACTGTCGCTGGGTTAAAATACTGCAACTTCCTTCCTAACAGCACTGTGGGTGTACCTACCCCACATGGACTGCAGTGGTTCAAGAAGGCAGCTCACCACCACCTTCGCATGGTCAATTAGAGATGGGCAATAAATGCTGGCCTGGCCAGCGATGTCCAGAACCCATGAATGAATTTTTTAAAATGATGCCAGCGAAGTAAAGGGCTGTAAATGTTACACCCTGTTTAAAGAAGGAGAGGTTTGATAAGCCTTGTAACTATCAGTCTGATGTTGATTCATGGAAAATTCTGGAGGCCATAACCCAGCACAAAAATATTTCTTACTTGTAAAATCATGTCTTAATAAATGACAAGCAGCAGGGATAGCTTCATGGAAAATCATCTCTGATAACCTTGATAGTTTGTTGACAGAATTGGGAGTGTTAACGAGGATAGCGTGTTTCGTGTTGCAGAATCATAGAATCGTAGACAATTTAAGGCACAGAAAGAGGCAACTTGGCCCATCGTGTCTGTGCCAGCCGAAATGTTATCCAACTATTCTAATCCCACATTCCAGCACTTGATCCGCAGCCCTGCAGATTATGACACTTGAGGTGCACATCCAGACTCCTTTTGAATGAGTCGAGGGTTTCTGCCTCAACCATCCTTTCATGAAGTGAGTTACAGACCCTCACTAAAAGCATGGCACCCAGTACCGAGCCCTCTGGAACACGACTGGTAACAGTCCTCCAGTCAATACCCGTCAACAATTACCCTTTGCTTCCTGTCACCGACGCATTTTTTTATTTCTGGGTGAGCATGTTTTTCCTCAACTCCCTTCTGAAAGTTCTACCAATCACTTTAAATCTATGTCCCCTAGTCACTGACATTTCCGCTAACGTGAATAGACCCTTCACCTCCACTCAATCCAGGCCCCACAAACTGTTGTTCATTTCAATCAGATCTCCCCTCAAGCCTTCTCTGTTCCATGAAGAACAACCCCAGCCTATCCAATCTTTCCTCATAGCTGCATTTTTCCAGTCCTGGCAACATCCTCGTAAATCTCCTGTGTACCCTTTCTAGTGCAATTACATCCTTTCTGTTACCAGAACTGCACACAGTATTCAAGTTGTGGCCTAACCAATGATTAAGACAGTTCCAGCATAACCTCCCAGCTCTTTCATTCTATACCTCAGCTAAAAAGGGAAATTATTCCATATGCCTTCTTAACTGCCTTATTGAACTGTCCTGCTATCTTCAGGGATCTGTGGGCATTCACTCCAAAGTCCCTCACTTCCTCTACACTTCTCAGTATTGTCCTAGTAATCGTGTATTCCTTTGCTTGTTTGAGCTCCCCAATAGCATCACCTCACACTTATCCAGGTCGATTCCCATTTTTCTGCCCATCTGACCAGACCATCAATATCTTCCTGCAGCCTGCAGCTATCCTTCTCGCTATCCACCACATGGCCAATCTTTGTGTCGTCTGCAAAAGTCTTGATCAAACCCCCTAAATTTATGTCTAAATCTTTAATATAGACCAGAGAAAGCAGGGGACCCATTACTGAGTCCTGTGGAATGACAATGGAGACAGTCCTCCAGTCGCAAAAATACTTGTCAATAATTACCCTGTGTTTCCTGCCACTGAGCCAATTTTGTATCCGCCTTGCTGCATTTCTCTGGATGCCATGGGATTTTATTTTTTGAACCAGTCTCTCATGTGGGACCTTGTCAGAAACCTTACTAAAATCCATGTAGACCACATCAACTGCACTACCCTCATCTATATTCCTTGTAACAGCTTCAAAAAAGTCGATCAATTTGGTCAAACAAGAGAGTCAATTAACAAATCCATGCTGACTGTCCTTGATAAACCTGTGCCTTTCTAAGTGACAGTTTATCCCGTCTCTCAGAATAGATTCCAATAATTTGCCCACTACTGAGGTTAGACTGAGTGGCCTGACATTATTCAGATTATCCTTCACTCCATTTTTAAACAGAGGTCCAACGTTAGCAATTCTCCAATCCTCCGGCACCACAACTGTATCTAGTGAGATTGGGAAATGATGGTAGGCAGACCCTCTGCTATTTGCTCTCTTGCTTCTTTGAACAGCCTGGGGTACATTTCATCCGGCTCTGGTGATTTATCAACTTTCAAGGATGCTAATCCCATTAATACTTCCTCTCTCCCTATGTTTATCATATCCAATAATTCACACTCTTCCTCCTTAACGACAATATCTAAATCCCTCCTCTTTTCTGAAGACATACGCAAAGTGCTCAATCAGAACCATACCAATATCTTCTACCCTTATACAAAGGTTACCTTTCTGATCTATTATGGGTCCTACTCTCCCCTTAGTTATCCTCTTACTCTTAATGTATTAAGAAAACATCTTTGAGTTCACCTTGAACTTGCCAATATTCTTTCATGCCCTCACTTTCCTTTCCTAACTTCCTTTTTGATTTGACCCCTCCACTTTCTATACTCCTCTCGGCTTTCTGCAGTATTAAGTTCTCAGTGTCGGACAGAAGCTTTCCTTTTCTGCGTTATCCTACCCTGTCGGCTCCTTGACAGCCATTGGACTCGAGATTTGGCCCCCTCACCCTTTTTCTTTGCGGGAACATGTTTATCCTGAACCTCTGTAATCTCCCCTTTGAATGCCTCCCACTGCTCTGAGACTGAACTACCTTCAAACAGCTGTTCCCAGTCCACTTTCGCTCCTCAGTTTAGTAATATTCGCCTTTCCCCATTGAGAACTCTAACTCCTGATATATCTCTTGTCCTGTTCCATAATTAAGTTAAAACTAACTGAATTATGATCACTCCCACCAAAATGCTCTTCCCTGCCACTCCTTCCACATGCCCATCTTCATTTCCTAAAACAATGTCTAAAACTGCACCCTCTGTTGTTGGACTTGCTACATCCTGGCCAAAAACGTTCTCCTGAATGCACCTCAAGATTTCTGTTCCCTTAATTATTTTCATACTAAAATTATCCCAGTTAATATTGGGGTAATTAAAATCCCCTACTATTACTGCCCTATTGTTCTTGCACTTCTCAGAGACTTGCCTACATATCTGCTCTTCTATCTCCCTCGGACTGTTTGGCTGACGGGATCACACTCCCAGCAGTGAGATTGCCCCTTTTTGGTTCCTTAGCTCAATCCATATCGCCTCAGTTGATGAACCTTCCAACATATCATCCCTCCTCACAGCTGTAATAGATTTCTTGACCGAAATTGCCACTTCCCCTCCTTTCTTATCCCCCTCCCTATCGTGTCTGAAAACCCTGTAACCAGGAACGTTGAGCTGCCATTCCTGTCCCTCCTTCAGCTATGTTTCTGTGATAGCTATGATATCATACTGCCACCTGTCCACCTTGCCCTCAGCTCATCTACTTTATTTGCTATACTCCTTGCATTGAAATAGATACCCTTGAGCACAGCCAAACACTTAAAAAAAATTCTAACCCTCTTTTCCTCTGTTTTCTAGACTCATCCATTAATTTTCTGCCTTCTATTTTCATTTCAGGTTTTGTCCCAACTGAGTCTACCCTCAGGTCCCCACCTCCCTGCAAAACTAGTTTATACCCTCCCCGACAGCACTAGCAAAACATTCTGCAAGTAACTCAGTCCCGGCTCCAATCAGGTGCAACCAGTCAGGCCTGTGCAGGTCCCATCTCCTCCAGAGCCGGTCCCAATATCCAGGAATCTGAAGCCCTCCCTCCTGCACCGTCTTCCCAGCCACGCATTCATCTGTTTTAGTTTTCTATTTCTATACTCAGCTGTGCATGGCACTGGGACTAATCGAGAAGTTACTACTTTGAGGTCCTGCTGGCTAATTTCTTCCCTAGCTCCATAAATTCTGACTGCAGGACGACATTCCTCTTTCTACCTCTGCTGCTGGTTCCAATGTGGACCATGACTGCTGGTTGTTCCCCTTCTCCTTCAGGATGCTCTGCAGTCGCTCAGTGACATCCTTGACCCTGGCACCAGGGAAGCAGCACACCATCCTCGATTCGCGTCTGTGGCCACATAAACGCCTGCCTGTTCCCCTGACTACTGATCACTTTGGCTCTTCCAGTCATCCCTCTACCCCGCTCTGCAGCTCAGCTACCCGTGTTGACACTTTCTTCAGTATTCTGAACTGAATACCTGTTGGAGAGTGAGATGCACTCAAGGCTTTGCAGCACTACCTGCCTGATTCTTTTTGACTGTCTGGGGATCACCAATTCCTTCTCTCCCTGCATAATCTTCAGCTGTTGGGTGACCACATCTATAAACATGCTAAAGCTGAATAATTTGGTGTATTAGAAGGAAGAATGTGCAGGATTATGGGAAGAAGGCAGGGAATGGGATTAGGTGAATTGCTCATTCGGAAAGGCGACGCAGACACGTCGGACTGAATAGTTCCTTTTGTGCTGTAATAACACTGTGATGGGGCGTCTCAGATGGGTGTAATGATGGAGAATGGGGGATTCATTGTGGGAAAGGGAAGTTGTCCTATAGGAAACTGAATCTTAGCAGGGACTCTCCGACAGCCTGTCCTGGTGGAAGGCATCCAGAAAATATCCTCCCTGCCTCCTCCTCATTCTCCTGAGGTGGCCTCCGGATTCCTGCTGCCAATGCCTGTGTCCTCGTGATGGTGATGATAAGAAGGGTGCAGCAGAACACCATGAACTTGGGCACCTGCTCCAGTGTGTACTGGAGGACTCCCCCCGAACGGTTCAGACATCGGAAGTAAAGCTTCATCACACCGATGGTCAGTTCCACCATGTTCCTGGTGACTCCATTGCATACATTTTGCACATGTTAATTGTGTGCGTTTGTTTGGTGGTGGGAGATGATTTGGGGTTGTAGAAACATGAGTTGGGTCTAGAGGGGGTTTTCCTTTGTCTCCGAGGAGCCGCATTCTTGTTCTGCATGGAGACCCACAGTGTTGGGACCGGTTGACTGCTTCAGAATGAAGGTATGGTGGCTGCTGCCACGATAGTGGACATTCACCAACATGATTTACTGGGCATGCTCACACACCAACTGTCCATTAATGGAGTGAGAGTTCTTTCAGTTCCTGTACCTCTCCCCGTTGACATGGAGACCCCGCAGAGCCACCTACACCATCAGGAATCCCGCTATCCTGACAAAGCCACGGGATCTTTCATCCTGCTTCTCACTGCTGAGGGAGAAAATGATGACATAGATGGTCATCCTCACCTCCCAGAATTATCAATGTACAACACACAGGCCTAGTAACTACTGGTCAGTTAGTGTAACATCAGTGGTGAGTAAGGTTTTAGAAACAATGATCAGGGAAAAAGGACAACACACACTTGGAGAGGTTTGAGTTAATTAGGGAGTGTCAGCACGGATTTCTAAAAGGCAGATTATGCTTGATGGGCTAATTGAATTTATTTCGATGATCAGAGAAGGTTGATGAAGGGGATGTGGTGGATGGTGCCTACCTGGATTTTATGAAAGTATTTGATTAAGAACCACACTCAAGTTTGGTTAACAAAATTGAAGCTCATGGAATAGCATCTAATTGGATCAAAAACTGTCCAAAGGACAGCAAAAAGAGAAATGTGTTAAATGGTTATTTTTCAGACTGGAGGATGGTCGACATTGATGTTACACAATGGTCAGTGCTAGGACCACAGTTGTTTTTTTTTTGCCGTATAAAAATGACACGGATCTTGGAATACGGAGTAGAATTTATATTTTTTCTGATGATTGCAACCTTGGAGGAGTGGAGAACAGTGAGGGTGATACAAACCACCTACAACATGATATAGATAGGCTAGCAGAATGGACATAGAAGTGGCAGGTAGAATTTAATAAAGAGTAGTGTGAGGTAATGTATTTTGTCAGAAAGAATAGGAAGACAACATAGACTTAATGACACAGTTCAAAAGATTGTTCAGGAACAGAAGGACCTGGGGCTCCATATGCATTGATCTTTGAAGGTGGCAGGACATATTAGCAGAGTGTTTCGCAAAACATATCAGATCTTGGGCTTCACCATTAGAGGCAAATATACAAAAACAGGGCGGCTTAGCTGAAACTTTACAAAGCTTTGGTGAGACCCCAACAAGAGAACTGTGCCCTGTTCTGTTCACCAGACTGTAGGAAGGATGTGAAAGTCCTTGACAGGGTGCGGAGGAGATTTACCAGAATGATTCCAGGGATGGGAGTTTAGGTACAAAGTGAGTTTGGAGAAGATGGAGTTGTTCTCCTGGTGTAAAGGAGATTGAGAGAGATTTGATAGAGGTGTACATGATTATGATAGACTTAGATAACATAGACAAGGAAAAACTGTTCCCATTAACTGATGCAACGCGGACTAGGGGGCACAGATGGAAGGTTTTGGTTAACATATGCAGGGGAATATGAGGAGGAACTTTTTTACTCAGTGGATGGTAATGAGCTGAAACTCACTGCCCATGAGGATGCTGGAAGCCGAGACAATCAAAGATTTCAAAAGGAAACTGGATGGAAACCTGAAGGAAATAAACTTGCAGGGATACGGGGATTGAGCGGGGGAGTGGGGCTGACTGGATTGTTGCACAGAAAGCCGGCAGTGAGGGGCTGAATGGCCTCTTTCTGTGTTGTAAATGACTCCATCAATTTCTACCACTCTATGTTGGATATGTCAACTGCTCCTGCCTGTAAATATCCAGATACATAGAAGTTCAATGAAACTGTGAGCTTAACAACCACTGACAGCTCCGTCCTCACCCTGGTGAGAGGCTCCAGGTTGTGTTACAGGAGGCGACACAGCTCTGTGACCACCTCCTTATTGAATCAGAGTCACCTCACACATTGCTCCTGGGTTAGGTGTAGGTAGGAGAAGTGCTCTTGGAGCACCCGGGATGGGCAGGGAAGAGCCCTCTCCTCCTCTCTCTTTACAGAGCTTCCCCTCTCCGCAGCATCTGCTCCATTTGTTGGTCATGTTACAGACCCAGAGACACTGTAACTACAGTCCCCATACGTCGTCCAGAGTTGGGTCACCAAATCCTCTCTACACAAAGAACTAAGAACAAAGAAAATTACAGCACAGGAACAGGCCCTTCGGCCCTCCAAGCCTGTGCAGATCCAGATCCTCTATCTAAACATGTCGTCTATTTTCCAAGGCTCTGTATCTCTTTACTTCCTGCCCATTCATGTATCTGTCCAGATACATATTAAAAGACGCTATCGTTCCCGCGTCTACCACCTCCGCTGACAACGCGTTCCAGGCACCCACCATCCTCTGCGTAAAGAACGTTCCACGCATATCCCCCCTGAACTTTTCCCCTCTCACTTTGAACTCGTGACCCCTCGTAAAACTTTTCCCCTCTCACTTTGAACTCGTGACCCCTAGTAAAACTTTTCCCCTCTCACTTTGAACTCGTGACCCCTAGTAATTGAATCCCCCACTCTGGGAAAAAGCTTCTTCCTATCCAACCTGTCTATCCCTCTCATGATTTTGTACACCTCAATCAGGTCCCCCCTCAACCACTGTCTTTCTAATGAAAATAATCCTAATCTACTCAACCTCTCTTCATAGCTAGCGCCCTCCATACCAGGCAACATCCTGGTGAACCTCCTCTGCACCCTCTCCAAAGCATCTACATACTTTTGGTAATGTGGCGACCAGAACTGCATGCAGTATTCCAAATGTGGCCGAACCAAAGTCCTATACAACTGTAACATGACCTGCCAACTCTTGTACTCAATACCCCGTCCGATGAAGGAAAGCATGCCGTATGCCTTCTTGACCACTCTATTGACCTGCGTTGCCTTCTTCAGGGAACAATGGACCTGAACACCCAAATCTCTCTGTACATCAATTTTCCCCAGGACTTTTCCATTTACTGTATAGTTCGCAAATGTCCCTGAATGTCTGCAGCAGCTCACAACACAACCTCCAGAAAAACATCCACAACACCTCCACTAACTTTACAATAGCAGAAGTAAGTCAAAAGCCTGTAAACTAGATGCCTGGTCCTTTTAAATAACACCGGAGGGGTTTCCGTTTGCTACTGAATGTATGTTCAGCGGTCAGTGGACATGCACAGAAAAAGTTTAAAGAAGTACATCAAAGCTGCTGGTATGGTACATTGACATCACTTTCAAATCCACCCTCAAAGGAACAACACATACAAGGTACAATTGAGCTAGAGCCCTGCGCAGCTTGGGACACTGTGCAGGGCATAGTGGAGGTGGCCGGCTGTGAAGACCACGCTGACAGCATATAGATGATGTGACTGGGCTGGAGCCCCACCTAGCATGGGATATTGTGCAGACCGCACCGGAAGTGGCCGGCTGTACGATTCACATCTCTTTTTGGATCCCAATTCTGTACCGTCAGCAGCAGTCTTGCTGCAGAGTCTAAAATCGTGGCTCGGAACAGATACAGAGGGAAAGAAATTCACTTTACAAGGAGAACTGAAAAAAGATTGAAGTCGAAAGATTTGCAGGAATGTATGAATTGGAGAGGGGAAAGTGAATAAATGGAAGGGTGAGCCATGGAGAGATTCAAACACAAGAATGAGAATGTTAAAATTAAGGTGCTGCCAGACCGGGAGCCAATGGAGATCAGTGAGCACAGGGGTGATGGGTGATCGGGATTTGGTGTGAGTTCGAATACAGGCAGCAGAGTTCTGGATGGGTTGTGGTTTATGGAGGTTTAGAACTGTGAGGGTGAACAAGGTGGAATTGGAAAAGTCAACTGTGTATTTATCAGTGATGCGGATGAGGGTTTTTGCAGTAGATGGGCTGAGGCAGAGGTGGAGTTGGGTGATATCATAGAGGTGATATTAGGCATGGTTAGTGATGGAAAGAATATGGAGATGAACTCAGCTCAGGTTCAAATATAACAAAGAAGTTGTAGACTGTCTGGTTGAGCCTCAGATATTGGGCAGGGTGGAATATGTGCCTCCCAGATAGGTGATGGAGTTTGTGATGGAGACCAATGACACTGGCTTCAGTCTTCCCAAAATGTACATAACAGAACAGTTTTTCAGTGAAACAGGGTTTACTGATCTCCTGGCCTGAAATAGAGACAGCAACAGCAGCAAAGATGAGAGAGTAAATGACAAGAACTGTAATACAGTTGACAATGGTTTATAGAGCAAATAGCTGAAGATATTCACCAGGCATAACAACGGCAGCAAGAAGGGCAGAGTAAATTACAGGAGCAGTAATGCAGTTAAACATGCTTTAAAGGATTTATAGCTAGATAGAGAGACTTACCAGGGACACCAATAATAGCCAGGATGGGATAGTAAACATATTGAATAATCTTCAGTGCGAGATAGATACGAGAGTTTAATGAGTACCAATTATAATATGTAGAAAGGGAGTAAAGATCCGAGGATAGACTCCTGTCCATTGTTGTAACATTCCAATCTATTGTTCTCAGATTCTGACCCATTGCTGTAATATTCCAGTCTTTTGTTCTCAGATTCTGACCTATCCTCTCTCTATCTCTCTGGAGCAGCTGATCTCTGTAAGTGCCGGGGCTGATGTTCCCACTGACATATGGAATAACACATTGAAAGAAGCCCCTTATTAATAGAAGATGGAAAACGTCCAGTGACACAATTAGGGTCCATGGAGACTGACATTAATTAAAGTCACGGAACAAACATATTCAGTTAACCCTTTTCAATCCAACACTTTTTGTACCACAATAAGTTGAACATTTACCCACTCTGGATGGGATGTATGATGGTTGCTGAGGGAAGCAATGCTGGAAATAGCAGAGGCACTGGCCAGAATCTTCCAATCCCCCTTGGATATGGGCGGGATGACAGATTTCCACAGGCTCACCACCCTCTGGGTGGAGAAACGTCTCTTCATCTCAGTCCTGAAAATTTTACCCCATATACTTAGATTATGACACCTGGTTCGGGAGTCTCCACCATCGGGAACATCCTTCCTGCATATACCCTGTCAAGCCATGTTAGAATTTTATAGGTTTCGATGAGATCCCTCCTCACTCTTCTGAATTCCAGTGAATATAGTCCTAACCGACTCAATCTCTCCTCATACGACAGTCCTACCACCCCAGGAATCAGTCTGGTAAAACTCTACTGCACTCCCTCGATAGCAAGGACATCCTTCCTCAGATAAGGAGATCAAAACTGCACACAATATTCCAAGTGCAGCCTCACCAAGGCCCTGTATAATTGCAGCACAACATCCCTGCTCCTGTACTCGAATCCTGTCTCTTTAAAGGCCAACATAACATTCGCCTTTTTCTACCGCCTGTTGCACCTGCATGTTTACCTTCAGTGACTGGTGTACGAGAACACCCAGGTCTCGTTGCATATTCCCCTCTCTCAGTTTATAGCCGTTCAGATAATAATATGCCTTCCTGTTTTTGCTAGTAAAGTGGATAACTTCACATTTATCCACATTATACTGCATCTGCCATGCATTTGCCCACTCACTCAACTTGTCCAAATCACCCGGAAGCCTCTCTGCATCCTCCTCACAACTCACCCTCCCACCCAGTTTTGTGTCTTCTGAAAAATTGGAGATATTACATTTAGTTCCCTCATCTAAATCATAAATATGGAGTGTGAATAGCTGGGGCCCGAGCACCGATCCCTGTGGTACCCCACTAATCACTGCCTGCCATTTGGAAAAAGATTCGTTTATCACTACTCTTTTTTTCCATCTGCCAACCAATGTTCTATCTATCGCAATACACTACCACTACACCCATGCGCTTTAATTTTACTCACTAATCTCTTATGTGGGACTTTGTCGAAAGCCTTCTGAAAGTCCAAATAAAACATATTATCTGGATCCCCCTCATCCACTCTTTTAGTTACATCTTCGAAGAATTCTAATAGATTTATCAAGCATGATTTCCCTTTCGTAAATCCATGCTGACTCTATCCGATTCTAACACTGTTCTCCAAGTGCTCTGCTATCAAATCTTTGATAATGGACTCTAGAACTTTCCCCACTACCGACGTCAGGCTGACTTGTCTATAATGCCCTGCTTTATTTCTACCTCCCTTTTTAAATGGTGGGGTTACATTTGCTGCCCTCCAATCAGCTGGAACTGTTCCAAAGTCGAAAGAATCTTGAAAGATGACCACCAATGCATCCACTATTTCTAGGGTCACTTCTTTAAGTAATCTGGGATGTAGATTTTCAGGCCCTGAGGATTTATCGGCCTTCAATCCCATCAACTTCTCCAACACAATTTCTCTACCAATACTGATTTCCTTCGGTTCCTTCCTCTCACTAAACCCTGTGTTCCCCAACATTTCTGGTAAGATATTTGTGCCATCCTTTGTGAAGACAGAATCAAAGTATGCATTTAGTTGGTTAGCCATTTCTTTGTTTCCCATAATAAATTCCCATGTTTCTAACTGTAAGGAGCTACATTTGTCTTAACCAATCCTTTCCTCTTCACATACCTACAGAAACCTTTACAGTCAGGTTGTATGTTCCCCGCAAGCTTACTCATGTACTTTATTTTCCCCTTATTAATCAATCCCTTGGTCCTCCTTTGCTGAATTCTAAACTGCTCCCAATCCTCAGGTCTGTTGTTCCTTTCTGTCGAATTTATATGCCTCTTCCGTGAATCTAATACTATCTCTAATTTTCCTTGTAAGCCATGGTTTGGCTACCTTTCCCATTTTACTTTTGCGCCAGACAGGAGTAAACAATTGTTGCAGTTCATCAATGCACTCTTTGAATATTGCCATTGCCTTTCCTCCATCATCCCTTGAAGTAACGTTTCCCAATCCATCATAGCTAACTCGTGCCTCATACCTTCATACTTTCCTTTATTAAGATTCACGACCCTCGTCTCAGAATCAACTACGTCACTATCCATCTGAGAGTCATCGATTCGTACAGCATAGAAACAGGCCCTTCGGCCCACTGCGTCCATGCCGACCATAATGCCGATCTGTACTGGTTCCACGTGCCTGCATTAATTCCATATCCGTCTATGCTTTGCCCATTCAAATACCTGTCCAGATGACTCTTAAATGTGGCTACTGTTCCTGCCTCCACCACCTCCTCTGGCAGCTCATTCCAGATACACATTATTCTTTGTGTGTAAAATTTACCCTTTTAATCCCCTTTAAACCTCCTCCCTTTCATCTTAAATCCATGTCCTCTAGTTTTAGTCACCCCTACCATGGGAAACAGACTCTGCCTACCTGCTCTGTCTATGCCTCTCATAATTTTATATACCGCCATCATGTCCCCTCTCAGCCGTCTTTGCTCCAGGGAAAACACACCCAGCCTACCCAATCTCTCTTTCTAACTCAAGCCCTCCAAACCAGGCAACATCCTTATAAATCTTTTCTGCACCCTCTCTAGCTTAATCACATCTTTCCTGTAGTGCTGCGACTAGAACTGCACACTGTACTCCAAATGCGGAATAAACAATGTTATGTACAACTGTAACATGACGTCCCAACTCTTGTACTCCATGCCGCAGTTGATGGAGACAAGCATGCCATACACCTTCTTCACCACCCTGTCTACCTGTGTTGCCACATTCAGGGAACTATGCACTTGCACCCCAAGGTCTCTCTTCTCAACAACACTCCCCAGGCCCTGTCATTCATTGTATATGTCCTGCCCTGGTTTAACTTCCCAAAATGCATCACTGCGCACTTGTCTGCATTAAATTCCATTTGCCAAACCCTTGCCCACTTTCCAAGTTTACCGATATCCTGTTGTAACCTCAGACAACCTTCTTCACTTTCTACTATTCCATCAATTTTTGTTTCATCTGCAAACTTACCAATCATGCTGCCTACATTCATATCCAAGTAATTAATATATATGACAAACAAGAGAGGGCCCAGAACCGATGCCTGTGGCACACCACTGTTCACAAGCCTCCAATCTGAAAAACAACCCCCCACTACCATCCGATCACCAAGCCAAATTTGTATCCAATTGGCTCGCACACCCTGGATCCCATGTGTTTGAACCTTCTGGACCAGCCGACCATGCGGGACCTTGTCAAAGGCCTTGCTAAAGTCCATGTAGACAACGTCCATCGCCCTGCCCGCGTCAATCCTTTTGGTCACCTCCCCAAAAAACGCAATCAAATTCCTGAGACATGATTCCCATGCACAAAGCCATGCTGACTATCCCTAATCAGACGTTGCCTTTCCAAATGTATATAAATCTTGTCTGTCAGAATCCCTTCCAATAACTTTCCCACCACTGATGTGAGGCTCACCGGCCTGTAGTTCCCTGGCTTATCACTGCTGCCCTTCTTAAATAAAGGCACAACATTAGCTATGCTCCAATCTTCCGGTACCTCACCCGTGGCTAACGAAAATGCAAAATTCTCTGCTCGGGCTCCAGGAATATCCTTCCTTTCTTCCCATCGCATCCTAGGATACATCTGGTCAGTCCCTGGGAATTTAACTACCTTAATGCGCTTCAAAACCTCCAACACTGCCTCCTTTGTAATGTTGATATGCTCCAGGATATCGCTGTTCCCTCCCTTGAACTCACTAGCTTCCATGTCGTCTCCATGGTAAATAAAGATGAGAAGTATTCATTTAAGACCTCGCCCATTTCCCGTGGCTGCACACGTAGATTACCACACTGATCCTTAAGGGGACCGACTCTCACCCGAGCTACCCTTTTACTCTTAATATACTTATAGAATATTTTAGGATTCTCATTATCTTATCTGCCAGGGAAATCTCATGGCCCCTTTTCTTCCTCCTAATTTCTTTCTTGAGTGCACTCCTACATCCACTGTACTCCTGGAGGGACTCGTTTGATCCCCGCTGCCTATAGCTGACATATGCCTCCTTCTTTGTCCTAACCTGACCCTCAACATCCCTCATCAAACAAGGTTCCCTAAACTTGCCAGCCTTGCCCTTCCATCTAACAGGAATATGCCGGCCCATAACTCTTCCTATCTCACTTTGAAAAGCCTCCCACTTGCCAGACGTCCCTTTACCTGTAAACAACCTCTCCCATTCAACCTTTGAGAGCTCCTGTCTGTTGCCATCGAAATTAACCTTCCTCCAATTTAGGACTTCATCCTGAGGACCAGTCCTATCCTCTTCCATAACTATCTTGCAGCTAATAGAGTTATGGTCACTGGTCCCAAATTGCTCCCTCACTAACACATCATCCACCTGCCCATCCTCATTTCCAAAGAGGAGGTCGAGTGTAGCCTTTTCTCTCGTAGGGCCATCCACATAATGTTTCATAAAACTATCCTGGACACACTTAACAAATTCTTGCCCATCTGATCCCTTAGCACAAAGGCAGTCCCAGTCAATATTAGGAAAGTTAAAATCACTTACTATGACAACCCGAAAATTCCTACACCTATCTGTGATTTCCCTGCATGTATGCTCCTCGAATTCCCTCTGACTATTGGGGGGCCTATAGTATAATCCCATCAAAGAGATCACCCCTTGCTTATTTCTGAGCTCCACTCATATGGCCTCACTGGACGTTACCCCCGAGATATCCTCTCTAACTACTGCCGTGTTATGCTCCCTAATCAATAGTGCAACTCCCCATCCTCTCTTCCCTCCAACTGAAGCATCGGTACCCCGTAACATTGAGCTGCCAGTCTTGCCTATCCCTCAACCACGTTTCTGTAATAGCTATAATCTCACAATCCCATGTACTGATCCATGCTCTGAGTTCATCTGCCTTACCTGTCAAGCCTCTTGCATTAAAGTCCTTGCAGTTTAGCCGACCAGACATTCCACACTCCCTGTCAGGCCACTGCCAGGCCCGCCTACTGGACTTGCTTGCATTAACCTCTACATTTACCTCAACTATCTCATCGGAGAGACTAAAATAAAAGCAAAATACTGCGGATGCTGGAAATCTGAAACAAAAACAAGAAATGCTGGAATCACTCAGCAGGTCGGGCAGCATCTGTGGAAAGAGAAGCAGAGTTAACGTTTCGGGTCAGTGACCCTTCTTCGTATCTGTTCCACTTCTGTGTTGGAGATACGGTCCTGCCACCTGATGCCAAGCATTCTCCGGAGGCGGCGATGATGGACTGAGTTGAGACGTCGCTCTTGGCTGACATACGTTGTCCAGGCCTCGCTGTCATAGAGCAAGGTACTGAGGACACAGGTTTGATACATTCGGACTTTTGTGTCCCGTGTCAGTGCGCCATTTTCCCACACTCTCTTGGCCTGTTTGGACACAGCAGTGGAAGCCTTTCCCGTGCGCTTGTTGATTTCTGCATCTAGAGACAGGTAACTGATGATAGTTGAGCCTGGGTAGGTGAACTCTTGAACCACTTCCAGAGCGTGGTCGCCAATATTGATGGATGGAGCATTTCTGACATCCTGTCCCATGATGTTCATTTTCTTGAGGCTGATGGTTAGGCCAAATCCTAAGGTTACCCCTGGAGGTTCTACTTTTTAACCTTCTGCCTAACTCCCTATATTCACTTTGCAGGACCTTAGCTCTCTTCCTGTCTATGTCGTTAGCACCAATATGGACACGACCTCTGGCTGCTCACTCTCCCCTTTCAGAATTTCCTGCAGCCACTCCGGGACATCCTTGACCCTAGCAGCAGGGAGGCAACATACCATCCTGGTGTCTCTTTTGCGGCCACAGAAACGCCTACCTGCACCCCTCTACGATAGAATTCCCTATCATGATAGCTCTTACACCCTTTTTCCTCCCCTGCTGTGAGGCAGGGACCTCTGTGGTCCCATGGGCCTGGCTGCTGCCGCATTCCCCTAGGAGGTCATCCCCCCCAACAGTATCCAAAGCGGTCTATCTGTTTGAGAGGTGGTGGCCACAGGGGACTCCTGCACTACCTGCCTGCGCCTACTACTCTGTCTGGTGGTCACCCATCCCTTTTCTGCCTGTGCAGCTATTATCTGCGGTGTGACCACCTCGCTAAACATGTTATCCACGACTTCCTCAGCATTATGGATGCTCCACAGTGAATTCACCTGCAGCTCCATCTCCATAATGCGGGTCGCCAGTAGTTGCAGATGGATCCACTTCCTGCACACATGCCCACTAGGGATACTGGAAGCCTCCCTGATTTCCCACAAAGGGCAGGAGGAGCAGATCACGGGGCTGAACTCTCCTGTCATGACCTACCCTTAGATTAATTAGTTACACCCTTAATTAAAAAAAATACTAATTACATGAGGGGTCTTTTTCTACCCACTTCAATCTAAGATTCTTAATAAACTACACTGAATTAAAAAAAGAAACACTTCAGTAGTACTCACCTTATCACCAGAGTTCTTTTCCCACAAAAATAAACTTTTCACTTTTTTAAAGATATCTACATGCACTAATACCTGCTCCTCACCCAACCAATCAGCTTGCAGCTCTCCTCTGACGTCCCCGTTGGCGTTCTTCATGATAAATTCGATCATATTATGGTCACTCAACCTCAAGGGATTTCACACAACTAGATTGCCAATTATTCCTCTCTCTTCACACAATACCCAGTCTGGGATGGCCTGTTCTCTGGTTGGTTCCTCAACGTATTGGTCCAGAAAACTATCCCATATACATTCCATGAATTCCTCCTTGACGTTATTGTGACAAATTTGATTTGACCAATCTATATGCAGATTTAAGTCACCCATAATTACAGATGTTGCTTTATCGCATGCATCTCTAATTTCCTGTTGAAGACCTTTCCCACATCACCACCACAGTTTGGGGGTTTATATATAACCCCCACTAACGTGTTTTGCCCCTTAGTGTTTCTCAGCTCTACCCAAACAGACTCCACATCATCAGCTCTCATATCCTTCCTCTCTATTGTATTACTTTCCTTTTTAACCAGAAATGCAACTCCACCGCGGGTGGAAATAAGCCATTTTACTGATGGTGTGAATATTTGGTCAGAAGCTCATTGCAAGGCATCTCAAGGTTAACTATGTAACAAAGTGTGTGAACAGTTTGGCTTCGTCTCAAACATTTACAAAGGAGAGGGATGGAGTATGTAGCTAGGAAATATTTGAAGCAGAGACAGAAAGCAATGGCTTCAATCTTCTCAATATTTAATTGGCATTGCAGATGTGTGAGTTAATGCATTTTGAAAGGAGGAATGAGGAGAGACAATACAAGTTAAATGGTATAACTATAAAGGTGGTGAAATAACAGAGACACCTGGAGTATTTGTACACAAATCTTTGTAGCCAAACCGTTAATAAATATATGGAATCCTCGATTTTATAAATAGAGGCAAAAAAAGCAAAAGCAAGGACATTATGTGAAACATATATAAAATACTAGTTCAGCTGCACCTGAAGTCTTTTGTCGAATACTGGGAACCACACTTTAGGAAGGTCATGAAACCTTCGGAGAGGGTAAAGAACTGTTTTACGAGAATTTGTGCAGGCATGAGGGATGACAGTTATGTAGCTGGGGTTGTTCTGCTTCGAGCAGAGAACTTTCAGAGGAGATTCGATTGAGCTGTTTAACATTAGGAAGTGTTTAGATAAATTAAATAAAGAGAAACTGTTTCCAATGTCCAAGGGACCGGTAATCAGAGACATAGATTTAAGGTGATTGGTAAAAGAAGCAGACATGAGGATTTTTGTGTCTGAGTGGTTTGGATTTGGGATGCTCTGTCTGATAGGCTGATGGATACAGATTCAATAGTAGATCCCAAAAGGGAATTGGATAAATATCTGAAGAAGAAAAAATATTCGGATATAGTGAAAGAGTCAGGGACTGGGACTAACTGGATTGTTCTTTGAAAGGGTTCAGCACTGACTTGATGGGCCGAATGACATCATTCAGGGCTGTGCTATTCTATGATTCTATGATTGTTCCTGCCTGTACATTCCCAATATTCCTATCCTTTCAGCAGCTGTTTGATAAATTACCACAGAACAGCCGTGTTACCAAATTAGAAACACATGGGATTAAAGGACCAATGTCAGCAGTGGCTCAGTTTGTAGCTCTCTCCCCTTTCAATCACAAGCTTCTAGGATCAAGTGTCACTGCAGGACTTGATGACAAGAATCAAGGCTGACACTGCAGTGCAGTACTGAGGGAGTGTTGCACTGTCAGAGGTGCCGCCTTATCAACGAAAAGGTAAAGCCATGCCCCGTGTTGCCCACTCAGGTGGATGTAAAGATCCCATGGAATTATTTAGAAGGTCAGGGGAATTATTCCCAGTGTCCTGGTCAACATTTACCCCTCAATTCAACATCACAAAAACAGATCTGATCATGATCACACTGCTACTTGTAGGATCTTGCTGTGCAGAAATTGACTGTGTTTTTCCTGCATTTACAAGACTGACTAAACGTTAAAAATTACTCGTTGGTACATGCAGTGATCATGAAGGCGTTACATAAATGGAAGTCCTTTTTTTATTTTCAATGCCAGCATGCAGGAAATTAGGTCAGTGACAGAAAGCAGACAGTAGTAGAGAATGGTTGTTGATCAGTCTGGAGGGAAGTACACAGTGGGGTTCCGCAGGGTTACTGTTAGAATCACAGTTGCTGCATGTTAATGCAATGGGCTTGTGTACAGGGGGGATTTTGTCAAAGTTGTCAGAGGGCAGGAAACTCAGAAATGTTAATAAACAGTGAGAAGGATAGTAACAGACTTCAGCATGACAGAGACTGACTGGTGAAATGGACAGGAACATGGCAGATGTAATTTAACACAGTGAAGTGTGAAGTGAGACATTTGGGTAGGAAATATGAGGTGAAACAATATAAACTCAATGGTACCATTATAAATCGGGTGAAGGATTCGAGAGAAGTGGCGTGTACACACACAGATTGCAGCAGCTTTTTCGGGAGCAGCGAGTGAGCGAGTGAGCAGCTGGGAAGGTCAGTTTGAAAGTAAATTTAATTTCCTTTTGTTTTTCGGCGGTGGCCAGGGGGCTGCTGGGTAAGTACAACACTATATATTTGGGTGGTTTAAAATAACTTTCCTTTCATTGCAGCAGCTTTTTCGGGAGCAGTGAGTGAGCGAGTGAGTAGCTGGGAAGGTCAGTTTGAAAGTAAATTTAATTTCCTTTTGTTTTTCGGCGGTGGCCAGGGGGCTGCTGGGTAAGTACAACACTATATATTTGGGCGGTTTAAAATAACTTTCCTTTCATTGCAGCAGCTTTTTCGGGAGCAGCGAGTGAGCGAGTGAGCAGCTGGGAAGGTCAGTTTGAAAGTAAATTTAATTTCCTTTTGTTTTTCGGCGGTGGCCAGGGGGCTGCTGGGTAAGTAAAACACTATATATTTGGGCGGTTTAAAATAACTTTCCTTTCATTGCAGCAGCTTTTCCGGGAGCAGCGAGTGAGCGAGTGAGCAGCTGGGAAGGTCAGTTTGAAAGTAAATTTAATTTCCTTTTGTTTTTCGGCGGTGGCCAGGGGGCTGCTGGGTAAGTAAAACACTATATATTTGGGCGGTTTCTGAACCCGAGACACCACACTTGTCGTGTCTCCCACCCGCCCTCCTCCTCTAACCAAAAAGAAAAAAGGACTCGGTGGGGTGTTTATAAGGTAAGGCTTTTTCGATTTCTCTGGTTTTATTGTGATTGGTAAAAAATTTTCGTTCCTTTTTCATTTAACTAAGTTAAGCTTAAGATTAAAAATGGCAGGAGATCTCAGACCCGTGTCATGCTCCTCTTGCACAATGTGGGAGCTCAGGGACATGGCCGCTGTTCCTGACTCCTTCACGTGCAGGACGTGTGTCCAACTGCAGCTCTTGTTAGACCGCATGACGGCTCTCGAGCTGCGGATGGACTCACTTTGGAGCATGCGCGATGCTGAGGAGGTCGTGGATAGCACGTTTAGTGAATTGGTCACACCGCAGATTAGGATTGCTGATGGAGAAAGGGAATGGGTGACCAAAAGGCAGAGAAAGAGCAGGAAGGCAGCGCAGGAGTCCCCTGCGGTCATCTCCCTCCAAAACAAGTATACCGTTTTGGATACTGTTGAGGGAGATGGCTCACCAGGGGAAGGCAGCAGCAGCCAGGTCCATGGCACCGTGGCTGGCTCTGCTGTTCAGAAGGGCGGGAAAAAGAGTGGAAGGGCTATAGTCGTAGGGGATTCGATTGTAAGGGGAGTAGATAGGCGGTTCTGTGGTCGAAAACGAGGCTCCCGAATGGTATGTTGCCTCCCAGGTGCACGGGTCAGGGATGTCTCAGATCGGCTGCAGAACATTCTAAAGGGGGAGGGTGAAGAGCCAGTTGTCATTGTGCACATAGGCACTAATGATATAGGTAATAAACGGGATGAGGTCCTACAAGCAGAGTTTAGGGAGTTAGGAGCCAAGTTAAAAAGTAGGACCTCAGAGGTAGTAATCTCAGGATTACTACCAGTGCCACGTGATAGTCAGAGTAAAAATGAAAGAATAGTCAGGATGAATGCGTGGCTTGAGAGATGGTGCAGGAAGCAGGGGTTCAGATTTTTGGAACATTGGGACCGGTTCTGGGGGAGGTGGGACTATTACAAATTGGACGGTCTACACCTGGGCCGGACTGGAGCCAATGTCCTTGGAGGTGCTTTTGCTAACGCTGTTGGGGAGGGTTTAAACTAATGTGGCAGGGGGATGGGAACCAATTGAGGTCAGTTGACAGTAAGGAGGTAGTAACAAAAGCCTGTAAGGAACTAGATAATGAAGTCAGTGTGACTAAGGGGAAGAACAGGCAGGGAGCAGATGATGAATATAAAGGGACTGGTGGTCTGAGGTGCATTTGTTTTAATGCAAGAAGTGTAGTAGGTAAGGCAGATGAACTTAGGGCTTGGATTAGTACCTGGGAGTATGATGTTATTGCTATTACTGAGACTTGGTTGAGGGAAGGGCATGATTGGCAACTAAATATCCCAGGATATCGATGCTTCAGGCGGGATAGAGAGGGAGGTAAAAGGGGTGGAGGAGTTGCATTACTGGTCAAAGAGGATATCACAGCTGTGCTGAAGGAGGGCACTATGGAGGACTCGAGCAGTGAGGCAATATGGACAGAACTCAGAAATAGGAAGGGTGCGGTAACAATGTTGGGGCTGTACTACAGGCCTCCCAACAGCGAGCGTGAGATAGAGGTACAAATATGTAAACAGATTATGGAAAGATGTAGGAGCAACAGGGTGGTGGTGATAGGAGATTTTAATTTTCCCAACATTGACTGGGATTCGCTTAGTGTTAGAGGTCCAGATAGAGCAGAATTTGTCAGGAGCATCCAGGAAGGTTTTCTAGAGCAGTATGTAAATAGTCCAACTCGGGAAGGGGCCATACTGGACCTGGTGTTGGGGAATGAGCCCGGCCATGTTGTTGAAGTTTCAGTAGGGGACTACTTTGGGAATAGTGATCACAATTCCGTAAGCTTTAAAATACTCATGGACAAAGACGAGAGTGGTCCTAAAGGAAGTGTGCTAAATTGGGGGAAGGCCAACTATACCAAAATTCGGCAGGAGCTGGGAAATGTAGATTGGGAGCAGCTGTTTGAAGGTAAATCCACATGTGATATGTGGGAGGCTTTTAAAGAGAGGTTGATTAGCGTTCAGGAGAGACATGTTCCTGTGAAAATGAGGGATAGAAATGGCAAGATTAGGGAACCATGGATGACAGGTGAAATTGTGAGACTAGCTAAGAGGAAAAAGGAAGCATACATAAGGTGTAGGCGGCTGATGAAAGACGAAGCTTTGAAAGAATATCAGGAATGTAGGACCAATCTGAAACGAGGAATTAAGAGGGCGAAAATGGGTCATGAAATATCTTTAGCAAACAGGGTTAAGGAAAATCCCAAAGCCTTTTATTCATATATAAGGAGAAAGAGGGTAACTAGAGAAAGGATTGGCCCACTAAAGGACAAAGGAGGAATGTTATGCTTGGACTCAGAGAAAATGGGTGAGATTCTAAACGAGTACTTTGCATCGGTATTCACCGAGGAGAGGGACATGACGGATGTTGAGGTTAGGAACAGATGATGGATTACTCTAGGTCAAGTCGGCATAAGGAGGGAGGAAGTGTTGGGTATTCTAAAGGGCATTAAGGTGGACAAGTCCCCAGGTCCGGATGGGATCTATCCCAGGTTACTGAGGGAAGCGAGAGAGGAAATAGCTGGGGCCTTAACAGATATCTTTGTAGCATCCTTAAACACGGGTGAGGTCCCGGAGGACTGGAGAATTGCTAATGTTGTCCCCTTGTTTAAGAAGGGTAGCAGGGATAATCCAGGTAATTATAGACCGGTGAGCCTGACGTCAGTGGTAGGGAAGCTGCTGGAGAAGATACTGAGGGATCGGATCTATTCCCATTTGGAAGAAAATGGGCTTATCAGTGATAGGCAACATGGTTTTGTGCAGGGAAGGTCATGTCTTACCAACTTAATAGAATTCTTTGAGGAAGTGACAAAGTTGATTGATGAGGGAAGGGCTGTCGATGTCATATACATGGACTTCAGTAAGGCGTTTGATAAGGTTCCCCATGGCAGGCTGGAGGAGAAAGTGAAGGCGCTTGGGGTCCAAGGTGTACTAGCTAGATGGATAAAGAACTGGCTGGGCAACAGGAGACAGAGAGTAGCAGTAGAGGGGAGTTTCTCAAAATGGAGACGTGTGACCAGTGGTGTTCCACAGGGATCCGTGCTGGGACCACTGTTTTTTGTGATATACATTAATGATTTGGAGGAAAGTATAGGTGGACTGATTAGCAAGTTTGCAGACGACACTAAGATTGGTGGAGTAGCAGATAGTGAAGGGGACTGTCAGAGAATACAGCAGAATATAGATAGATTAGAGAGTTGGGCAGAGAAATGGCAGATGGAGTTCAATCAGGGCAAATGCGAGGTGATGCATTTTGGAAGATCCAATTCAAAAGTGAACTATACAGTAAATGGAAAAGTCCTGGGGAAAATTGATGTCCAGAGAGATTTGGGTGTTCAGGTCCACTGTTCCCTGAAGGTAGCAACGCAGGTAAATAGAGTGGTCAAGAAGGCATACGGCATGCTTTCCTTCATCGGACAGGGCATTGAGTACAAGAGTTGGCAGGTTATGTTACAGTTGTATAGGACTTTGGTTCGGCCACATTTGGAATACTGCGTACAGTTCTGGTCGCCACATTATCAAAAGGATGTGGATGCTTTGGAGAGGGTGCAGAGGAGGTTCACCAGGATGTTGCCTGGTATGGAGGGCGCTAGCTATGAAGAGAGGTTGAGTAGATTAGGATTATTTTCATTAGAAAGACGGAGGTTGAGGGGGGACCTGATTGAGGTGTACAAAATCATGAGAGGTATAGACAGGGTGGACAGCAAGAGGCTTTTTCCCAGAGTGGGGGTTTCAATTACTAGAGGACACGAGTTCAAAGTGAAAGGGGAAATGTTTAGGGGGGATATGCGTGGAAAGTTCTTTACGCAGAGGGTGGTGGGCACCTGGAACGCGTTGCCAGCGGAGGTGGTAGACGCGGGCACGATGGAGTCTTTTAAGATGTATCAAGACAGATACATGAATGGGCAGGAAGAAAAGAGATACAGAACCTTAGAAAATAGGCGACATGTTTAGAGAGAGGATCTGGATCGGCGCAGGCTTGGAGGGCCGAAGGGCCTGTTCCTGTGCTGTAATTATCTTTGTTCTTTGTTCTTTTTAGATCTTTGAAGGTAACATGTAGTGTCTTAGGTGTTAGAGAGAGAGATACAGAGTAATAAAACTCAGGAGGAAATGCTGATGTTTATACATCATTGGTTAGATCCCAGCTGGAGAATTGTGTCCAATTCTGATCACCACGGTTTGGTAAGGATGTTAAGGACTGAGTGAAGATACTGAGTGATTTTCTGGAATGGTACCAGGGATCTGGGAATTCAGTTATGTGGAGAGATTGGAAAAGCTGGGATTGTTCTCTTTAGAGCACTGACGGGTCAGGGGAGATTTAATATAGAATTCAAAATCATGAGGGGTTTTGATAGGGTAATTAATGTGAAACTGTTTCCAGTGTCAGAAAGTGCAGTATTAAGAAGACACAGATTGAAGGTAATTGACAAAGAACCAGAGGTGAAATGAGGAGAATTTTCTTACACAGCAAGTTGTTTTGATCTGGAATTCATTGCCTGAAAACAAGGTGGAAGCAGATTCAATAATATCTTTCAACCTCTCACACTGCTCAATGTACCACACCCCCATCACTCACCCATCAGCTGTCCCTAACACTCAGGACTCACACCTAACATTCACATACTCCACCTCACCCTCACACACCTTCCACTGATACCAGCCTCACACCCACATCTCACTGTCTCCACATACCTCCAGCTATTGAGCTATGGAAGGCACATCACACAAACACTGTGAAACACAATTACTGATATTCCACCCCCTCTCTTACAGGACAAGGTGGCCCATAATCACAGGGGGCAGATGTGAACTGGTGGGGGCCAGGCATATCTTCATCCCCTGAGCCTGAGGGAGGAGATGGTTCTCCACATCATGGGACTGGCTGTCACAGAGCCCGTGGTATCCGGCCTCGCCGACAGCATTCAGGCTGTTGCTATGTTCCTGCCTTATGTCCCTTTTTAACTCCTACCTCCCCCTCATCCTGCTGTCTGGGATGATGTCCAAGCTGCAGATGGGATCATGGACCTCCTGCTTTTCATCCCACCCCCAATCCCTCACCCCAACCTTCCAATTCTGATTTATACTTTCCAACGATAACTGAAAACTGCCAGCTTCCCAGTCACAGCAGCTCCAGGAGACAGAGAGAGAGCAGCAGCACAGCACTGATGGTGAAGCCCCATCACTTGGTCTGATACTGACAGACAACAGATCAAATACTTACACTGTGTGTGCTTTAGAGGCTGGTAAAGAGTCAGAATCTACACGTGGTGAGGTACCGAGCACGAGTGAGCTGCAGCCAGACCAGGGGGAAAGGATAGTTCATGTGTCAGATGACCGGAGGGCAATGTCACAAACGAGTTATAATACACAGGACTCAGATATGAACTTTGCTGGAGCAGCATACAGGAGAATGATGATGGATATGGACACTGAGATACTTTGTCCATTGACAGGCCTGTCAGACAGTCTGTTGTCACTATCAAAGAACATGGAGGAGTCCAGCTCCAACATGGCACAGGACATTGCACAGAGCTTGAAGCCCGTTTTTTCCCCTGTGGAAGTGGTCACTAACTCCATGACAGCACTAGCGGACCCAGCCTTGATGCAGTGTCTGGTGACCATTGTCTCAGCTTCCACTGCAGCACAGACGGCAGACACCCAACGTCTCTGTGATGCAGTGGAAACTCAGACTGCTTGCTGCCATGCAGCATCAGACTGCTGTCATCGTGGCTGTGGATCTCACTGCACAAAGGGGTTTGCAGGCACTCACAGCAGTCCAGCAATCTGTGATCCAGTAGATTACTAAGATTACTGAGATGTCGCCCCGTGGGAGTGACAGTGTCTCCGTGGAGCATGAACCTGCTGTCCTCTCTCAGGATGACAGTATTTGTTCTCCTTTCACTGTCACTCCACCAATGTCCTTGCTGTTACCCATTAGCCAGCCCAGGCTGCGGCTGCCCATGTCGTGGTGGTGCAGTCTGAATCCGTGCCCTCAAGGCCCAGAGCTGCTCGAGGACGTCCTGCAAGGCCATCTGCAGTCTCCCCCAGCGAAAGTCAGCAGCCTTCCACCATCCATGCTGCAGTCACTGGGGAAACACTGTGTAGGAGCACTTGACAAGTCGAGGGATCCACAAGACAGGCACTAAGGGAATATTCAAGGGTGAATGGTTCAGCTTTGTTTGTATAATTGGATGTGTTATTGGATAAAGATGTCAATGAAAAGGTTTTTGTTGGTGTTTTTTTATTGCAGGACACTGTGATGGGGTGTCTCAGATGGGTGTAATGGGGGAGAATGGAGGATCCATGGTGGGAAAGGGAAGTTCTCCTGTGGGAACCGAAATTCTAGCAGGGTCTCTCCGACAGCCTGCCCGGTTCAAAGGCATCCAGGAAATATCCTCCCTCACTCCTCCTCCTGAGGTAGCCTCCGGATTCCAGGTGCCAATGCCTGTGTCCTCATGATGGTGATGATATGAAGGATACAGCAGAACACCATGAACTTGGACACCTGCTCCAGTGATTACTGGAGGGCTCCCCACGAGCGGTTCAGACATTGGAAGCATTGCTTCATCACACCGATGGTCTGTTCCACCATGTTCCTGGTGACTCCATTGCTCACATTATACACGGGTTATTTTCATGCGGTTGGTTGGCATTGATGCTGGGGGTTGAATTAGGAGTGATGTGCAGAGTGAGGTAAGCATTGTCTCCGAGGAGCCACATTCTGGTTCTGCATAGAGGCCCGAAGTGTTGGGACTGGCTGCCTGCTTCAGAATGAAGGTGTGGTGACTGCTGCCAGGATAGTGGACATTCACCAACATGATGTACTGGGCATGCTCACACACTAACTGTACATTAATGGAGTGAGAGTTCTTTAAGTTCCTGTACCTCTCCCCATTGACATTCGGGCCGCGCAGAGCCACCTCCACCAGCAGGAATCCCGCTACCCTGACAAAGCCACGTGACCTCTCACCCTGCTTCACCCTGCGGAGGTGAAAATTATATATTCACCTCACCCGACATAGATGGCCTCCATTAACCAGCAGATACATCATTGGACAGCATATAGATAGACAATGGATACGTCACACGCTGCTGCCTGGGAAGATCCAGATACATAGAAGTTCAATGAAACTGTGACCTGAACGGCGATGGACAGCTCCGTCCTCACCCTGGTGTGAGGCTCCAGGTCGTGTTACAGGAGGTGACACTGCGATGTGACCACCTCCTTATTGAATCAGAGTCAGCTCACACACTGCTCCTGGGTTAGGTGTAGGTAGGAAAAGTGCTCTTGGGAAAGCCAGGGTGGGTAGCGGAAAGCCCCCTCCCTATTTACAAAGAACAAAGAAAATTACAGCACAGGAACAGGCCCTTCGGCCCTCCAAGCCTACGCCAATCCAAATCCTCTATCTAAACCTGTCGCGTATTTTCTAAGGGTCTGTATCTCTCTATTTCCTGCCCATTCATGTATCTGTCTAGATACATCTTAAAAGACGCTATCGTGCCCGCGTCTACCACCTCCGCTGGCAATGCATTCCATGCACCCACCACCCTCTGTGTAAAGAACTTTCCACGCATATCCCCACTAAACTTTTCCCCTTTCACTTTGAACTCGTGTCCCCTTTTAATTGAATCCCCCACTCTGGAAAAATGCTTCTTGCGATCCACCCTGTCTATACCTCTCATGATTTTGCACACCTCAATCAGGTCCCCCCTCAACCTCCGTCTTTCTAATGAAAATAATCCTAATCTACTCAACCTCTCTTCATAGCTAGCGCCCTCCATACCAGGCAACATCCTGGTGAACCTCCTCTGCACCCTCTCCAGAGCATCCACATCCTTTTGGTAATGTGGCGACCAGAACTGTATGCAGTATTCCAAATGTGGCCAAACCAAAGTCCTATACAACTGTAACATGACCTGCCAACTCTTGTACTCAATACCCCGTCCGATGAAGGAAAGCATGCCGTATGCCTTCTTGACCACTCTATTGACCTGCGTTGCCACCTTCAGGGAACAATGGACCTGAACACCCAAATCTCTCTGTACATCAATTTTCCCCAGGACTTCTCCATTTACTGTATAGTTCACTCTTGAATTGGATCTTCCAAAATGCATCACCTCGCATTTGCCCTGATTGAACTCCATCTGCCATTTCTCTACCCAACTCTCCAGTCTATCTATATTCTGCTGTCTTCTCTGACAGTCCCCTTCACTATCTGCAACTCCACCAATCTTAGTGTCGTCTGCAAACTTGCTAATCAGACCACCTATACTTTCCTCCAAATCATTTATGTATATCACAAACAACAGTGATCCCAGCACAGATCCCTGTGGAACACCACTGGTCACACGTCTCCATTTTGAGAAACTCCCTTCGACTGCTACTCTCTGTCTCCTGTTGCCCAGCCAGTTCTTTACCCATCTAGCTAGTACACCTTGGACCCCATGCGCCTTCACTTTCTCCATCAGCCTACCATGGGGAAACTTATCAAACGCCTTACTGAAGTCCATGTATACGACATCTACAGCCCTTCCCTCATCAATCAACTTTGTCACTTCCTCAAAGAATTCTATTAAGTTGGTAAGACATGACCTTCCCTGCACAAAACCATGTTGCCTATCACTGATAAGCCCATTTTCTTCCAGATGGGAATAGATCCTATCCCTCAGTATCTTCTCCAGCAGCTTCCCTACCACTGATGTCAGGCTCACCGGTCTATAATTACCTGGATTATCCCTGCTACCCTTCTTAAGCAAGGGGACAACATTAGCAATTCTCCTGTCCTCCGGGACCTCACCCGTGTTTAAGGATGTTGCAAAGATATCTGTTAAGGCCCCAACTATTTCCTCTCTCGCTTCCCACAGAAACCTGGGATAGATCCCATCCGGACCTGGGGACTTGTCCACCTTAATGCCTTTTAGAATACCCAACACTTCCTCCCTCCTTATGCCGACTTGACCTAGAGTAATCAAACATCTGTCCCTAACCTCAACATCCGTCATGTCCCTCTCCTCGGTGAATACCGATGCAAAGTACTCGTTCAGAATCTCACCCATTTTCTCTGACTCTACGCATAACTTTCCTCCTTTGTCCTTGAGTGGGCCAATCCTTTCTCCAGTTACCCTCTTGCTCCTTATATATGAATAAAAGGCTTTGGGATTTTCCTTAACCCTGTTTGCTAAAGATATTTCATGACCCCTTTTAGCCCTCTTAATTCCTCGTTTCAGATTGCGCTTACAATCCCGATATTCTTTCAAAGCTTCGTCTTTCTTCAGCCACCTAGACCTTATGTATGCTTCCTTTTTCCTCTTAGTTAGTCTCACAATTTCACCTGTCATCCATGGTTCCCTAATCTTGCCATTTCTATCCCTCATTTTCACAGGAACATGTCTCTCCTGCACGCTAATCAACATCTCTTCAAAAGCCTCCCACATATCAAAAGTGGATTTACCTTCAAACATCTGCTCCCAATTGACATTCCCCAGCTCCTGCCGAATTTTGGTATAGTTGGCCTTCCCCCAATTTAGCACTCTTCCTTTAGGACCACTCTCATCTTTGTCCATGAGTATTCAAAAACTTGCGGAATTGTGATCACTATTCCCAAAGTAGTCCCCTACTGAAACGTCAACCACCTGGCCTGGCTCATTTCCCAACACAAGTTCCAGTATGGCCCCTTCCCGAGTTGGACTATTTACATCCTGCTCTAAAAACCCTCCTGGATGCTCCTTACAAATTCTGCTCTATCTAGACCTCTAACATTAAGTGAATCCCAGTCAATGTTGCGGTCATTTCAGAGACATGGGTAGAGCAGGGACAGGAATGGATGTTGCGGGTTCCGGGATTTAGATGTTTCACTAAGAACAGAGAAGATGGGAAAAGTTGGGGGGTGGGGGGGTGGTGTGGCATTGTTAATCAAGGAAAGTATTACAGCGGCAGAAAGGACGTTTGAGGAAAAGTCTACTGAGGTAGTCTGGGCCGAGGTTAGAAACAGGAGAGGAGAGGTAACCCTGTTGAGAGTTTTCTATAGACCTCCAAATAGTTCCAGAGATGTAGAGGAAAGGATAGCAAAGATGATTCTTGACAGGAGCGAGAGTAACAGTGTAGTGGTTCTGGGGGACATTATCTTTTCAAATATTGACTGGAAATACTATAGTTCGAGTACTTTAGATGGGTCTGTTTTTGTCCCGTGTGTGCAGGAGGGTTTTCTGACACAGTATGTAGACAGGCCAACCAGGGGCGATGCCACATTGGATTTGGTACTGGCTAATGAACCCGGCCAGGTGTTAGATTTAGAAGTTGGTGAGCACTTTGGTGATAGTGATCACAATTCGGTTAGGTTTACCTTAGCGATGGGCAGGGACAGGCATATACAGCAGGGAAGAATTATAGCTGGGGGAAAGGAAATTATGATGCGATTAGGCAAGATTTAGGATGCGTAGGATGGGGAAGGAAACTGCAGGGGTGGGCACAATCGAAATGTGGAGCTTATTCAAGGAGCAGCTACTGCGTGTCCTTGATAAGTATGTACCTGTCAGGCAGGGAGGAAGTTGTCGAGCGAGGGAGCCGTGGTTTACTAAAGAAGTTGAAGAGCTTGTCAAGAGGAAGAAGAAGGCTTATGTTAGGATGAGACGTGAAGGCTCAGTTAGGGAGCTTGAGAGTTACAAGCTAGCCAGGAAGGATCTAAAGGGAGAGATAAGAAGAGCAAGGAGAGGACACGAGAAGTCATTGGCGGATAGGATCAAAGAAAACCCTAAGGCTTTCAATAGGTATATCAGGAATAAAAGAAAGACTAGAGATAGGTTAGGGCCAATCAAGGATAGTAGTGGGATGTTGTGTGTGGAATCGGAGGAGATAGGGGAAGTGTTAAATGAATATTTTTCGTCAGCATTTACAGTGGAGAAAGAAAATGTTGTCGAGGAGAATACTGAGATACAGACCACTAGGCGAGATGGCATTGAGGTTCATAAGGAGGAGGTGTTAGCAATTTTGGAAAGTGTGAAAATAGATAAGTCCCCTGGGCCAGATGGGATTTATCCTGGGATTCTCTGGGAAGCCAGGGAGGAGATTGTGGAGCCTTTGTCCGTGATTTTTATGTCGTCATTGTCGACAGGAATTGTGCCGGAAGACTGGAGGAAAGCAAATGTTGTCCCCTTGTTCAAGAAGGGGAGTAGAGACAGCCCTGGTAATTATAGACCTGTGAGCCTTACTTCGGTTGTGGGTAAAATGTTGGAAAAGGTTATAAGAGATAGGATTTATAATCATCTTGAAAAGAATAAGTTCATTTGCGATAGTCAGCACGGTTTTGTGAAAGGTAGGTCGTGCCTCACAAACCTTATTGAGTTTTTTGACAAGGTGACCAAACAGGTGGATGAGGGTAAAGCCGTGGATGTGGTCTATATGGATTTCAGTAAGGCGTTTGATAAAGTTCCCCACGGTAGGCTATTGCAGAAAATACGCAAGTATGGGATTGAAGGTGAATTAGTGCTTTGGATCAGAAATTGGCTAGCTGAAAGAAGACAGAGTGTGGTGGTTGATGGTAAATGTTCATCCTGGAGTATAGTTTCTAGTGGTGTACCGCAAGGATCTGTTTTGGGGCCACTGCTGTTTGTCATTTTTATAAATGACATGCATGAGGGTGTCGAAGGGTGGGTTGGTAAATTTGCGGATGACACGAAGGTCGGTGGAGTTGTGGATAGTGCCGAAGGATGTTGTCGGTTTCAGAGGGACATAGATAGGCTGCAGAGCTGGGCTGAGAGATGGCAAATGGAGTTTAATGCGGAAAAGTGTGAGGTGATTCACTTCGGAAGGAGTAACAGGATTGCAGAATACTGGGCTAATGGGAAGATTCTTGGTAGTGTAGATGAGCAGAGAGATCTTGGTGTCGAGGTATATAAATCCCTGAAAGTTGCCACCCAGGTTAATCGAGCTGTTAAGAAGGCATATGGTGTGTTAGCTTTTATTATAAGGGGATCGAGTTTAGGAGCCACGAGGTCATGCTGCAGCTGTACAGAACTCTGGTGCGGCCGCACCTGGAGTATTGCGTGCAGTTCTGCTCACCGCATTATAGGAAGGATGTGGAAGCTTTGGAAAAGGTGCAGAGGAGATTTACTAGGATGTTGCCTGGTACGGAGGGAAGGTCTTCCGAGGAAAGGCTGAGGGACTTGAGATTGTTTTCGTTAGAGAGAAGGGGGAGAAGAGGTGACTTAATAGAGACATATAAGATAATAAAAGGGTTGGACAGGGTGGATAGTGAGAGTCTTTTTCCTCGGATGGTGATGGCAAACACGACGGGACATAGCTTTCAGTTGAGGGGTGATAGATATAGGACAGATGTCAGAGGTAGTTTCTTTACTCAGAGAGTAGTAGGGGCGTGGAATGCCCTGCCTGCAACAGTCGTAGACTCGCCATCTTTAAGGGCATTTAAGTGGTCATTGGATAGACATATGGATGAAAATGGAATAGTGTAGGTCAGATGGTTTCACAGGTCGGCGCAACATCGAGGGCTGAAGGGCCTGTACTGCGCTGTAATGTTCTATGTTCTATGTTCTAAAATTAAAATCTCCTATCACCACCACCCTGTAGCTACTACAGCTTTCCATAATCTGTTTACATATTTGTACCTCTATCTCACGCTCGCTGTTGGGAGGCCTGTAGTACAGCCCCAACATTGTTACCGCACCCTTCCTGTTTCTGAGTTCTGCCCATATTGCCTCACAGCTCGAGTCCTCCATAGTGCCTTCCTTCAGCACAGCTGTGATATCCTCTTTGACCAGTAATGCATCTCCTCCACCCCTTTTACCTCCCTCTCTATCAAGCCTGAAGCATCGGTATCCTGGGATATTTAGTTGCCAATCATGCCCTTCCCTTAACCAAGTCTCAGTAATAGCAATAACATCATACTCCCAGGTACTATTCCAGGCCCTAAGCTCATCTGCCTTACCTACTACTCTTCTTGCATTAAAACAAATACACCTCAGACCACCAGTCCATTTGCTTTCATCATCTGCTCCCTGCCTACTCTTTCCCTTGGTCACGCTGACTTCATTATCTCGTTCCTTACAGGCTTTCGTTAATACATCCTAACTCTGCACTGACCTCATTTGGTTCCCATCGAGAGCTTTCCCTCTCTGCAGCCTCTGCTCCATTTGTTGATCATGTTACAGACCCAGAGACTCTGTAACTACAGTCCCGATACCTCGTCTAGAGTTGGATCACTAAATCCTCTGTCCTCCCTGAATGTCTGCAGCAGCTCACAACACAAACTCCAGAAAACCATCCACAGCACCTCCACTAACTTTACAATAGCAGCAGTAAGTCAAAAGCCCCTCACCTGCAAGTTGGATGCTCGGTCCTTTTAAATAACCCCAGAGGGGATTCCTTGTGCCAGCTGAATGGATGCTTAACTGAGAGTGACTAACACAGGCGGTCAGTGAACATGCATAGGCCAAGTTTCCAAGCTGCTGGAACAGGTTGTTCATATGCCATCCAGACCCCTGTTCAGTCTACCGGTCCATGCAGGGTACTCTTGGACTCGTGCCCTGTCCAGCATGAGAACTGTGTCGGCCACACCAGAACTGCCCATCAGTGTGGATTCCACTGCACCAGCACCAGTGATAGTCCTGAGACCAAATCAGAGTCAGAGACAGATCCATAGCTAATGAAATTCACTTCAAAACGAGAAATGACAAACACTTCAAATAGAACAAATGGAAGGAATATGGGAAACGGACAGGGGAATGGGGATAATTGGAAGGTTGAGGCAATTTAGAGCTTTTAATGCAAGTATGATTATATTAAAATTGTGGCATTGCCAGACTGGGAGGTAGGTTATGTGAGTGAGTACAGGGGTGATGGGTGATCTGGACTGGGTTGTGAGTTGTGATGCAGCCAGTAGATTTCTGAATGAGCTGCAGTTTATCGAGCTTTGTTATTGTGAGCATGACCAGGAAGACATTGGTATCATCAAGTGTGGATCTAAGAAAGGCACGGCTGAGGGTTTATAAGTAGATAAACTGAAGGAGATGTGGAAATGAACAAAATTATAGAGGTGGCTGTAGGCAGGGTTAGTGATCGACAGGATATTGAATTGGAACTTAGCTTAGGATGAAAGGAATCGCTGACGTTGTGAAGAGGCTGGTTTGTTCTCAGACATTGGGCAGGGAGTGTGATAGAGTCGGTGGACAGGGACAGAATTTGTGACAGAAATCGATGGCAGTGGATTTAGTCTTCCCAATATTTAAATAAAATAAACAGCAATGCAGTGAAACATGATCTATAGTTCTAATAGCTGGATAGAGAGGTTAACCAGGAACAATAATATTCGCAAGAAGGGCAGAGTAATTGACAAGAACAGTACTGAAGTTAATCATCGGTTATTACATTAATAGCTGGGTAGAGAGAGACTTACCAGGGACACCAACAATACCGAGGATGGGATAGTAAATCGTTTGAATAGTCAAAAGCGCGTAATAGATCCGATATTGTAAAGAAAGCCGATGATAATTTGTAGAAAGAAAGTCAGACACCCACGAGAAACTCCTCTCCATTGTTGTCACATTCCAATCTATTGTTCTCAGATTCTAACCCATTGTTGTCACATTCCAATCGATTGTTCTCAGATTCTGATCTATCTTCTCCCTCTCTCTGGAGCCACTTATCCCTGTCAGTGCCGGTGAGAGGGATTGAGGTGGGGGTGGGCGGGGTGGAGGCTCCTGCTGATACTATGGGATAACACATTGGATTGAGTCCTGTATTAATAGAAGTGGGAAACCCTCCAATGACACAATCAGGGTCCATGGAGACTTACATTAATTACAGTCACTGAACAAACAAGTTCAGTCAACACCTTTCAATCCAACACTTTCTGTACCGCAATAAACAATTATCCAGTCTAGATGGGATGTATGAGGGTTGCTGAGGGAAGGAATGTTGGAAATAGCGGAGCCACTGGCCCGAATCGTCCAATCCTCCTTGGATATGGCAGTGATGTCAGAGGACTGAAGTGTTGCAAATTCTACACCCTGTTCAAAACAGTAGAGATAGGCTACACCCTAGAACTACTGACCCATCAGTCTAACCTCACTGAAATGTTGGAGAAGCTTGTAGCGTCTGTAATCTGGGACAAGATATTTGTGGTTTAAATAGCATGAGTTTATAAATGACAAGAAGGTCCAGAAGATATATTAGTGGCAAATCATGTCTGAAAAACTTGATCATATTCTTTGATGAAGTAATGGAGAGTGTTGCTGCAGATAGCATGGTTGCTACTTTGTATATGAACAATCAAAAGTCGTGGAATCAAATGCCATTTAATAGATTTGTTAGGAAGTCTGAACCACATGGATTCAAGAGGCAGTGACAGTGTGGATATGACATTGGCTAAGGGATAGAATACAGAGGGAAGTGGTGATCTATTGTTGTTCAGACAGTGGAGGGGATTATACAGTGATGCTCCCCAATGGTCGGTATTCGGGCCATTGCTTCTTTATGGAAACATACATAAATATATATCCGTGTATTGTGTTTGTGTGTGACATTTACTTATATATAAAAGGCATAATTTCAGTGTACTCAGGTGACAGAAACTCGGAAATGCAAAAAAAATTAGGATGATATCAGAAGGATTCAGGGAGACTGATGAAATGAGGAAATGAAGCAGATGAAATTTAGTGCAGACATGGGGTAAGGGAGGAAGAATAAGGTGAGGCAATGTAAATGAAATGGGGCAATTTTAAATTGGGTGCATGAACAGATGTCTTTGAATATAGCAGAACAAGTCGATAAAATTACTAAAAACACATCCAGGATATCGAGCTTTATAAATAGAGGCATAGCGTGCAAAAGGAAGGAAGTCAACTGAAACTTTGTAAATCACTGGTTAGGTCTCAGCTGAGGAATTGTGTCCAATTCTGAGCATTACTTATTAGAAAGGATGTCAGAATGTTGGAGAAGGTGCAGAGGAGATTTACTGGAATGGTCCAGGAATGTGGGAGTTCAGGAACATGGGGAGACTACAGAAACAGGAATCAGAGTAGATCAGGTAAAGGGGGGAATTTAATGGAACAGATCACAATTATGTGCTGTTTTGACAGAGTAAGGGTAAACTGTTTCCTTTGGGAAAAGGACCGATAGCAAGACTCAAAATACTTGGCAAAAGATGCAGAGGTGCCATAAGGAAAACATTTTTTTATACAGTGAGTTGCTTTAATCTGGAATACACGGCCTGAAGATGTGCTGGAAGTAGATTCAAGAGCAAGTTTCAAAAGGGAACTGGATAAATGCTGCAGAGGGGGATTTGCAGGGCTTTGGGAAAAGAGGAGGAAAGAGGGGTAAAATAAAAAGCTCTTTCAAAGATGGCACAGGTACGATGGGACAATGGACTGCTTCCATGCTTTGTGATTCTCTGATTCTATGGTAACAGAATCCATTGAGTCCTTATTTCGTGTGTACAATTGATGTCCAGCAGTTCTTGAGCCAGCGGCTCATTGTTACTTGTATCCTCACACAGATAACAGAAGAAAGGCAAACACAAGGGCCAGGTGAGATGAATTGTGCTGACAATTTACTATATTGGGTTATGACGTCTCTCTCTTTGATCACTTCAATCAGTCAGTTACAAACACATTGATTTTATTCCCATTTTATTTCCTGTCTATTTGTTCTCAAGATATGAGTGATACTGACAAGGCTGGCATTACTTCCCCATGCCTGGTTACCATGAGAAAATGATGGGCCTTCATCCTGAACCACTGCAGTCCGTGTGGTGAATGTGTTCCCACAATGTTGTTACAGAAAGGATTTCAGGCTTTTAACCCAGTGATGATGAAGGAACGGTGATTTCTGTCCAAGTCTAGATGGTGTTTGGCTCGAAGGAGGGGAATGTGGAGGTGATGGTGTTTTGTGTTCGAGTCCGAGCTGAATTCAACGCCCTCCCCTCTATCTCGTGTCCCTTGACTGTAAACTGGAATTGTTCTCTTTAGAGCAGTAATGTTAAATGGAGATTGAATAGAGATATGCAAAATCTTGAACAATATTTGATGGAGCAAAGACAGAGAATTTGGTTTCACTGGAAGTACTGTCAGTAACCAGAGGACACATTTTTAAGGTGATGGGCCAACAAAAATGCATTGATCTATTATAAACCGGAATTCACAACCTGAAAGAGTGGTGAAGCAGATTCAATAATAAATTTAAAAAAGAGAATTGATTCAATAGTATCAGAGGAGATTTTCAGCGAAGTGGTAATTATGTAGAGGAGAGGGACAAATGGGATTGCTCCTTCAAACAGCATGCACAGACACGATGGGCCAAATAGCCTCCTCCGTGCTGTATGATTCTTTGAGTCTGTGGAAACAGAAACCATTGAAACCTTACCTGATATGCACAACAGACGGTCAACAATTTTAAGCAGAGGCTGATCATTACTTGTACTTTGATATGGTTCAGGAAAACATCATGTTGGATTAACACAGATGAGGGAGAGAATTAGTCCTTTCCTGCTCTGTTTGTTTGGTCAAAACCACACTGTGTGGAAGTAACACAGATCAGGGATAGACGGACAGCAATTTTAAGCAGAGGCTGATCATTACTTGTACTTTGATATGGTTCAGGAAAACATCATGTTGGATTAACACAGATGAGGGAGAGAATTAGTCCTTTCCTGCTCTGGTTGTTTGGTCAGTACCACACTGTGTGGAAGTAACACTGATCAGGGATAGACCATCAGCAATTTTAAGCAGAGGCTGATCGTTACTTGCACTTGGAACACACCTTGTTGGATTAACACAGGCGAGGGAGAGAGATGGAAATCTCCTGCTCTGTGTGTGGGGGTCATTAACACAACATGTTGGATTGGCACAGGCCAGGGAGAGAAATAGAAATTTCTTGCTGTGTCTGTGTATATGGGGGTCGGTACCACATGATGTGGGAATGACACAGATCAGGGAGAGAATGGTCCTTTCCTGCTCTCTGTGTGTACGTGGGGGTCATTACCACATCGGGTGGAAGTGACACAGATCAGGGATAGAATTGGTCCTTTCCTGCTCTCTGTGTGGGTCAGTACCACACTGTGTGGGATTAAGAGGCCGGGGATAGAATTGGGTCTTTCCTGCTCTCTGTGTGGGTCAATACAACACCGGGACGATTTAACACAAGCCGGGGACAGAATTGGGTCTTTCCTGCTCTCTGTGTGGGTCAGTACCTCACCGGGTGAGATTAACACCGTCCAGGGATAGAATTGAATCTTTCCTGCTCTCTGTGCCTGGGTCAGTACCACTGGGAGAGATTAACACAGGCCAGGGATTGAATTGGGTCTTTCCTGCTCTCTGTGTGGGTCAGGACCACACCGGGTGGGATTAAGACACACCGGGGATTGAATTGGGTCTTTCCTGCTATCTGTGTGGGTCAGAACCACACCGGGTGGGATTAAGACACACCGGGGATTGAATTGGGTCTTTCCTGCTATCTGTGTGTGTCAGTGCCACACCGGGTGGGATTAACACAAGCCGGGGATAGAAGTGAGTCTTTTCTGCTCTATTTGGAGCTCAGTACCACATTGGGTGAAAGCCGCTTACTCAGCACAGCCTGAGGATGGAGCCTGGTCTGTCCCAATGAGGACAGAGAGTGACTGGTGAAATGGCCAGTCACCCGGCAGATTGAACTTTACACATTGAACTGTGAAGTGATACATATCGGTAGGAAATATGAGGAAAGGCAAAATAATGTGGATGGTTGAATGGACAGACCTCAGGCTGTACTAATTTATGAGGCAGCAGGACACTGAGAAGGCTGCTAAAAAAAACAACATATCGTGTCCTTGGCTTTATAAACACAGCACAGAGTAATAAAACTCAGGAGGAAATGCTGATTTTTATACATCATTGGTTAGGTCCCAGCTGGAGAATTGTGTCCAATTCTGATCACCACACATTGGTAAGGATGTCAAGGACTTAGTGAAGATACTGAGGTGATTTACTAGATTGGTACCAGGGATCTCATGGAGAGATGGGAAAAGCTGGGATTTTTCTCTTTAGAGCAGTGAAGGGTAAGAGGGGATTTAATATAGAATTCAAATTCATGAAGGGTTTTGATCGGGTAATTAGTGTGAAAATGTTTCCAGTGTCAGAAAGTTCAGTATTAAGAAGACACAGATTGAAGGTAATTGGCAAAGAACCAGAGGTGAAATGAGGAGAATGTTCTTACACAGCGAGTTGTTGGGATCTGGAATTCACTGCCTGAAAACAAGGTGGAAGCAGATTCAATAATAATATGGTGGAGAAGGCAGATGGAATCCTTTCCTTTATTAGCTGAGGTATAGAATAGAAGAGCAGGGAGATTATGCTGGAACTGTATAACTCATTGGCTGGGCCACAACTTGAGTACTGAGTGCAATTCTGGTCACCTCATTACAGAAAGGATCTAATTGCACTAGAGAGGGTACAGAGGAGATTTATGAGGATGTTGCTAGGACTAGACAAAATGCAGCTGTGAGGAAAGATTGGATAGGCTGGGGTTGTTCTCTTTGGAATAGAGAAGGCTGAGAGGAGATCGGACTGAAATGTCCATAATTTTGAGGGATCTGGACAGAGAGGAGGTGAAGGGTCTGTTCACCTTAGTAGAAAGGTCAGTGACTAGGGGGGAATAGATTTAAAGTGATTAGTCGAAAGATAAGAGGGGAGATGAGGAAAACCTTTTCATACAGAGTGTGGTGGGGTCTGGAACTCACTGCCTGAAAGTGTAGTTGAGGCAGAAACCCTCAACTCATTCAACAGGATTCTGGATATACACCTCAAGTACCGTAATCTGCAGAGCTATAGATCAAATGCTGAAAGTGGGATTAGAATGGGTGGATCGTTTTTCGGTCAGCACAGATACAATGGGCCAAGTGACCTCTTTCAGTCAGGAGGCTGCTGCTGCTGACTGTGAATGCTGTAATTGGACAGAAGGTAAATGGAATACTAGGACAGAAAGAGGGCTCCGCAGTTCACGGATGTGGTGACCCTAGATCAGATCTTACAGTGGTGTAGGAGAGGGAACAGAGTTCATGTCAAAGTCCTGTCTTCCTTTTATATGATCCTGTATAATGGACAGGGACTACTGGGCAGTAATGTGCTCAAAGGTTATCAGCAGTAATTGATTATCGCTATATTTGCATATTGTAGAACATTAAAACATACCCCTGCTCTGGTGTCCAGTGTAACCTCAATATTCCTGATTAAAATATCAGAGGAGTGTGAACCAGTCACCTCTGATCACCCTGAGGTACAGGCGATTCTCGAGTCGGTGCTGAGTGTATTCACAACTCATAAAGATGACTGTGGAAACATGAACAGACCTGAAGAAATTAACTGACCATTGCATGATCCATGAAGCAGTATTCATACCGAGCTGAGATTATATCATATATTCCAGACAACATCAGGTTATTGTTATACCAGGGTGTAGTTCACAAAGACACATTCACTACTAACTGTCCGATTTTGCCGGTTACAAAACCAGATGGCAGCTGGGGACTGACTGTTGACCAGACAAACTCAACACAGTCACCTCTGTGTGAACTCGGTTGTCTGAGAGACACCAACCCTACTCTCCCGGATTCCCAGCGGCAGGGCTGACTTCACCACGCTGGATATCTCTAATGTTTATTGGAGTATACCAGTAAAACTAGAGAAACAAATTAAATTTACATTCACTTCTGAGGACCAGAGATACCCCTGGACATGTCTGTCACAAGGGGTTCCACAATAACCCCACTATTTTCCACAAACGTATGGCCGGGGCCGTTAGGAGCCTTTCACAGTCTTCCTGCTTGCTGAAATAAATTGATGGTCTCCTCCTCATCACCACAGACCGTGTCCACACATTTAACCCTTATACAGGAACTACTGCAGTTACTTTGGGAGCTGGACTAAAAGACCATCCACGTAAGGCCCAGTTGGTGTAACATCGTGTCATCGTTCTACATGTCCAAATTGGCTCATCCAACATCAGCCCAGACCAACATCAGGTCGAGACCATCCAGTGTATACCCCTGTCCACCTCAAAGACAGCCTTGTGTCCTATCCTCAGGCTGGTGGGGTATCAGTGGACCCTCATCCAGTGTCTACCCTTGTCCACCTCAAAGACTGCCCAGTGTCCTATCTTCAGGCTGGTGGAGTATCAGTGGACACAATTCCAGTGTCTACCCCTGTCCACCTCAAGGACTGCACTGTGTCCTATCCTCAGGCTGGTGGGTATCAGTGGACCCTCATCCAGTGTCTACCCCTGTCCCCCTCAAAGACTGCACTGTGTCCTATCCTCATGCTGGTGGGTATCAGTGGACCCTCATCCAGTGTCCACCCCTGTCCACCTCAAAGACTGCCCTGTGTCCTATCCTCAGGCTGGTGGAGTATCAATTGCCCCTCATCCAGTGTCTACCCCTGTCCGCCTCAAAGCCTGCTCTATGTCCTCTGCTCAGGCTGGTGGAGTATCAGTGGAGCCTCATCCAGTGTCTACCCCTGTCCACCTCAGACTGCCCTCTGACCTATCCTCAGGCTGGTGGAGTATCAATTGCCCCTCATCCAGTGTCTACCCCTGTCCACCTCAAAGCCTGCTCTGTGTCCTATCCTCAGGCTGGTGGGGTATCAGCGGACCCTCATCCCTCGATTTGCTGAGACTGTGACTCCTCTTTATGAACCACCGAATGGTGATGATGACCAGGTTTATCCCATTTGGACTGAAGAGAACACAGAAACAGTAACAACTAAAGAAATCTGTCGCCCAGGCAACGTGTCTTACCTCACCTAACCCCGACAAGACTTTCCACATGGATGTGGGGACACAGTGACAGCCTGGTTGCTGTCCAATGCCGAGAAAACCAGGAGAAATTACTCCCCATTGTGAATTACTCCAGAATTGTGAATGGGGCTGAACTGATTTACTCTGTTTGTGAAGGACATTTGTTAACCATGTTCTGGGGCATCAAACATTTCACTTACATCACGGGGTTCAACAGGGTGATACTGTCCAGTCCATTATAAACCTTCCCAGTATAGGAAAGCTGTTGTAATAGAATACCCATGTCATAGAGTCATAGAGCCTTCGTCAATTCTGGCGCAGAATGGGACATTTCAACTCATCGAGTCCGTTCCAGCGCTTTGTAGATAAATCAAGTCAGTCTCATTCCCCAGCTCCATGGATGACAAGGAGCCTACAGGGTAAGGTACAGCAGGAAGGGCAAGTTTATGTCCCACACCGAGAACTCAGTACAACAGAAAACCAAGAGGAGTATAGAATGTGGAGGCTGATATCAAAAAGGAATTTACGAAAGCAAGGAGAAATCATAAAAAATATTGGCAAGCAAAATCAAGGTGAACCCATGTATGTTTTTTCTTTCAATACATTAAGGCTAAGAGGACAACTAAGGAGAGAGTAGAGCCCATTAATGACCGATAAGGTAACCTATGTGTAGGGACAGTAGTTACTGATATGGTTCTTAATGAATACTTTGTGACTGTCTTCACAAAAGAGGGGAACGGTGCAGATATTGTAGTTAAGGAGGAGGAGTGTGAATTATTGGATGTGATAAACATAGGCAGAGAGGAATTACTAATGGAATTAGCCTCATTGAAAGTTGATACATCACCATGGCGTGATGAAATGTACCCCCAGGTTGTTAAAAGAAGCAACAGAAGGAATAACCAAAGGTATGTCCATGATTTTCCAGTTCTCACTGGATACAGGTGTGGTGATGGAGGATTGGAGAACTGCTAACATAGTACCACTGTTTAAAAAGGAAGCGAAGGATAGACCGAATAAATACAGGACAGCCAGTCTAACCTCAGAGTGGGAAAATTATTGTAATCTATTCTGAGAGACATGATAAACTGTCACTTAGAAAGGCACAGGTTCATCAGGGATAATCACCATAGATGTGTTAAGGCAAGATTGTGTCTGACTAACTTGCATGATTATTTGATGAAGTAACAAGGACGATAGATGAGGTTAATGTAGTTGATGCGGTCTACTTGGATTTTAGCAAAGTTTTTAGCAATGGCGCACATAGCAGACTTGTTAAAAATAAAATCCCAGGGGATCCAGGGAAATGCAGCAAGGTGGATGCAAAATTAGCTCAGTGGCAGGAAGGAAAGAGTAATTGTTGACCGGCGTTTTAGGGACTGGAGGGATGTTTCCAGCAGCATTTAATGGAGACAGTGGTGTAGTGGCAATGTCACTGCACTTGTAAATCCAGCAAACCCAGGTTAACACTCTGGGGACATGGATTCGAATTTCACCATGACACATAATGAAATTTGAAATCAATTAATAGTTCTGGAATTAAACAGCTACTCTAATGGTGACCATGAAACCATTGTCGATTGTTTGAAAATCCCATTTATTCACTAATGCCCTTTAGGGAAGGAGATCTGCTGTCCTTACCTGGTCTGGCCACATGTGACTCCAGACCCACAACAATGTGATGGACTCTTAAATGGCCTCACAAGCCACTCAGTTCAAGGGCAATGAGGGATGTGCAATAAATACAGGCCCAGGCAGTGACGCCCAAATCCCACGAATGAATAAAAAAAAGCAAATTCCACACAGCTCAGTACTGGGACCCCTGTTTTATGTCGCATACATTAACGATTTGGAAGTAAAGGTAGGGCATAATCAAGAAGTTTGCAGACGATACAAAGATTGACCGTGTGGTAGATCGCAAGGAGGATAGCTGTACACTGCAGGAAGATATTGATGGACTGGTCAGATGGGCAGAGAAGTGGCAAATTGAATTCAGGCTGGATAAGTGCGATATGATGCATTTGGGGAGGTCAAATAAGGCAAAGGAATGCACGATTAATGGGAGACTACTGAGAAGTGTAGAGGAAGTGACAGACCTTAGAGTGAATGCCCACAGATAGCTGAATGTAGCAGGACAGGTCGATAAGGTGGTTAAGAGGTCATATGGAATCCTTTCTCTTATTAGCCGAGGTATTGAATATAAGAGCAGGGAGGTTATGCTGGAACTGCATAAATCATTGGTTAGGCCACAACTTGAGTAATGTGTGCAGTTCTGGTCACCTCATTACAGAAAGGATGTAATTGCACTGGAGAGGGGACAGAGGAGATTTATCAAACATGTTGCCGGGACTGGGAAAATGCAACTTTGAGGAATGATTGGATAGGCTGGGGTTGTTCGCCTTGGAGCAGAGAAGGCTGAGGGGAAATCTGATTGAAACGTACAAAACGTTGAGGGCCCTGGATAGAGTGGTGGTGAAGGGTCTATTCACCTTAGCAGAGAGATCAGTGACAAGAGGGCATGGATTTAAATGATTGGTGGAAAAATTAGAGGGGAGATGAGGAAAAAAATCACCCAGAGTGTGGTGGGGTGGGGTTCTGGAACTCAGTTTCTGAAAGGGTAGAAGAGGCTGAAAACCTCATCTCATTTTAAATGTGCCTTGCTACACCTCAAGTGATTTAATCTGCAGAGCTCGGGACCAAATGCTGGAAGGTGGGATTCGGCTGGGGAGGTCGTTTTTTGGATAGCAGAGACACAATGGACCAAGTGGCCTCTTTCTGTGTTGTAAACATTCTATGATTTTTCTCTGATTTTCGAGGTGCAGATAGGCTGTTTTAGTGAAGGTGTGTAGATGTGGTCAGAAGTTCATCTCGGGGTCAAATATGACACCAAGATGTGAACAGTCTGGTTTAGTCTCACACAATTGCCAGGGAGAGGTATGGAGTCGGTAGCTAGGGAATTAAGTTTGGAGCAGGGACTGAAAACAATGTCTTCAATCTTCGGAAATTTGAATTGTCACAGCAGAGATGTGAGGTAATACCTTTTAGAAGAATGTATGTGGAGAGACAACATGTTGCAGGCATATCTCCCAAACACAGTGTAACACAATCACTGACATTCTGCTCTCTCTCTTACAGGACAGGGAGCAGCAGTGAACTGTCGGGATCCAGGCTTACCTTCATCCCCTGAGCCTGAGGGAGGAGTTCATTCTCCACCTCATGGGAACGGCTGTGACAGAGCCCGTAGCATCCGGCATCACCGACAGCATTCAGGATGACGTTATGTTCCTGCCTTATGCCCCTTCTTAACTCCCACCTCCTCTTCATCCTGCTGTCTGGGATGATGTACAAGCTGCAGATGGTGGGACCATGGATGCCTCTGTGGTGTTTACGTGAGGTTGAGTAATTTGTGAAGAGCACGTTATAGATGTGGTCACCCCACAGATTAAGGGAAGAAGAATTACAGTCAAGCAGAATCAGGCAGGTAGCACAGGAGACCCCAGAGTGCATCTCACTCTCCAACCAGTATTCAATACTGAGGAAAGTGATGTTTCATCTGGGGACTGCAGCCAGAGACAAGGCCATGGTACCCGGGCTATCTCAGCTGTACTGGGGGTGGGAGGGGATACAATGAAGACTAGAATGTTGACAGTGACAGGAGATTCGATAGTCACGGGAACAGACGAGCGTTTCTGAGGCCGCAGACATGCATCCAAGATGATGTGTTTCCTCCCTGGTGTCAGGGTCAAGTTAGCCATCTCAAAGTAGTAATCTCCAGATTACTGCCAGTACCCCGTGCGAGTGAGTATAGAAATAGGAGGATAGTACAGATGGATGTGTGGCTGGGAGGATGCTGCAGAAGCGGTGAGGTTTGCATTGCTGGGACACTGGGACCAGTTCTGGAGAATGTGTGATCTGTACAGGCTGGACGGTTGCACCTGAACAGAGCTGGAACTAATTTCCTTGCAGGGTGATATGTTAGTGCTATTGGAGAGGGTTTACACTAAATTGGCAGGTGTGTGGGAACCAGGAGTAAACATCAGAGAGGAATTCTAAAGTGCACAGAATACTGGGAGAGATGGATAACACTATAGTAGGGTTTAGAAAGTTATTAGTTGGGGTCTGAGTAAGGGAGGAAGTAATAAAGTTTACATCAGGGTTGATGTGCATGTATGTGAATACGGAGTGTGGTTAATAAGACTGGTGAGGTACAGGTGCAGATTGCCATGTGGAAATATGATGTTGTGGCGATAACAGAGATCTGGCTCAAAGAAGGGCAGAACTGGGTGTTAAATATTCCTGGATACAAGGTGTTCAGGAAAAATAGGAATGGGAGAAAAGCAGTAAGAGTGGTGGTATTGATTAAGGAGAACATCGTAGTGCTGGAGAGAGTGAAAGTCCCGGGGACGTGTGTGTGGAGGTGGGAGTGGGGCTGGGTGGGTGCGTAGGTGGGTGAAGGACAGAATCTATTTGGATAGAGCTAAAGAACAAAAAAAGGTTCATTTACATTGCTTGTTGTTGTCTATAGGCCATCAGCTAATGGGAAGGATGTGGAGGAACAAATCTGCAAGAAAATTACTGAAAGATGCAAGAATTATAGAGTAGTTACAATGGGGGAAGCATTCATTATCCTAATATGGACTGGGATAGTAGCAATTGAACTGACAGAGGGAGGCAGGAGTTACTACAGTGTGTGCAGGAAACTTTTCGACAACAGTATGTTGCTAGTCCAATGAGGAAGGAGGCACTGCTAGACCTGGTTCTCGAGAATGAGCTGGACCCAAGTGGATTAAGTATCAGTAGGAGAACATTTAGGGGACAGTGATCATTGTATCATTAGGTTTTTGTTGACTATGGGAAAGGACAAAGAGCAATCCAGAGTAAGAATAATTAACTATGAGAAAGTCAACTTCAACAAGTCAACCGGTGTAAAAATGGAGCTGGGGCGAATAGATTAGAGTCAACGTTTGGCAGGAAAACAGGAGCTGAACAATGGGCTACCTTCAAAGAAGAGATAGTTCGGGCAGAGTTGTGGTAAACGATTGTTTTTCACACTGCAGGACGGTAGACAGTGATGTTTTCCAAGGGTCAGTTCTAGGACCAACTGATTTTTTTTTTTTTGCTATATATATATATAAATGAGATGGATCTTGGAATTCAGATTAGAATTTCAATATTTTCCAATATTACCATACTTGGAGGAGTGGTAACCAGTGAGGATGATGCAAAATGCCTACAACAGGATATAGATAGGCTAGCAGAATGGCCAGAGAAGTGGCAGGTGGAATTTAATACAGAGGAGTGTGAGGTGATGTATTTTGTCAGATGGAATAGGAAAGCAATATAGACTTAATGGGACAGTTCTAAAGATTGTGCAGGAACTGAGGGACCTGGGGCTCTATATGCATTGATCTTTGAAGGTGGAAGAACATATATTGAGAGTGTTAAGCAAAGCCAATCAGATCTTGGGCTTCATAATTAGAGGCAAAGATACAAAAGCAGGGAAGTTATACTGAAACTGTATAAAGCTTTGGTTAGGCCCCAACTAGAGAACTGTGTCCAGTTCTGATCAGCACACTTTAGGAAGGATGTGAAGGTCCGTGAGAGGGTGCCGAGGAGATTTACCAGAATGGTTCCAGGGATTGGAGCGGGGGTGGGGGGGGGGGGAGCGAGATGGTTAGTTACAAGGTTAGATTGGAGAAGATGGAGTTGTTCTCCCTGGAGTAAAGGAGATTGAGAGAGGTATGATAAACGTGTACAAGATTATGATAGGCTTAGGTAAGGTTGACAAGGAAAAAGTCTTCTCATTATCTGATTGAACACGGACTAGAGGACACAGATGGAAGGTTTTGGATAAGAGATGCAGATGGATATGAGGAAGAAATATTTTACACAGTGGATGGTAATGAGCTGGAACTCACTGCCCATGAGGGTGGTGGAAGCCGAGACAATCAATGATTTTAAAAGGAAACTGGATGGACACCTGAAGGAAGTGAACTTGCAGGGATACGGGGATTGAGCGGGGGATTGGGACTGCCTGAATTCTTCCACACAGAGCTGGCACAGAGGGGCAAAATGGCCTCCTTCTGTGTCGTACATGACTCCATGACTCCATCAATTTCTACCATTCTACGTTGGATATGTCTCCTGCTCCTGCCTGGGAAGATCCAGATACATAGAAGTTCAATGAAACTGTGACCTTAACGGCCACTAACAGCTACGTCCTCACCCTGGTGTGAGGCTCCAGGTCGTGTTACAGGAGGTGACACAGCTCTGTGACCAGATCCTTATTGAATCAGAGTCACCTCACACATTGCTTCTGGGTTAGGTGTAGGTAGGAATAGTGCTCTTGGAAAACCCCGGGTGGGTAGGGCAGAACCCTTTCCTCCTCCATCTTTATGGAGCATCCCCTCACTGCAGCCTCTGCTCCATTTGTTGTTCATGTTACAGACCCAGAGACACTGTAACTACAGGCCCCAAACCTCGTCCAGAGTTGAAATGACAAACTCAGTTGAGTGATCATTGCTCGAATGGGTAGGAGATTTGGAGACAGAGAAAGATTAGAATAGGTCAAAAACTTGGGGTTATTGCAGAGACTGGGCAGGGAGTTGTCACAGAGAGAGAGAGAATGTACAGTGAAACACGTGTGATCGTCATTGGGACTGGTTTGGGCATCTCGAGATAGATAGAAAGCTTACACCAGAACACGGTGTGCTCATCACTAAGAGCGGGGGGGTTGCGGGGGTGGGGGGTGGGGGGCAGCTTTAAGAGAGTTTGAATAAGTAAAACCAGAAATACAATGTCATTAGCATATCACAGGAAATAGTCAATTGATAACCTGGCAGAGAAAAAAAAACAGGCACACCTGGGGAGACGGACATCCTAAGGATTATCGAGCAGTATGATGGGGATTACGATTTAATTCTCAATAGAATATCTGAGGATGTCCAGAAATACAAATTTAAGATAAAAAAGTTTTGAGATAAGTTGGTTAATGGGGCACATCTCTGCACCTGACGGTTAAATAAAAGACAGAAAGAATTGAAGGATGAGATGGACAATTTACAGAAGGAAAATGAAGGTTGGTAGGAGAACATTGGCATCCTGTACAATCAGTTACTCTGGGATCAGAAGCCCCATAATGGAGTATATTATCCAGAGAGAAAATTATAACAAATACTGGACCAAAACACTGAGTTACAGGCAGACACTCCCAGACTAGAGGAGGAGTTAGAAGATGTGAGGAGGGGCTATGAGGGAATTAGACCCGTGTTAAAGCTCTGCCTCCCCTGAAGCTGACCACGCCCTGTGTTGAGATAAAATCCGACAGTTTCAGGCACAATCCGTCAACAGTGGGCAGTAGTGGCTGCTGTCTCCAAGCACAAAGTCAGATATCCCGGTTCTTCTTCAGACAACATATTTGTGAGCCTCACAGTCTCTGCTCAATCTCCTCCATACAAGGACGACAAGATAACTGGAAAATGCCAGGGTATGTACTAACCTGGGCCTAAACTGCAGACCAGTCTAAGAACAAGACTAACCACAGTCACTGACAGTGAGAGAGATGTCACCACCACAACCACACACAGGTACCTTACAGCCGTTGAGTCTATGGCTCTAAAGCAGGAACTGGGATTGGTGGATATGAGCAGCAGCTCCCTCGATCTGAGTGTTCTGTGTTCCAATATCCAAATTATTTATATATATCAGAAAAATATCAGTGGTCCAAGCACTGCCCCTTGGGGAAACACCACTGTCGGCCTTCTTCCAGTCCGAAAAAAGCAACTGTTTACCACAACTCACTGTTTTCTCTCATTAAGCCAGTTTATATATTGTATCCAAGCTGACACTGACCCTCTTATTCCATGAGAATCAATGAACTGTCCAGCTGTCACAAACAGACTGTGAAAGAAACTAGAAGTTCAGAATAAAATTAAGTGAAATGCTGAATGCAACAGTTAACTAACTTTATTGTAATTAATACTCTGTACAAGTAGTACTCCCTAAAACTGGACTCTCTGCAACTTACTGTATTTAGGGTTTAGGAACAGAATTCCAGAGCTCAGGGAAGAGAACAGAAAGTGCTGGAAATACTCAGTGGGTCTGGCAGCATCGGTGTAGAGAGAAACACTGTTAATGTTTCAGATCTGTGACCCTTCATCAGAACTGGTAAACGTCATAAATGATGATGTACAAGCTGCAGATGGTGGGATCATGGACCTCCTGCTTTCCACCACCCCCAATCCCTCACCCCAACCCTCCCCTTCTGATGTTATACTTTCCAATGATAACCCAATAATGCCAGCTTCCCAGTCACAGCAGCTCCAGGAGATAGAAAGAGAGCAGCAGCACAGCACTGATGGTGAAGACCCATCACTTGGTCTGACCCTCACAGTCACCAGATCAAATACTTACACTGCGTGTACCTTAGAGGCTGGTATAGAGTCAGAATCTGCATGTGATGAGTCACCGAGCACGAGTTAGCTGCAGCCAGGCCTGGGGGAAAGGATAGTTTATGTGTCAGCTCACCGGAGGACGAGGTCACAGACGAGTTATAATACACAGGACTCAGATGTGAACATTGCTGGAGCTGCCGCCCATGTCGAGGTGTTGAAATCCGAATCCGAGCTTTCACGTCACAGAGCTGCACGAGGACGTCCTGCAAGGCCATCTGCGGTCACCCCCAGTGAAACTCAGCCATGCTGCAGCCACTGGGGAAACACTATGTAGGAGAACTAGGCAAGTTGAGGAAATCCACAAGACTGGCACTCAGGGGATACACAAGGGTGAATAGTTCAGTTTTGTTGGTACAATTGGATGTGTTGTTGGATAAAGATGTTAATGAAAAGGCTTTTGTTGGTGGTTGCAGGATGGTGATAAAGGGGACACTGTGATGGGGCGTCTCAGATGGGTGTAATGGTGGAGAATGGGGGATCCAAGATGGGAAAGGGAGGTTGTCCGATGCGATCTGGAATCTTAGCAGGGACTCTCCGACAGCCTGTCCGGGTCGAAGGCATCCAGGAAATATACTCCCTGCCTCCTCCTCCTCCTCCTCCTGAGTTGGCCTCCGGATTCCTGGTGCCAATGCCTGTGTCCTCATGATGGTGAGGATTATGAAGGGTGCAGCAGAACACCATGAACTTGAACACCTGATCCAGTGTGTACTGGAGGACTCCCCCCGAGCGGTTCAGACATCGGAACCATTGCTTCACCTGGTGGTTTTGTGTGGGGGAAGAGGTGTCTAAAGTTTAGAGGTCATGAGCCACATTCTGGTTCTGCATGGAGGCCTGAAGTGTTGGGAATGGCTGACTGCTTCAGAATGAAGGTATGGTAGCTGCTGCCAGGATAGTGGACATTAACCAACATGATGTACTGGGCATGCTCACACACCAACTGTACATCAATGGAGTGAGAGTTGTTTCAGTTCCTGTGCCTCTCCCCATTGACATGGGGGCCCCGCAGAGCTACCTACACCATCAGGAATTCTGCTATCCTGACAAAGCCACGGGACCTCTCATCCTGCTTCTCCCTGCTGAGGTAGCAGACGGTATAATTCACCTCACCCGACATAGGTGGTCTCCGTCACACAGCAGATACATCAATAGACAACATAGAGAGAGATAATGGATCCTTCAGCCGCTCTTGCCTGGATAAATCCAGATAAGAACATAAGAACTAGGAGCAGGAGTAGGCAGTTCAGCCCCGCGAACCTGTTCTGCCATTCAATATGATCATTGCTGATCTCATCTCGGCCTCTACTCCACTTTTCTGCCCGTTCTCCATAACGCTTCAACCCATTTCTAATAAAAATCTGTCCATCTCCTCCTTAAATGTACTCAATGTCCCGGCATCCACCGCACTATGGGGTAGTGAATTCCACAGACTCACAACTCTTTGAGGGAAGAAATTTCTCTTCATCTCTGTTTTATATCTCCACCCTCTTTATCCTAATACTATGACCTCTCGTTCTAGATTGCCCCACGAGAGGAAACATCTTCTCTACGTCTACATTATCAATCCTTTAATGATCTTATATACCCCATTAGATCTCGTCTCATTCTTCTAAACTCCAGAGAGTAAAGGCATAAACTGCTTAATCTCTCTTCATAAGACAAACCCCTCATCCCTGGATTCAATCTCGTGACCCTCCTCTGAACTGTCTCCGATGCAACTACATCCATCCTCAAGTGAGCAGACCAAAACTGTACGCAATACTCCAGGTGCGGTCTCATTAATACCTTGTACAGTTGCAGCAACACTTCCCTACTTTTATATTCTATTCCTTTAGCAATAAATGCCAAAATTCAATTTGCTTTCCTTATCACCTGCTGTATCTGCAAACTAGTTTTCTGTGATTCATGCACGAGGCCACCCAGATCCCTCTGCACCGAAGTACTCTGAAGTTTCTCTCTATTTAGATAATAATTTACCTTTCTATTTTTCTGACCAAAATTGATAACCTCACACTTAACCACGTTAAACTCCATCTGCCAAATTTTGTCCCATTCCCCAAACCTATCCATATCAATTTGTAAATTTCTTATGTATTTATTGCAACTTACTAATCAATCTATTTTAGTGTCACCTGCAAATTTGGCAATAGTACCTTCTATCCCTGCATCCGTCATTGAGATAGATTGTAAATAGTTGGGGCCCAAGGGCCAAACCCTGAGGCACCCCACGAATTACATCTTGCCAACCAGAAAAAAACTCATTGATCCCGACTCTCTGTTTTCTGTTGGTTAGCCAATCAGCTACCCAAGCTAATAAATTGCCCCTAACACCATGTGATCTTACCTTGTGTATTAACCTTTTGTGTGGCACCTTACAAATGCCTTCTGGAAGTCTAGATATACTACATCTACAGGATCCCCATTTTCCACATTTCTTGTCACAGCTTCGAAGCACTGTCGCAAATTCGTCAAACACGATTTACCCTTCAGAAAATCTGACTCTGATGGGTTGCTTTTGACTTTCTTAATGTCCTGTTATTACTTACTTAATAATGGATTGTGACACTTTCCCAACGATAGATGCTAAACTAATTGGTCTACTGTTTCCTACATTAAGCCTCCCTCACTTTTTCGATAAGGGCGTTATACAGGCATTTTTCCAATCCACTGGAACCTTTCCCGCATGCAGGGAATCTTGGAATATTATAACCAATGGATCCACTGTCTCCGCTGCTATTTCCTTTCAGACCCTAAGATGTAGGCCATCAGGCCCTGGGGATTTGTCTGCCTTCAATCACAATAGTTTGTTCAGTACCTTTTCCCTCGTGACTTTTTTTTATTCATTCATGGGATGCGGGCGTCGCTGGCTAGGCCAGCATTTATTGCCCATCCCGAATTGCCCTTGAGAAGGTGGTGGTGAGCTGCCTTCTTGAAACGCTGCAGTCCACTTGGGTTAGGTATACCCACAGTGCTGTTAGGAAGGGAGTTCCAGGATTTTTACCCAGCGATAGTAAAGGAACAGCGATATAGTTCCAAGTCAGGATGGTGTGTGACTTGGAGGGGAACTTTCAGGTGGTGGTGTTCCCAATCATTTTATACCCTTATCCTTCTAGTTGGTAGAGGCTTTGGGTTTGGAAGGTGCTGTCTAAGGAGCCTTGGTGCATTGCTGCAGTGCATCTTGTAGATGGTACACACTGCTGCTACTGTGCATCGGTTGTGGAGGGAGTGAATGTTGGTGGATGGGGGGGGGGGGGGGTGGGGCAATCAAGTAGGCTGCTTTGCTCTGGATGGTGTTGAGCTGCTTGAGTGTTGTTGGAGCTGCACCCATCCAGGCAAGTGGAGAGTATTCCATCACACTCCTGACTTGTGCCTTGTAGATAGTGGACAGGCTTTGGGGAGTCAGGAGGTGAGTTACTCGCCTCAGGATTCCTAGCGTCTGACCTGCTCTTGTAGCCACGGTAATTCTATGGCTACTCCAGTTCAGTTTCTGGCCAATGGTAGCCCTCAGGATGTTGATAGTGGGGGATTCAGCGATGGTAATGCCAGTGAATGTCAAAGGGAGATGGTTCGATTCTCTCTTGTTGGAATCGCTCATTATCTGGCACTTGTATGGCACGAATATTATTTGACACTTAGCTCACGCCTGGATATTGTCCATGTCTTGGTGCATTTCTACACATACTGCTTTTCAGTATCTGAGAAGTCACGAAGGGTGCTGAACATTGTTCAATCATCAGCGAACATCCCCACTTCTGACCTTATGATTGATGGAAGGTCATTGATGAATCAGCTGAAGATGGTTGGGCCGAGGACACTACCCTGAGGAACTCCTACAGTGATGTCCTGGAGATCAGATGATTGACCTCCATCAATCACAACCATCTTCCATTGCTCTAGTTTTGAATCCAGCCAGCGGAGGGCTTTCCCCTGATTCCCATTGACCTCAATTTTGCTGGGGCTCCTTGATGCTATACTCGGTCAAATGCTGCCTTGATGTCAAGGGCAGTCACTCTCACCTCACCTCTTGAGTTCAGCTCTTTTGTTCATGTTTGAACAAAGGCTTTAATGAGGTCAGGAGCTGAATGGCCCTGGTGGAACCTAAACTGAGCATCACTGAACAGGTTCTTGCTGAGCAAGTGTCGTTTGATGGCACTGTTGAAGTCACCTTCCATCACTGTACTGATGATTGAGCGGAGGCTGATGGGGCGGTAATTGGCCGAGTTGGATTTGTCCTGCTTTTTGTGTCCAGGACATACCTGGGCAAATTTCCACATTGCAGGGTAGATGCCAGTGTTTTAGCTGTACTGGAACAGCTTGGCTAGGGGTGCGGCAAGTTCTGGACACAGGTCTTCAGTACTACTGCCAGAATATTGTCAGGGCACCATAGCTTTTTCAGTATCCAATGCCTTCAGTCTTTTCTTGATATCACGTGGAATGAATCAAATTAGCTGAAGTCTGTCATCTGTGATGCTGGGGACTTCAGGAGGAGGCCGAAATCAGCCTCAACTCGACCCTTCTGGCTGAAGATTGTTGCAAATGCTTCAGCCTTATTTTTCACAGTGATGTGCTGGGCTCCCTCATCATTGAGGATGGCGATATTTGTGGAGCCACTTCCTCCAGGTAGTTGGATAATTACCCACCACCATTCAGGGCTGGATGTGGCAGGACTGCAGAGCTTAGGCCTGATCCATTGCTTCTGGGTTCGCTTAGCTCTGTTCACTTAGCTTACGCAGTTTTACACGCAGATAGTCCTGGGTTGTAGCTTCATCAGGTTGACACCTCATTTTGAGGTATGCCTGGTGCTGCTACTAGCATGCCCTCCTGCACGCTTCATTGAACCAGGGTTGGTTTCCTAGCTTGATGGTAATGGTAGAATGGGGAATATGCCGGGCCATGAGGTTACAGATTGTGGTTGAGTACAATTCTGCTGCTGCTGATGGCCCACGACGCCTCATGGATGTCCAGTTTTGCATTGCTAGATCTGTTCGAAATCTGTCCCATTTAGCACGGTGGTAGTGCCACACAACACGATGGAGGGAATACCAAATGGGAAGTTGGGACTTTATCTCCACAAGGTCTGTGCAGTGGTCACTCCTACCAACACTGTCATGGACAGATGCATCTGCGGCAGGCGGATTGGTGAGGACGAGGTCACTAGTGGTGCTACTGAGCCACTCTTGGTGATGGACATTGAAGTCCCCCACCCAGAATACATTTTGTGCCCTCGCCACCCTCAGTGCTTCCTCCAAGTGCTGTTCAACATTGAGGAATACTGACTCATCAGCTGAGCGAGGGCGGTAGGTGGTAATCAGCAGGAGGTTTCCTTGTCGATGTTTGATCTGATGCCATGAGACTTCGTGGGGTCCAGGGTCGTTGTTGAGGGCAAATCCGTTCCTTCTGTATGCCACTGTACCTCTGCTGGGTCTGTCCTGCCGGTGGGACAGGACATACCCAGGGATGATGATGGCAGTGTCTGAGACATTGCCCGTGAGTATGGCTTTTTCAGGCTGTTGCTTGAATAGTCTGTGGGAGAGCTCTCCCAACTTCGGCTGGGCTCCCAACAAGCCCCCAGATGTTAGTCAGGAGGACTTCGCAGGGTGGACAGGGCTGGGTTTGCCGTGGTCGTTCCCGGTCAATGCTGGGTGGTCTGTGCAGTTTCATTCCTTTTTATTGACTCCGTAGTAGTTAGTTACAACTGAGTGGCTTGCTAGGCCACGTCAGAGGGCATGTAAGAGTCAATCATATTGCTGTGGGTATGGAGTCAGGGTATGGACAGCAGATTTCCTTCCGTTAAGGACATTGGTGAACCAGATGGGTTTTTACAACAATCGACAATGGTTTCATGGCCATCACCAGACTAGCTTTTAATTCCAGATTTATTAATTGAATTCAAAGTCCACCTTCTGCTGTGGTGGGATTCGAACCCATGTCCCCAGAACAATACCCTGGGTCCCTGGTTTATTAGTCCAGTGACAATACCACTACATAACCGCCTCCCCATATTATGATTGTTCTAAATTCCTCTCTTTCTGTAACTTCTACATTACCAGTTACTATAGAGATGGTACTAGTGTCCTCCACCGTGAAAACTGAGGCAAAATACTGATTTAGTGTCTCCGCCATTTCTGTGTCCCCCTCTATCAACATCCCAGTCTCATCCTCCAAGGGACCAATATTCACTTTAGCTACTCTCTTACCTTTCATATACTTAAAGAAGCTTTTGCTATCTGCGTTTATATTTTGTGCTAATTTTCTTTCATAATGTACTTTTTCACTTTTTATTTATTTTTTAGTAACCCTTTGTTGATCTTTAAATATTTCCCAATCCTCCAGCCTGCCAGTGGCCTTTGCAATATGGTAAGCCTTAGTCTTTGTCTTTATGTTATCCTTAACTTCCTTGCTTAGCCATGGATGTCATTCCCCCTCTTCGAATCTTTCTTCCTCTTTGGAATACATTTTAGTTGGGAGGAATTGAATTTCTCCTGAAATATCTGCCACTGCCCATCAACTTTCCTCCCTTTTAGTCTTCCTGCCCAGTCCACGAGGGCCAAATCAGTCCTCATGTCTATGTAATTACCTTTGTTTGACTCCAGAACGCTGGAGCGGGACTCCAGTTTCTCGCCCTCAAAATGGATTTGAAATTCCAGCATGCTATGATCACTGTTCCGTAGAGGATCCTTAACTATGAGATCATTAGTTAATCCCACCTCATTTCACAATGCCAAATCTAGAATAGCCTGCTCCCTAGTTGGTTCCACAACATACTGCTCCAAAAAACAATCTCTAATGCATTCAATGAACTCTCCCTCGGGGCTACCTTTGACAATTTGACTAATCCAGTCTATATACATATTAAAATCACCCTTGCCGTACCTTTCTCACAAGTTCTCTCAGTATTTCTTGGTTTATACTGTTCCCCACTGCGGGATTACTGTTTGGGGAACTATAGATTACTCCCACCAGGGACTTCTTCCCCTTTCTATTACTTATTTCTATGCACACTGAATCTATGTCTTAATCTCCAGTGCCTGTATCATTTCTCACCATAGCACTGATATTTTTCTCTACTAACAATGCTACACCTCTTCCTTTTCCTTCCTGTCTATCCTTCCAAAATACTAAGTACCCTTGGATATTCAATTCCCAAACCTGAATTCCCTGCAACCACGTATCAGTCATCGCCAATAAATCATACCCATTCGTCTTCATTTGTGCTGTTAACTCATTTATTTTATTCCGAATGATTCCTGCATTCAAATACAAAGCTTTTAAGTTTGTTTGATTATCAATTTTCAAAGTTACATAGAAGTTCAATGAAAGTCGGACCATATCAACCATTGACAGCTCCGTCCTCATCCATGTGTGAGGCTCCAGTTCATGTTACAGGAGTTGACACGGCTCTGTGACCACCTCCTTATTGAATCTGATTCACCTCACACACTGCTCCTGGGTTAGGTGTAGGTGGGAAAAGTGCTCTTGGAAAACCCAGGCTGGGTAGGGAAGAACCCCTTTGTCCTCCCGCTTTACAGAGCTTCCCCTCTCTGCAGCCTCTGCTCCATTTGTTGGTCATGTTACAGACCCAGAGGCACTGTAACTACAGTCCCCATACCTCGTCCAGAGTTGGGTCACAAATCCTCTTTTTTCACTGAATCTTTGCAGCAGCTCCCAACACGACCTCCAGAAAACCATCCACAGCACCGCCACTAACTTTACAATAGCAGAAGTAAGTCAAAAGCCCCTCACCTGTAAGTTGGATGTCTGGTCCTTTGAAATAACACTAGAGGAGGTTCTTCATGCTGCTGAATGTACTTTCAGCTGAGAGTACTAACACAGGCAGTCAGTGGACATGCACAGACAAAGTGTCAAAGATATACATCAAAGATGTCGGATTATCTGATTGACGTCAATTCAAACGCTTCCTCACACTAACAGCACATGCATGGTATACCCAGGCTAGATCCCATCCCAGCATGGGGCACTATGCTGGACACACGAGAAGTGGCTGGCTGTGCAGTGCACATCATTTTCTCTATCCAGGTTTCATCGCATTGGCACCAGTGCTGCCACAGAGTGAAAATCACAGCAGAGGAAGATATAGAGTGAAAGCAACTCACTTCAAAAAGGGAAATGGGAAAAGACTTGACGGCATAATGTTTTCAATAATATGTGAAATGGAAGGGAAATGGGACTAATTGGAAGGGTGAGACCATGAGAATATTAAAATTAAGGTGCTGCCAGACCGGGAGCCAATGTAGATCAGTGAGTACGGGGTAATGGGTGATCAGGATTTGGTGTGAGTTAGGATACAGTCAGCAGAGGTTTATAACTGGGAGGGTGACCGGGATAGAATTGGAATAGTCAAGTGTGGATTTAACAAAGGTGCAGATGAGGGCTTATTCAGCAGATGGGCTGAGGCAGAGGTGATGATGGGTGATGTTACAGAGGTGGTAGTAGGTCGGGTTGGTGTGGGGGGGAATATGGCGATGAACTCATCTCAGGTATAAATATAAAACAGAGGTTACAAACAGTCTCTTTCAGCCTCAGACATTGGATAGGTAGGGGAATACAGATAGTGGATATAGTGTGGACTTTGTGACAGAGACTGAACACAGTGGCTTACGTCTTCCAAAGATTTACATGACAAGAAAACTAAATCAGTGAAATGTGGTTTATAGATCTAATGGTTGGATACAGAGACTTACCAGGGACACCAATAATCGCGAGGATGGGATAGTAAATCGTTTCAATCATTTTCAGAGCATAATAGATCCGAAATTCTAATATCATCCAAACATAATCAGCAGTAACCAAGCCAAACCAATAGGAGAAAGTCCTGCTGTCCATTGTTGTAATATTCCAATCTATTGTCCTCAGATTCTGACCCATTGTTGCAATATTCTTATCAATTGTTCCGAGATTCTGATCGATCCAATCTCTGTCTCTCTCTGCAGCCATGGATCCCTGTTAGTGCCGTGGGTAATGCTCCCACTGACACTATGAGTTAACACATTGAAAGGATTCCCTTATTAATAGAACAGGGAAAACCTCCAGTGACACAATTGGGGTCCATAGTGACTGACATTAATTACAGTCAATGAACAAACAGGTTCATTTAACACCTTTTTCTCCAACAATTTTTGTACCACAATAGTGTGGAAGTGTTCCTATGTCTAGTTGGGATATATGAGGTTTGTTGAAAAAAGGAATGGTGGAAATAGCAGAGGCACTGGCCAGAAGCTTTCAATCCTCCTTGGATCTGGGAGTGCTGACAGAGGACTGGAGGGTTGCAAATGTTACAACCTGCTTAAAAAAGGAGACATGAACTGAACCCTGCAACTACTGACCAGTCAGTCTAATGTCAGTGGTTGGAAATTTCTAGAGGCCATAACCCTGTACAAACATATATCTTTCTTGGAAAAACATGGTATAATAAATAACAAACAGCACGGATAGGTTAATGACCAATCACGTCTGATAATCATGATCAAGTTCGTTGATAACATAACTGAGTGTTGAAGAGGATAGTGTGTTTTATGTTATGTTTACGGACTTTCAAAAGGCCTGTGATCAAATGACATGTCATAGACTTGTTATGAAAATATTGGAATAGCAATTTTTTAAAGTGTGAAAATAGATAAGTCCCCTGGGCCAGATGGGATTTATCCTAGGATTCTCTGGGAAGCCAGGAAGGAGATTGCAGAGCTTTTGTCCTTGATCTCTACGTCGTCATTGTCGACAGGAATAGTGCCGGAAGACTGGAGGATAGCAAATGTTGTCCCCTTGTTCAAGAAGGGGAGTAGAGACTGCCCTGGTAATTATAGACCTGTGAGCCTTACTTGGGTTGTGGGTAAAATGTTGGAAAAGGTTATAAGAGATAGGATTTATAATCATCTTGAAAAGAATAAGTTCATTAGCGATAGTCAGGACGGTTTTGTGAAGGGTAGGTCGTGCCTCACAAACCTTATTGAGTTTTTTGAGAAGGCGACCAGACAGGTGGATGAGGGTAAAGCAGTGGATGTGGTGTATATGGATTTCAGTAAGGCGTTTGATAAGGTTCCCCACGGTAGGCTATTGCAGAAAATACGGAAGTATGGGATTGAAGGTGATTTAGAGCTTTGGATCAGAAATTGGCCAGCTGAAAGAAGACAGAGGGTGGTGGTTGATGGCAAATGTTCATCCTGGAGTTTAGTTAATAGTGGTGGACCGCAAGGATCAGTTTTGGGGCCACTGCTGTTTGTCATTTTTATAAATGACCTGGATGAGAGTGTAGACGGGTGGGTTAGTAAATTTGCGGATGACACGAAGGTCGGTGTAGTTGTGGATAGTGCTGAAGGATGTTGTCGGTTTCAGAGGGACATAGATAGGCTGCGGAGCTGGGCTGAGAGATGGCAAATGGAGTTTAATGCGGAAAAGTGTGAGGTGATTCACTTTGGAAGGAGTAACAGGAATGCAGAGTACTGGGCTAATGGGAAGATTCTTGGTGGTGTAGATGAACAGAGAGGTCTTGGTGTCCAGGTACATAAATCCCTGAAAGTTGCCACCCAGGTTAATAGGGCTGTTAAGAAGGCATATAGTGGTTTAGCTTTTATTAGTAGGGGGATCGAGTTTCGGAGCCACGAGGTCATGCTGCAGCTGTATAAAACTCTGGTGCGGCCGCACCTGGGGTATTGCGTACAGTTCTGGTCACCGCATTATAGGAAGGATGTGGAAGCTTTGGAAAGGGTGCAGAGGAGATTTACTAGGATGTTGCCTGGTATGGAGTGAAGGTGTTACGAGGAAAGGCTGTGGGACTTGAGGTTGTTTTCGTTGGAGAGAAGGAGGAGGAGAGGTGACTTAATAGAGACATATACGATAATCAGAGGGTTAGATAGGGTGGATAGTGAGAGTCTATTTCCCCGGATGGTGATGACAAACTCGAGAGGACATAGCTTTAAGTTGAGGGGTGATAGATATAGGACAGATGTCAGAGGTAGTTTCTTTACTCAGAGAGTAGTAGGGGCGTGGAACGCCCTGCCTGCAACAGTAGTTGACTCGCCAACTTTCAGGGGATTTAAGTGGTCATTAGATAGACATATGGATGAAAATGGAATAGTGTAGGTCAGATGGTTTCACAGGTCGGCTCAACATCGAGGGCCGAAGGGCCTGTACTGCGTTGTAATGTTCTATGTTCTATGTTCTATGAAAAATGGAGCACATGGATTAATGTGACAGTCATAGCGTGGATATGACACTGACTCAGGGACAGAAAGTAGAGAGAAGTGATGAAGGGTCATTGTTCAGACTGGTGGAGGGGGAGTATTCAGTGTTGTTTCTCAGGGGTTAGTATTAGAATCAGTGCTCTTCCTGACTTGTAGATAGATGTACAAGTGATAGAGACTTGTATGTAAAAAAACATAATTTCAATGCTTGCAGATGACATGAAACTCATAAATAAGGATGGCAAAGGCGCAGACCACAGAATTATCCAATCTCACTGACTTAAATTTATTATAGACTCTAATACAAATTTAAAATTATTTATCACTCTCTCTTACTTATTTGTGTGATTTGCCTATGAGTGTGCACTTGAATGTGCACCGTATATTTCTATTATTTTATTCAGATCCAGTTTAGATTGTTAAGTATAATAAACGCACCTCTTGTTTGAACTCAAGAAAACCTGTCCGATTGTTTCTTTCACGATCACAATAAAGGTAAAAGGTAAAATACTCACTGAGGTAGTCAGCACGTCCACTGCTAAAAAGGAACAAATCCAGTTGCGAACAAATGAAAGATAGGACAAGAGGGGAGACTGAGACCTCTCCTCACCTGCTGTAACAGAAATGTGGAGGTTCTCGAGATTGTAACCCAACGACAAACGAGAAATTGGAAGTGTCATAGAGTCACAGAGTTATACAGGACAGAAACAGTCCCTTCGCACCACTGTGTCCTTGTCGGCCATCAAGCCTGTCCATTTTAATCCCATTTTCCAGCACCAGTCCAGTAACCTTGTATGCTATGGCACTTCAAGTGCTAATCTAAATACTTCTTAAATCCTGTAAGGGTCCTGCCTCTTCCACCCCTTCAGGTAGTGGGTTCCGGATTCCAACCACCCTCCGGTGAATTTTTCTCCCTCAAATCCCCTCTAAACCGCCTGCCCCTTAACTTAAATCAATGCCCCATGGTTACTGACACCTCCAAGAAGGGAAAAGATTTCTTCCTATCTACCCTATCTGTGCCCTCATAATTTGTCGTGCTTTCCGTCTCTCACTCTTTTCGAATAAAGGAGGTAGATTCGCAATAAGGGAGTTACATATAGAGTGAAGTAACTTGGTGCAGGCGAAAACCCCTCTCTGTTGAAAAGTTGAGTAATGTAGCAGGACAGTTAGGGATTACTCTCCGTCCAAAGCTAGGAAACCCGAAATCCTAAGACTTGTGGCCAACCATTTTTCACTTGAAGCTGAAGACTCAAACAGAGTTAGAATCACTAACAGATACAGTAATGTTAGCTAAGGTAAAACTAGAACAGAAGAGACTAGAATTAGAATTCCAGAGAGCGTGAGAAAGAGCAGAGTGATTGTCAAGAAAGGGAAAAAGTAAGAGTGTTCCAGAAGGAGAAGGAGGAAAGGGAGTTAAGGTGGCTCAAACAACTCGATGAAGACCCAGTGCACCTGGTGAAGGCACAGCTAGTGTGTGAGCTGCCCCCAGCTCAGGACCATGTGCTGAACTCTTAAACTTCTCCCAGTTCATTCCAAAGTTCAATGAGGAGGATGTGGGAGAATGTTTCATCACTTTTGATAAGCTTGCAAAGCAGCTGAAATGGCCGGAAGACAGCTGGATGCTGTTTTTACAAAACATAATAACAGGGAAAGCCCATGGGGTTTATTCACTGCTGCCAGATAAAAGTTCATTAGATTATGAGGTGACTAAAAATGCTATCCTGGGTGTACATGAGATAGTATCGGAAGTCACCGCCAATGATTCTGAACCCTCGGAAAGCAGCCTGGCTAAACTGACCTCGAGTTTGAAGGAGTTACGCAGCTAAGGAATATAGGAACATCGGAGCTGAATTCAACCATTCAGCCCATCGATCCTGCTCGACTATTCAATATGATCCTGGCTGATCATCCTCTTCAATGCCTTTTCCCCACACTATCCTCATATCCCCTTATGTCAGTGGTATATAGAAATCTGTCAATCTCTGTTTTAAACATAGTCAATGACTGCGCTTCCATAGCCCTCTGGGGTAGAGAATTCCAAAGGTTCACAACCCTCTGAGTAAAGAAATCACTCCTCATCTCTGTCCTAAATGGCTTTCAAATTGTGTCCCTTGGTTCTAGACTCCCCAACCAGGGGAAACTTCTTAGCTGCCTTGTCTATCCCTTTAAGTATTTTGTAGGTTTCAATGAGATCACCGTTCATTCTTCGAAACTCGAGAGAATACATGGTCAGTTTCTTCAATCTCTTTTCGTAGAACAGTCCCGCCATCCCAGGAACAAGTCTGGTGAATCTTTGTTACAGTCCCTCTATGGTCATAATATCCTTCCTCAGATAAGGGGACCAAAACTGCACACAGTACTCCAGGTGCGATCTAACCAAGGTTCTATGCAATTGAATCAAGACTTCACTACTCCTGTATTCAAATCCTCTAACGATAAAAGTAACACACATTAGCCTTCCTAAATGCTTGCTGCACCTGCATGTTAGCTTTAAGTGACCTATTGACAAGGACACCCAGGTCCCTTTGTACATCTACACTTTCTCATCTCTTACCATTTAAGAAATACTCTGCACATCTATTAATTCTACCCAAGTGGCCCACCTCACATTTTTCCACATTATATTCCATCTACCATGTTCTTGCCCACTCGCTAAGTCTGTCCAAATCCCCTTGAAGCCGTTTTGCATCTTCCTCATAACTCACATTCCCACCTAGTTTTGTGTCATCTGCAAACTTGAACATATTACTTTGGTCCCCATATCCAAATCATCGATATATATTGTGAACAGCTGGGGCCCAAGCACACATCCCTTTGGCACCCCACTAGTCACATCCTGCCAACGCAAGAATGGCCCGTTTATTCCTACTCTCTGTTTCCTGCCTGTTAACCAATCCTTACTGCATGTCAGTATATTACCTCCTTTCCCATGTGTTTTAATTTTGCTTACCAATCTCCTGTGGGGCACTTTATCAAAAGCCTCCCGAAAATCCACCGGCTCCCCTTTTCTATTCTGTGAGTAACATCCTAAAAAAACTCCAACATGTTCAGCATGAATGATTTCCTATTCATAAATCCATGTTGACTCTGCCCAATCAGATCCATTTATCACATACTTTAGAATAGATTCTAGCACTTTCCCTCGTACTGATGGAAGCCTAACAGGTCTGTAATTCCCAATTTTCTCTTTCCCTCCCTTCTTAAATAGTGGGGTGACATTTGCGACCTTCCAATCTGCAGGAAGCGTTCCAGAATTGATGGAATTTTGAAAGTGGATCACCAATATGTCTACAATCCCCATAACTACTTCCTTCAACACTCTGGGATGTAGAATATCAGATCTTGATGAATTATCAACCTTTCAGCACGATTAAATTCGCCAATACAACTTCTTACTAATACTAATTTCCCTCAATTCCTCATTCTCCCAAATCCCTTGGATCTCTAATTCTGGGAGATTTCTTGTATCTTCCACAGTGAAGAAAGACACAAGATAATCATTTAGCTTCTCTGCCATTTCTCTATTCTCCATTATAAATTCTCCTGACTCTGCCTGTAATGGATCCACATTTGTCTTTGCTAAATACTTCCTTTATACGTACCTATAGAAGATTTTGCAATGCATTTTTGAGTTTACTTTTGACCAGTAGATATGGAGACTCAAGATAGAGCCCACATATGAAAACCTCAGAATGGTGATCCTTCTCCAGGAGTTTGCACTGTATTAAGGCAGGCCACCTCCCATTAAAACCCACATAGAGGAACAAAAGGTTCAAAGAGCCAGACAGGGAGCAATTCTGGCCGATGACTTTTCCTTGGTACACAAGGCCTTACCCCAAATGTAAACACTTCCCCAGTCACTCCAAAGACCCGAGAATAAAAGGTGGGAGAGTGATAGGAGCCCGAACAGCCATGGGCAAGAAGGAAAGGCTGGACACACAGGGGACCCTCATCAGGCCAAATTGGATATTACTGAGAGCAGGAGGAATGGCCGAGACCTGTGTGTTTCCACTGCAATAAGGCAGGTCACCATCGAGCTGAATGCTGGAAGTTATGGGAAAACCTGTAGGATTAATCAGGGTCCACCAGATCAGTGCAGGAAAAGGGGCCCTGATGGAAAGCACGGCAGATCAGGCTGTGCCTTTGCATCAATCAGACCCAGTAAACCTACCACTGAAATTGCGGGAAAACTTAACAAAATCCCTGAGAGTTACCAGAATGTTTTCCCAAGGAAAGGTGACCCCATACACCTCGACTGAGGCAAGCAAGTCCATAGTCATTTTCAGGGATACAGGGGCCACCCAATCCCTTCTGCTGAGAAAATACATGACCTTTCCTCCAGAGAGTGCAGTGAATGCTAGAGTGTTAGCGAATGGTATCGGAAGACAGTATATGCACCTTAATATGAGCTGCACTTGGAGTGTGACCCAGTTTCAGGACTGGTAACCATCGGGATTGACCCTAGTTTATCAGTGTATGGGTCGACCTGCTCCTGGGTAATGCTCTGACTGGGGAAAAGGTGGTAGCTTCCCCAGTAGTTCTTTAGAGACGAAAAGAGGTTCGGGAGACAGAGCAGTTACAGAAGAAGGTCCCCGGCATTCTCCCTGATTGTGTGGTGACTCGGTCCATCGCCAAACAATCCCCTGGCCTAACACTGCAGACGGATGACCCTACTGTCTGTTTGGCTGAAACCTTCTTTGGGATGTTAGAGGACCCAAAGGATGTGTTGAACTGATTTTCCTTAGTTGAGCCTCAACAACCTGACCCAGTGTTAAAAAGTAGCACAGAATGTCCAAACTAAAACTGAAGCAGAGGGAGTTGCAGAGTGTTACTATTTAAAGAATGAGGTGCTGATGAGGAAGTGTAGACCTCCTGACAGACCTGTGGATGAAGAGTGGACAGTGGTTCACCAGATAGTGGTGCCACTGAGGTACCTTAATATTTCTTCAAGAATGGCCCACGAGATTCCAATGACTGGACATGTCATTGCATGAAAAATCAAAGCCCGCATAAGACAGTATTTTGACTGGTCACAACTCCACAAAGATGTGGTGGAGTTCTGTAAAACTGCTCACACATGTCAGGTTCTGTGGAAGTCCCAACCTGCAATAAAACCTGCACCCCTAATTCCCATACCAACTTTTGGGGAACCCTTAAGCAGAATGCTGGTGAATTGTGTGGGACAACTGCTGAACACAAAACGGGACTACCAGTATCTTCTCACCATTATGGATGTGGTGACCCGATTCCCAGAGGCCATTCGCCCGAAGAACCATCTCTGCCAAGGTAGTGGTGGAGGGGCTAACCCAATTCTTTACTCGATATGGGCTGTCGGCTGAGATCCGGGTGGACCAGGGCACACATTCTACGTGCAGTATTTTTGAAAAGGTCATGGGTTTTCTGGACATAACCTAGCTAAAGTCCGTAGCCTATCACCCACTGTCACAAGGGGCTTTGGAGCAGTACCACCCGATCCTAAAGACAATGATCAGGCCATACTGCTATGAGTTACCCCATGACTGGGACAAAGGGTTGGGATTTCTCCTGTTGGATACCAGGGACTTATCCAAAGATTCCACTGGCTTTAGTCTGTTTGAATTAGTTTATGGAGACAAGGTGAGAGGTCCTCTTAAAAGAATCAAGGAGAGGTTTTTGGGACACAGGGATGAGTCTTCCATTTTAGACGACATTTCCATGCTCTGGGAGTGGCTCCCGAGAGCCTGTGCAATGGCTCAGGAACACCTAATGACCTCTCAGGCAGCTATGAAAAGATAAGGAGACAGAAATGTCAAGGCTGGAACGTTTCAGCCCAGAGACCATGTATTGTTACTACTCCCAATTCAGGGTGAACCCCTGAAATCCCAGTTCGGTGGTCCATATCGAGTGACAAAAGGAAAATTCAGGTAAATTATTTAATTGACACCCAGACGAAAGGAAAACAAGTAAAGGCTGTGGAGGGGACAGACACGTACAGATCTGTCAGACAGTCAGGAGTGAAGGATTGGAAAGGACAGTGAGGACAGGTTAGAGGAGGGCCAGGAGTACTCCCAACTGGAACCCCCTGCTCTCCGATTAGTCAACCCTGAAATGCTAGATAGATTAGACTCCACGCTCTCCTCCTTAAATGCAGGTCAAAGAGGCACCCTAAAAAGGCTCAGAACAGCATTTACAGAAAAGCGCAAGGGCAAGGAAAGTACCCAAAAACGGTGGCAATGGTGTTGGAGATGCCTTACCTAGTCAAATTGCCGCAAGAGAGTGCAATGAAAGTTGGACAGACACTTGCGAGCGGTAATGTCCCCAAGGACATAGGGCAGACCAGAAAAAAGATGCTCCCCATCGTAAAGGGAAAAGGGAACGGCAAACACCCTAAAGTAAACAGCACTTGTGTACCTCACCAGAAAGCTAAAAGTAAGGTCAGTGTGGATCTACCCACTGAAGAACCCAATGATCAGGTCCCAAACCCAAAGCTCATCAAACCCAACAATTTCAAAACAGAACTCAGCAAGAACAGCCAGGATCAAATTTGACACATAACCATCCTCGTCAAAACTCCAACACAATTAGATCAGTACACCTGTAACAGACAATGTCAGCTGCAGTAAATCCAAGATTAATGTGTGAAGTTGTGAAGTTATTATTGAGAATGAATGTGGGTTTCCTTCTATTTCTTCCCACAATTCTGTCATGAAATGTCCCTATTCTCACTTTTCTTTCCATGTGCTGCGGCGGTGTCAAGATAACACGATGTGCCAAATGAGGAATTTTAATTCATCAGTTGGAAACTTACAATAAACATTTAATGGTGAAAATCCTGCAGTTAACCTTGAAAAAACAGGCAGCCAAGATGGCCACCACAATTGTTATCTGAAACACCTTTTCACATTCCAAGGCCTCCAACAGGAGACACATATATTATGAGCCTGGACCCAAATCACTGGCTTGCTCTAGTGCTTCATTTACCTAAGCTTACAATCATTAACACGGCATACGAGGCCATCCTGACACATTGACTTTGAAAGAGCAAACTTCTCGGTATATATCTCCCCAGGGCTCAGTAAATAGCAGTTTTCTGAGCCCTGGGGAGATATAATTTCTAATCTTGAATCTCATTATAAGGGTACAAAGATTACAATGCTGCAGTCATGAGACCTTCTGTCCATCTCTGTGAAAGCTGGGAGTTTCCCCTGGACAAAGACAGACAAGCCAGTGATTCAAACTGTGCAGAAGCAGAAGGGCTGTGCCCCTGCTCCACCTCCCCCCCACCTCTCAGTCCGTCTCTCTCTCCAGATAACATCACAAGTTTGAAAAAAACATGCGACTGTGGGCCCTCCAAGCCTTCCGATTGCTGCAGACAGAGTAACCAGTTGAAGAAAGCCACCTACAAATCTGCCTCCAAGAAAACACTGAGCCATGTGTGCCTGCCACAAATGCACTTCAACCAGCCAAAAACTTCAGGAAAACAATTTCAGCCAGAAGACCACCGAATCGTCCAACCTCACAGAATAACAAAGAAGAAAGAACAAAGAACAGTGCAGCACAGGAACAGGCCATTCGGCCCTCCAAGCCTGCACCGATCTTGATGCCTGCCTAAACTAAATCCTTCTGCACTTCCGGGGCCCATATCCCTCTATTCCCATCCTGTTCATGTATTTGTCAAGATGTCTCTTAAACGTCGCTATCATACCTGCTTCCACCACCTGCCCTGACAGCAAGTTCCAGGCACTCACCACCCTCTGTGTAAAAAACTTGCCTCGCACATCCCCTCTAAACTTTGCACCTCGTACCTTAAACCTATGTCCAGTAGTAACTGACTCTTCCACCCTGGGAAAAATCTTCTGACTATCCACTCTGTCCATGCCGCACATAACTTTGTAAACCTCGATCATGTCAGCTACCAGGAAATGTTATATAGTCTGGGGCTGTTCTCCTTGGAACAGAGAAGGCAGAGGGGAAATGTGATTCAAATGTACAAAATTGCGTGAGGCCTGGATGGAGTGGAGGTGAAGGGTCTATTCACCTTAGCAGAGAGATCAGTGACGAAGTGGCATAGATTTAAAGTGCTTGGTAGAAAGACTACAGGGGAGATGAGGACTTTACTTTCTCTCAGAGGGTGGTGGGAGTCTGGAATTCATTGCCCGGAAGGGTAGTTAAGGCAGGAACCCACAACTCATTCCAAACGGAATATGCACCTCATGTGCCGTAATCTATCAAATGCTGGAAGGTGGGATTAGAATGGGTGGATCGTTTTCAGCTGGCATTGACACGATGCGCCAAGTGGTCTCTTTATGTGCTATAAACTTTCTATGATTCTAAGATGAAACTCAGGCAATGTTGAAAGACGAGGTAGGTCAGATACTAGACTGGTTTGAAATTGAGAAAGAGGAAGTATTAGATTAGCTATCTGTACTTAAAGTGGATAAAAACCAGGACCAGATAACATGCATCCAAGGATACTGAGGGAAGTGAGGGTGGAAATCGCAGAGGTACTGACCATAATTTTTCAATCTTCCTTAGACTCGGGGGTGATGACAGAGGGCTGGAGAATTGCAAACGTTACACCCTTGTTCAAAAGAGGGTGTAAAGTTAAGCACAGCCACTACAGGCCAGTCAGTTGAACTACAGTGGTGGGAAAACTTCTAGAAAAAATAATTTGGGACAAAATCAATAGTCACGTGGACAAATGCGAGTTAATAACGGAAAGCCAGCATGGATTTCTTAAGGGAAAATCATGTTTAACTAACTTGCTGGAGTTTTTGAGGTGGTAACAGAGAGAGTTGATGAAGGCAATGGTGTTGATGGGGTTTACATGGACTTTCATATAACAGTCTATTCAGATTCAATTGAACCATGAATTCGATCTTGGAATTCAGAGTAGAATCTCAGAATTTGCCGATGACACCAAACTTGGAGGAGTGGTAAACAGTGAGGATGATATAAACTGCCTACAACAGGATAGAGATGGGCTATCAGAATGGGCAGAGAAGTGGCAGGTGGAATTTAATACAGAGGAGTGTGAGGTGATGCATTTTGGCAGGAGCAATAGTGTGAGGCTATGCAGACAGAATGGTACAGTTCTAAAGAGTATGCAGGAACAGATGAACCTGTGTGTGGATGTGCAGAGATCTTTGAAGGTGGCAGGACATATTGAGAGAATGACTACAAAGCATATGAGATCTTGAGCTTCTTAAATAGAGGCAGAGACTACAAAGCAGGAAGTTATGCTGAAAATGTATACAACTCTGGTTAGGCCCCAAGTGGAGTATTGTGTCCAGCTCTGGTCATCCTACTTTAGGAAGGATGTGACTGTCCTTGAGAGGGTGCAGAGGAGATTTACCAGAATAGTTCCAGGGATGGGGTTTTTGTTACAATACTAGGTTGGAAAAGCTGGGGTTGTTCTCCCTGGAGTAATTGCGATTGAGGGAATATTTCCTAGAAGTGTATAAGATTATAAGAGAATCATAGAGAATCACAGAGCTGTTGCAGCACAGATGGAGCTCATTCAGCCCATTGCATCTGCACCTGTTCTCCGAGTGAGTAATTCACTTAACGCCATTTCCCTGCCTTTCCCCCATAATCCTACACATTCTTCCTTTTCAGGTGTCTAAATAATTCCCTTTCGAATGTGTCAAGTGAACCTCTTTCAATCACACTCTCTGACAGTGCATTCCAGATCCTAACCACTAACTGTGTGAAAATATTTTCCTCATGTTGGCATTGCTATTTTTAAAACCAAATACATTAAATCTCAACCCATCCGTTCTTGATCGTTTGCCGAGTGGGAACAGTTTTTCCCTACCTACTCTGTCCAGACCCCTCATGATTTTGAAAGGTTTAGATAAGATATAGACAAGGAAAAACTGTTCCCATTAACTGATGAAACACGGACCAGGGAACACAGATGGAAGGTTTTGGGTAAGAGATGCAGGGGGAATATGAGGAAGAGTTTTTTTACACAGTGGATGGTAATGAGCTGGAACTCATTGCGCATGAAGGTGGTGGAAGCCGAGACAATCAATGATTTAGGAACATAGGACCATAAGAGCAGGAGTAGACCATTCAGCCCATCCAGCCTGACCTGCCATTCAATATGATCGTGGCTCATCATCCACTTCAATGCCTTTTCCCCACACTATCCTCATATCCTTTTATCTCATTGATATTTAGAAATGTGTCAATCTCTGCTTTAAACATAAACAATGACTGAGCTTCCACAGCCCTCTGGGGTAGAGAATTCCAAACATTCACAACCCTCTGAGTAGTGAAATGTTTCCTCATCTCTGTCCTAAGTGGCTTCCCACTTATTTTGAAATTGTGTCTGCTAATTCTAGATTCCCCAACCAGGGGTAACATCTTAGCTGCATCTGCCCTGTCTATCTCCTAAAGTATTTTGTAGGTTTCAATGAGATCACCTCTTATTCTTCGAAACTCTAGAGAATAGTTTCCCCAATCTCTCTTCATAGGACAGTCCCGCCATCCCAGGAACAAGTCTGATGAACCGTCGTTGCACTCCCTCTATGGCAATAATATCCTTCCTACGAGCGGCACAGTGGCACAGTGGTTAGCACCGTAGCCTCACAGCTCCAGGGACCCGGGTTCGATTCTGGGTACTGCCTGTGTGGAGTTTGCAAGTTCTCCCTGTGTTTGCGTGGGTTTTAGCCGGGTGCTCCGGTTTCCTCCCACATCCAAAGACTTGCAGGTGATAGGTAAATTGGCCATTGTAAATTGCCCCTAGTGTAGGGAGGTGATAGGGAATATGGGATTGCTGTAGGGTTAGTATAAATGGGTGGTTGTTGGTTGGCACAGACTCGGTGGGCCGAAGGGCCAGTTTCAGTGCTGTATCTCTAAAGTAAGGGGACTAAAACTGCGCACAATACTCCAAGTGCGGTCTAACTAAAGTTTTGTACAATTGTAGCAAGCCTTCACTACTCCTGTACTCAAATCCTCTTACGATAAAGGCTAACATGCCATTAACCTTTGTAATTGTTTGCTGCACCTGCATGTTAGCTTTCAGTGACTTATTGGCAAGGACACCCAGGACGCTTTGTACATCTACACTTCCTAATTCATCATTTAGGAAATACTCTGCACATCTATTCCTCCTACCAAAGTGGATTACCTTACATTTTTCAATATTATATTCCACCTAACATGTTCTTGCCCAATCACTGAGTCTGAACAATTCCCGTTGAAGCGGCTTTGCATCTTCCTCACTGTACACATTCCCACCTAGTTTTGTGTCAGACGCAAACTTGGAAATATTACATTTGGTCCCCACATCTAAATCATTGAAATATATTGTGAACAGCTGAGGCCCAATCTCTGATCCTTGCAGTACCCCACTAGTCATAGCATGCCAACGCGAAAATGATCCGTTTATTCCTACTCACTGTTTCCAATCTGTTAACCAATCCTTAATCCATGCCAGTATATTACCTCCTACACCATGTATTTTAATTTTGCAAAGCAAGCTCCTTTGGGGGTTCTACAAACCTTCTGAAAATACAAGTATACTATGTCTGCCAACTCCTCTTAATCAATTCTGTTGTTATAATCCTCAAAAACTCCAACAGGTTCGTCAAACATGATTTCCCATTCATAAATCCATGTTAACTACACCCAATCAGATCATTATTATCCAAATGTCCATTTATAACATCATTTAGAATTGATTATAGCAGGTTCCCAACGATTAATGTAAGGCTAACATGTCTGTAATTCCCTGTTTTCGCTCTCCCTCCCTTCTTATATAGTGGGCTGACATTTGCATCCTTCCAATCTGCAGGAACCGCTCCGGAATCTACAAAATTTTTGAAGATGATCAGCAATGCATCCACTATCTCCATAGCTATCTCGTCAACACTCTGGGACGTAGAATATCAGGTGCTGGGGACAGAGCAACCTTCAGCCCCATTAATTTCTCCAATACAACCTTCTTAGTAATACTAACTTCCTTTAATTCATTGCAGTTCTGAAGAAGGGTCACTGACCTGAAACGTTAACTCTGCTTCTCTCTACACAGATGCTGCCAGACCTGCTGAGTGTTTCCAGCATTTCTTGTTTTTATTCAAGATTTCCAGAATCCACAGTATTTTACTTTTAATTTCCTTCAATTCATCATTCCCCCAATCCCTTGGATCTCTAATTCTGGGAGATTTCTTATATGTGTCTCGGTGAAGACAGACACAAAATAATCATTTAGCTTCTCTGCAATTTCGCTGCTCCCATTATAAATTCTACTGACACTGCCTGTGATGGACTCACATTTGTCTTAGCCAAATGTTTCCTTTTTACGTACCTGTAGAAGCTTTTTACAGTCCGTTTTTATATTTTTCCAGCTAACATTCATATTTTATTCACCCTTTCTTTAGCAGTTTCTTCATTCTCCTTTGGTGTATTCTAAAATCCTCCCAATTCTCAGGTTTACTACAATTTATGGCAACTTTATTGTCCTTTAATAGAGTCATAGCGTCATAGAGAGATACAGATACGGCCCTTCGGCCCACCGAGTCTGTGCCTGCCAACAAACACCCATTTATATTAATCTGACATTAATCCCATATACCTTACCACATTCCCACCATTCTCCTACCACCTACCTACACTAGGGGCAATTTACAATGGCCAATTTACCAAGCAACCTGCAAGTCATTGGTTGTAGGAGGAAACTGAAGCACTCAGCTGAAACCTACGTGGTTACAGTAGAACTTGCAAACTCCACTTAGGCAGTACCAAGAACTGAACCCGGGTTGCTGGAGCTGTGAAGCTGCAGTGCTAACCACAGTTTTAATCTTATACAATCCTTAACTTCCTTTGTTGTCCACAGTGGACTGCCTTTACTTTTGGGATTTATGTGCCTGCAAGCAATGTATAGGTGCTGTAAACCATATAATATTTATTTAAAGACTATCGATTGCCTATGTAATATCATACCTTTCAATGTAGTTTCCCAATCCACCTCGGGCAATTTGCCCCTCATACCTTCATAACTTCTTTTGCTCAAATTTAACACCCTGGCTTAAGAGTGAACCACCTTACTTTCAAGCATAATGTAAAATTCTATCACATTATGGTAATTCATCCCTAAAGGTAACTTTACAATACAATTGTTAATTATCCTTGTCTCATTACATAATACTAGATCTACAATAGCCTGTTTTCTAGTCGGTTCCTCAACATACTGCTCTAGAAAACCATCCCTAACACACTCTAGAAACTCGTCATTCATAGCATTTGTTCTCATTAGGTTACCCAGTCTATATGAGGATTGAAGTCACCCATGATGACTGTATTGCCCATGTTATATGATTCTCTCATCTCCATTAATGCCATTCCCCACAAAAACACTACTGTTTGATGGCCTACAAACAGCTTCTACCAGTGTTTTCTTCCCCTTGTTGTTTCTTAGCTCCTCCCAAATAGATTCCATATTTTGTTCTTCAGAACTGAGATCCTCCCTTACTAATGTACTGATACCATCCCTTATTATCAGAGCAACGTTATGTCCTTTCCCTTTTTGCCTGTCCTTCCTAAAGGTCGAATCTGCTTGCGAATTCAATCCTCAGTCTTGGTCACCCTGTAGCACATTCCGTTATGACAATTGGATCATACTCATTTACCTCTATTTGGGCCTTTAAATCATCTACCCTGTTCTGAATACTGAGTGCATTCAGGTACAGTGCCCACAACCGTGTCTTATTGACATTCTGCATTCTAGTTGATGTTCACCTTTGTTTCACCTACCTTTGAATGTCACCTTCTACTTTTCTACCTCCTGTTACCAGCTTTACTTCCTTCCAATTTGATCCTTCCTCCCAATTTCAAAAGAAAACTGGATGGGTGCTTGAAGGAAGTGACCTTGCAGGGCTACGGGATTGAGTGGGGGAGTAAAACTGACTGAATTGCTCCACAGAGAACCAGCACGGTCTTGATGGGCCTAATTGAATCCTTCTGTGTGGTAAGTGACTCTGACTCTATCACTGTCTATGACTGAATGTTGGATATGTCTCCCGTTCCTGCCAGAAAGATCCGGATACATAAAATGTCAATGAAACTGTGACGTTAACAACCACTGACAGCTCCGTCCTCACCCTGGTCTGAGGCTCGAGTTCTCGTTTCAGGAGGTGACATAGCTCTGTGACACATCCTTATTGAAACAGAGTCATCTCACATACTGCTCCAGGCTTAGATGTTGGTAGGAAAAGTGCTCTTGGAAAACCCGGAGTGGGTAGGGCAGAGCCCCCTCCTCCTCCTTCGTTACAGAGCTTCCTCTCTCTGCAGCTTCTGCTCCATTTGTTGGAGATGTTACAGAGCCAGAGACACTGTAACTACAGTCCCCATACCTCGTCCAGAGTTGGGGCACAAAATCCTCTGTCCTCCCTGAATTTTTGCAGCAGCTCACAACCCAACCTCCAGGAAACCATCCACAGCACCTTCCACTAACTTTACAAGAGCAGAAGTAAGTCAAAAGCCTATAAGTTGCATGCCTGGTCCGTTTAAATAACACTAGAGGGGGTTCCTGCTGCTGCTGCTGCTGAATGTATGTTCAGCTGAGAGTGACTAACACAGGGGTCAGTGAACATGTACAGACCAAGTTTCAAAGACGTACATCAAAGCTGTTGGAATGGTACATTGACATCCCATTCAAAACCATCCACAAATAAACAACACGTACATGGAAAGATTGACCGAGAGCCCTGCCCAGCGTGGGGCATTGTGCAGGCCACAGTAGAAGTGCCCATCTGCCCAAATCACACTAACAGCACATACATGGTGCTATTGACCGAGAGCCCTGCATCAAAGCTGCTGGAATAGCAGTTTGACATGACATTCCACAAAACCTCGTGCTACTGGTGCACACAATGTACACCCGGGCGAGAGTACTGCACAGCATGGGACAGTGTGCAGGCCACACCGGAAATGGCTGGGAGCTCAGCTCATACCCTTTTATAGATCCAGGTTTCCACAATGTGGGCAACAGTGCTGCTATAAGAGCTGAAAATCACCACCAAGAAGAGGTAGAGAGGGAAGGAAATTCACTTTAAAAGGGGACATGGAAATAGACTTGATGGAAGATTTTCAAGAATATGGGAATGGACAGGGGAATGGGACTAATTGGATGGGTGAGGCCATGGAGGGATTCAAGCACAAGAATGAGAATATTAAAATTAAGGGTGTTGCCAGACGGGAGCCAATGTAGATCAGTGAGCACAGTTGTGATGGGTGATCGGGATTTGGTGTGAGTTAGAACACAGGCAGCAGAGTTCTGGATGGGCTGTGGTTTATAGAAGTTTATAACTGGGAAGGTGACCAGGATACAATTGGAAAAATCAAGTGAATAAAGGCACAGATGAGGGTTTATGCAGCAGATGGGCTGAGGCAGAGGTTGTGATCGGTGATATTACAGAGGTGGTAATAGGCAGGGTTGGTGATGTAGGGAATATGGAGATGAATTCAGCTCAGGTATAAATGGAACACAGATGTTGTAAACAGCCTCGGATATTGGGCAGGGTGGGGTAGGTGATTCACAGATAGGAGATGGAGTTTGTGATGAAGACCAATGGCACTGGCTTCAGTCTTCCTAATATTTACAAGACAGAAGACTATTTCAGTGAAATAGGGTTTACAGATCACCTAGCGGGAAATAGAGACTTATCAGGAGCAAAGGCAGGACCCAAGATGAAAGATGAATTTACAAGAACTGTAATACAATTAGCAATGGGTTGACAGCTAATAGCTGGAGGTAGAGATTCACCAGCAACAGTAGCAGCAGCAAGAAGGGTAGAGTAAACTACAGGAGCAGTAATGCAATTAAACATGGTTTATAGAATTAATAGCTGTATCGAGAGACTTACCAGGGATGCCAACAATAGCCAGGATGGGATAGTCAATATATTGAATTATCTCAAGTGCACACAAAATCCGATCGTCTAATGAGTACCAATCCCAATATGTAGAAAGATAGTAAAGATCCGAGGATAAACTCCTGTCCATTGTTGTAACATTCCAATCTATTGTTCTCAGATTCTGACCCATTGTTGTAACATTCAAATCTATTGTTCTCAGATTCTGATCTATCCCTTCCCTCTCTCTGGAGCCACTGATCCTTGTCAGTGCCGAGCGTGATGTTCCCTTTGACGCTATGTGATAACACATTGAAAGAGTCCCTTATTAATAGAAAAGGAAAACCCTCCAATGACACAATTAGGGCCCATGGAGACTGACATTAATTGCAATTACTGAACAAATAGATTTAGTTAACCCTTTTCATTTGGACACCTTTTGTACCACAATAAACGATAACATTTGCCCAGTCTGAATGGGATGTATGAGGATTGCTGAGGGAGGGAAAGGTGGGAATAGCAGATGCACAGGCCAGAATCTTCCAATACTCCTTGGATATGTGAGTGGTGGCAGAGGACTGGAGGGTTGTCAACGTTGCACCCTGATTAAAAAAGGAGAGGTGGAGTAAACTCAATATTTACTGTCACTGATGGGGGCATTTCTAGAGTTCACATCCCAGGACAAACGTATTTGATGCTGGAGAAAAGAAAAAAAGCATGGACAACAAATGGCCAGCAGGAAGTATATGGTAAGACAAGTCATGTCTAGTAAATGTCAACAACAACAACTTATATTTATATAGTGCCTTTAATGTAATAAAACATCTCAAGATGCTTCACAGGAGCATTATGAAGCAACGTATGACACAGAGACACAACAGGAGATATGAGGTCAGATGACCAACAGCTTGATCCAAGAGGAAGTTTTTATGTAGTATCTTAAGGGAGGAATGTGATGTAGCGTGGCAGTGACAGTGGGATACTGGCAATCTCACCAGAGGCGCAGGCTCATTCCCGGGGGACATGGGTTCAAATCCCACCATAGCAGATGGTGGAATTTAAAATTCAATTATGTAATGCATTCAATTGATGAATAAAAATCTGGAATTGTAATCTGGACTTAATAATGTTGCCATGAAGCCATCATCGATTTTTATAACAATCTATCTGGTCCATTAATGTCCTTTAGGGAAGGAGATCTACCATCCTTATCTGTTCTGGTCTCCATGTAACTCAATGTGGTTCACTTTTAACTGTCCTCTGAAATAGTCTAGCAAGCCAATCAGTGTCAAGAATAATTATGGATGGACAATAAAGATGTAGGAATGGTATTCCAGAGATTTTCATAAGGGTCGTTAACTAGTCTAGGACATAACTCTGGACACAGGTCTTTGTGCCTACATTCCTGGCAATGATAATGTGAAGCCTCACGTCCACATATATAAACAAATGTTGTTTATGAACTGTCATCTTTTTGATTGGTTACTCTATGGTTCAAACATGAGAATTACAAGAAAGAATGAGACAGCACTCAAAGTTTAAATTAAACACCAATGACTCTACTAGATTCAGTAGGAATACTACTAGTTAACAATTATACAAAATACCCATTCACAATGTACCGGTGAACAATACACCCATTAGTCACAAACATGTTGCAAAGAGTCATGCATACATGATAACCCAGTGAGCATTTCCCTCCCTGCTAATCGTTCTGTCGCTGACCAAGCTCCTCGACCTTATCACAGAATCACTATTTTCAATGATTTTTACACCTTTCATATCAAGGTGGGCTGAATGTTTCACTGACAAGATCACACTGTCCTATCAAAATCCACCGTAGGCTACAATTGTCCAATGAGATGTCTAATTCTTTGTTCAGACTATGAGATGAGATACTGCCTTGCTGGTGAGCATGTGTTTACATTTCCTTCAGTAATTTCATCACCCCTTGTGGATGTTACAGATGCATCAGGATTGTTATCAGAACAAAAAATAGCAGATTTCATTCCTGGTCACAGACACATTTTGAACCACAGGACAATTAAACAATCCAAATCCCTTACATTCCTGACGTCTTACAAACTGTTACTTCGAGAATTTCTAGTTTATTTGCATGTCAAAACAAGACATTGTAAAGGAATTCACAGAGTCAAGGCAGCTGGAATCTGGAGGCCCCTCCCCTCCCCCCACCCCCCACTGAACGACAATGACAATGACTTAAACCAGGCTCAAAGTACCATCATGGAAGGGTAGTTAGTTAATGACTGACCAATCAAATGAACAGAAATGGCCTTTTACCTAATATGGAACAGAACCAAGCTGGGAAATGTGTATAAATTAAGAGCTTGTAAGACCCCAAAAGGGCACATCATCATCAAGAAGAAGACAGAAGATAGACTCCAATGAAGAGACAAGGTTCGACAGATAACCGGAGGTTGAGCACCGGGTGTTCCATTGTGAACACAACTGCTGACCACTTCCCTTTGCTCAATATTACCATGTTCTGCTTATTGTGCAGAACTTCATTCAGTCTGTGAAGCTTGTGAAAACAGCCTTGTATCCATGTAGTTTGATAGCTAGTCTGAGCTGCAAGTCCCTTTTAGATCTGATCTCCCAACATAGACTGTCATTGTAATTGACCTAAGTCTGACAATTACATTAAATCAAACCCCAGATCTTACAAGTGGAGCTGAAACCCGGGACTTTGACTACAATGCAAACCGAGGCAGTTGTAGCAAAGTTTTGCAAACATGGGAATATTCGTTTGACCAGTGAAAACTCTTGCAGGGATAAACTCTTTTGAGGGGCAGACGATTATACTGACCCAGTGATGTCTCTTTAAATACACAGTATGTCACAAAAAGACAATGGGAAGAAGGGTCTCTGGGAAACATATGAGGAAGATTTAAGCACTAAGTGTAATATGGACAATATCCAGTCCCTGTTCGGAGACTGTCGATGGAAGCATGCACACGTTCCTTTTAAAATATAGTGAAGTTTATCCAGGCACACGTCTTGGCTAAACATCAGAAGGGTGAAAAGGCTTTAAATCTGACTCCATATCCAGCATCACACAGTGCACAGTGCGATGAGGAAGTGATACAGTCACAGGTGAGAGAAATGGTAGCTCAAAGTGAACAGACCCAGCAGCAGCAGCAGACACAGCTACATGAGTTACACAATAAGCTAGTGTACTTTACTGTCACTATACAACAACAGACACTTAATGCAGGACAGGCTTGTGCAGTTCAGCAGCAGTTAGAGTTAGCAGAGAAACATACTGTCACTGTCACACAGGATAATGTCCAGTTGACCCAGCAGTTAGAGGAATCTAGAGGTGTCCTTAGGGAGTTACAGGAGTTACCCCACCGGAAGACAGAGCATGCACAGTGCAGGTCCAACTTTCAGTGATTGCAAACCCAGAGGGAAAGCAGCTCCCAGGCGGGTGTAGCAGCCGTCACAAAAAGCAGAGTATCACACAGGTGGTACTAAAACGGAGCAGGAGGCCTCGGAGGGGGACAATTTTGGAGCGGGAGATCGTTTACCAATCTGTCCCGTTAAGGTAACCTCCTTGACAGGCTGTCCCGTTAATGTGGTGACAACACCGAATGGAACAGTCTGTTACTCTCAATCCCACCAAGACACCTGTGAGGTTGAGATATAAAAGGAAAGGAAATCTTTCGGAGCAACAGTAAGGTTGAAACAATGTCTGAAGAGAACAGGAGGAAAAGCTTGTGTTTGAGTAAGTGGGTCTGTTTTTGTATTTGAAGTTTCCTGTTTGATTTCTTTGTCTGTCTCAACCAGTGTCTATTACGGTCAGTTACGTCTGGTCCTGCATGCTGTCTGAAAGTAGTTGGTTGTTTAACATGTGTGTATAGTTATATTTTAAATTGGTGTGAGTGGGGAGGACAAAAGTTTTGATAACATGGATGTTGGAGTGTTAAATAGCAATTGCTTTCTGCTGGGAAGGAGACAGAGAGAAAGAGAGACAGAGAGAGACAGAGAGAGAGAGAGTGAGAGAGAGAGAGAGTGAGAGAGAGAATGAGTGAGAGAGAGAGACAGAGAGAGAGGGGGAGAGAGTGAGAGAGGGAGTGAGTGAGTCAGAGAGAGAGAGAGAGAGGTGTTCCTCCAGGGGGGATAATGAGTAATGACACTCAGGGACAGAGGAAATGTGAGCTCTGGTACTTTGATTGTTCCTGCAGGTAAAAACCTTGAAGACCCTCTTTCCACCTCCTGCCGCTATGGGTGTGGATGACACGGACTGAAGTCCCTTTCTTTAACAGGGATCTATTCAGAATCTGGCACACTTGAGGCCTTCCAACATCGGTGGGTACCGCAGGGGCTGGGATGCATCTTTAATGCCGAGTATGGCATTTTAATTTGAGTTTTTGGTTTCTTTATCTGTTTTTAATAAAATTAATTCAAAATTCAAATAAAGGGGGCCTGGGGAATAAAGTCATCCTCGACAAAAAAACAAAACGGACCTGAGGGTCAGATCGAGAGTAAATCTCCCTCCACACTGTTGAGGGTGTGAAGGTATAAACATAGACGTCTCGTGAGACTGAGGTCTCTGAAACTCCTCACCTCTCCCGGAATAAGAGGAGGAGGCATCCCTCCACAGCAGATTGCCGAGAGGAACAGGGTCAGTCTCCTGGCGGGTCCTCGGACTCCCCGCGCTACCAGCACCATTGGGGCTCGAGCCTTGAGTCACAGCTTTCTATCCCACAAAACGGAGTGGGTACAGAAGCCTCTGTACCATTCGCAACACCCGAGGTGGGGCGGGGGAGTGGTGAAGGGCCCCTCTCCTGATGGGGGAGCCTGTGGATCCACCAGGAGAAAACATTCCATCTCCCACTTGGACCGGTGTCCTGGGTGGGGCTGAGATCTGTGAGGGTCAACGCTCTCGGCGCCTGTTGCTGTCATCCAGGATGGATCCGACCCGGAGGTTGATTTGAATAATGTTAACAGTGCTCTGTCTGCTGGTACTGTGGCGCTGGCAGGGTGGGAGATGGCCTCCTCTCTCTACCTCGGGTCCCGCTCCGGCTGGATTTCCAGAGTCAAGAAACAACTGCCTCCCCCGAGGCTGATCACAAGCCCGGGCACCGAGGGGGAGAGGGTGTCCTCAACCACAGGCACTCATATTCCCAGTTTCCCCGGAGGAATATAGGAATGACTCCTCCACCACCGATCCTGGGGATGTGATCATGAGGGAGGTGAGACTCGCTGGCGTGGCCGGGATGTCCACACCACATTGTGTGGTGGGTGTGTCGGCCACTGGCGTTGACGGCCCGGAGGAGGATGGAGTCTCAGTGAGGGGCACGGAGGACGACCTTGAATCCATTGCCAGTGAGGCGGTGGACTCCCTCCTGCCTCCTACCGAGTCTCCTCTCATCCCCATTGCCGAACTCCGGGACTTCCTTGCTGCTTGCAGGGATTGTCACAATAAAGTTCAGCTGCCCCTTGACCAGTGGTTGAAGCTGGCGCTGATCATCAGATCTGTCCGTCTTGCCCACAAGGAGGGTTGCAAATGTGCAGACATGAAAAAGGTCGTGCGATGCCCGATCAAAGTGTTCCCCTCTGGGTTGGTGGGGGAGTTTAAGGCGATGAGCAGTTCCACTCTCTCCTCACAGTAAGGTATTGGTGACAGGATGGTGGTATTTTTGACATGAAGATATCCATAGCCAGCCTCAACATCAACAGCAGCAGGGGGTCTCTCAGCGGTTTTCACAATCTCAGAATCCTCAGGGAAGGGAGATATGTGATGAGTTTTATGCAGAAAACCCACACCGTTCCGGGAGATGAAGCCACCTGGCTCCTGGAGCGACAGGGTGACTTGATGGATTAGCTCCCTCGACTTTGTCGATGCCTGGTGGAATCTCAATTCCGATTCTAGTGCTTTCATCAGGATTACTTAGGAGCAGGCTTCCGAATCGACAGCCTCTACATTTCACATCTCGGTGGCCTCCATGTGGCTGGTGCAGTGCTGGGACCACCAGCTGGTGAGGGCGGAGTTCACTCCGCTTGTCACGGGGGCAGGGTCAATGCACTGGCACTTTAACAACTGGCTGCTGGAGGACGAGTGATTCCGGGACTCGTTACGTCGATACACGGCCGCCTGGAGAAGGAAGCAGAGGGGCTTCCCCTCCTTGAGGCTATGGTGGGATGTGGGCAAGACTCACATTCACGCCTTCTGTCAGGAGTACGTGAAGGGATCGACCAAGAGGTGGGAATCCGAGATCGGGCACCTAGAGAGGGAGGTACTTGACTTGGAGTCCTGTGTCGGTCAAGCCGTCACGGAGCCTGCCTTGTGGCAGGCATACAAAGAGAAGGATGTGCGGAGGGACCTGCAGCTCATAGGGTCCCAAGGAGTGCACGTGAGGTCGCGGATCGAGATCCGGGAAGATTTGGACCGCGCCACACCCTTCTTCTACACACTGGCAAAATGGTGGGGGGTCGGTAAGCAGCTCATCGAGCTCCTGGCCGACGATGGATCCTCCATTATGGATCCAGAGGGAATGGAACTTTTGGTACGAACCTATTACAGTGCGTTGTTCTCTCTGGACCCGTCCAGCGAGGAGACGGGCAGAGTTCTATGGGAGGACCTGCTGAATGTCAGCCTGGAGAACGCCGAAGGATTGGGGGCTCTGCTCGCATTGGTGGAGCTGTACGGATCAGTCCACCAGTTCTCGAAGGGCAAATCACCGGGGCTGTAAGGGCTGACCGTGGAGCTCCGCAGGGCGTTCTGGGATGCCCTCGGGGACGACTGCGCCTGTGTCCTGGGGATTGCCTGGCAACCAGGAGATGCCCCTCACGTGGCACAGGGTGGTTGTTGACCTGTTGCTGAAGAGGGATGATCTCTGCTTGCTTAAGAAATGGCGTCCAGCCTCCCTCCTCAGCACGGATTGGAAGATCTACCCCGTCCAGGAATTCCCAGAGAAACACACCTCCAGAGACACTGTAACTACAGTTCCCATACCTCGTCCGGAGTTGGGTCACCAGATCCACTCGTCTTACTGACAGTCTGTAGCAGCTCACAACACAACCTCCGGAAAACCATCCACAGCACCGCCACTAACTTTACTATCGCAGAAGTAAGTGAAAAGCTCCTCACCTGCAAGTTGGATGCCTGGTCCTTTAAATAACACTAGAACAAAGAATAATACAGCACAGGAAAAGGCCATTCGGCCCTGCAAGCCTGCGCTGATCTTGATGCCTGTCTAAACTAAAACCTTCTGCACTTCCGGGGACCGTATCCCTCTATTCCCATCCTATTCATGTATTTGTCAAGATGCCTCTTAAATGTTGCTATTGTACCTGCTTCCACCTCCTCCCCCGTCAGCAAGTTCCAGGCACTCACCACCCTCTGTGTAATTAACTTGCCTCGCACATCCCCTCTGTACTTTGCCCCTTGCACCTTAAACCTATGTCCCCTAGTAACTGACTCCTCCACCCTGGGAAAAAGCTTCTGACTATCCACTCTGTCCATGCCACTCTTAACTTTGTAAACATCTGTCATATCGCCCCTGCACCACCGTCGCTCCAGTAAAAACAATCCGAGTTTATCCAACCTCTCCTCATAGCTAATACCCTCTAGACCAAGCAACATCCTGGTTAACCTCCTCTGTACCTTCTCCAAAGCCTCCACATTCTTCTGGTAGCGTGGCGACCAGAATTGCAAGCACTGCTCCAAGTGTGGCCTAACGAAGGTTCTGTGGACCTGTACGCCAAGATCTCTCTGCCTGTCAATACTCCTAAGGGTTCTGCCATTTACTCTATACTTCCCACCTGTATTGGACCTTCCAAAATGCACCACCTCACATTTTTCCGAATTAAACTCCATCTGCCATTTCTCCGCCCAAGTCTCCAACCGATCTATATCCTGCTGTATCCTCTGACAATCCTCATCACTATCCGCAACTCCAGCAACCTTTGTGTCGTCCGCAAAGTTACCATTCAGACCAGCTACATTTTCCTCCAAATGATTTATACATACTACAAACATCAAAGGTCCCAGCACTGATCCCTGCGGAGCACCACTAGTCACATCCCTCCATTCAGAAAAGCACCCTTCCACTGCTACCCTCTGTCTTCTGTGACCGAGCCAATTCTGTATCCAACTTGCCAGCTCACCTCTGATCCCGTGTGACTTCACCTTTTGTATCGGTTTGCCATGAGGGACCTTGTCAAAGGCTTTACTGAAGTCCATGTAGACAACATCCACTGCCCTTCCTTCATCAATCATCTTTGTCACTTCCTCAAAAAACTCAGTCAAGTTTGTGAGACACGACCTCCCCTTCACAAAACCATGCTTCCTCTCGCTAATAAGTTCACTTGTTTGCAAATGCGAATAAATCCTGTCCCGAAGAATCCTCTCTAATAATTTCCCTACCACTGATGTAAGGCTCACCGGCCTGTAATTTCCAGGAATTTCCTTGCTAGCCTTCGTAAACAGAAGAACAACATTGGCTATTATCCAGTCCTCTGGGACCTCACCAGGAGACAATGAGGATACAAAGATTTCTGTCAAGGCCCCAGCAATTCCTCCCTCGCCTCCCGCAATATTCTGGGGTAGATTCCATCAGGTGCTGGGGACATATCTACCTTAATGTTTTTCAAGACTCCCAACACACCCTTTTTGATAACGACATGAACCAGACTATCTACACTCCCTTCCCTAGACTCATCATCCATCAAGTCCTTCTCTTTGGTAAATACTGATGCAAAGTATTCATTTAGTACCTCGCCCATTTCCTCGTGCTGCTGAATGTATGTTCAGCTGAGATTGACTAACACAGTCGGTCAGTGGACATGCACAGACCAAGTTCAAATGACGTACATCAAAGCTGCTGGAATGGCTGATTGACCTCATATTCAGACACCATCTCACGCTAACAGCACATGCTCAGATTGTCTGGTCTAGAGACTGGCCCAGAAAGGGACACCGTGCTGACCATACTAGAGCCCTGTCCAGCATGGGACACCGTGCTGACCACACTAGAGTCCTGTCCAGCATGGGGCACTGTGCTGATCACGCTAGAAGTGGTCGGCTGTGTTGTTCACATCATTTTATGGATCCCACTTTCCATATCATCAGCACCAGTGGTGCAGTTGAACAGAAAATCGTGGGCGGGGAGATATATACAGGGAAATAAATTCACTTTTAAAGTTGAATTGAGAAAAGATTGAAGGAAAATTATTTTCAGATATATGGGAATGGTCAGGGAAATGGGACTAATTGGAGAAGTGAGGCCATGGAGCGATGCAAACACAAGAATGAGAACATTAAAATTAAGGTGCTGTCAGACCGCGAGCCAATGTAGATCAGTGAGCACAGGGTTGATGGGTGATCGGGATTTGGTGTGAGTTAGGACTCAGTCAGCAGGGTTCTGGATGGGCTGTGGTTTATTGAGGTTTATAACAGGAAGGGTGACCAGGATAGAATTGGAGGAGTCAAGTCTGGATTTAACAAAGGCACAGATGAGGGTTATTCTGCAGATGGTCTGAGGCAGAGGTGGAGATGGGTGATATTACAGAGGTGGCAGGGTAGGATTGGTGATAGAGAGAATGTGGAGATGAACTCAGCTCAGTTATAAATATAACACAGAGGTTGTAAACAGTCTGGTTCAGTGTCAGACATTGGACAGGGTGGGGTATGTATTTCACCGATAGGGGATGGAGTTTGTGATGAAGACCAATGACACTGGCTTCAGTCTTCCCAAAATTTACATTACAGAACAGTATTTCAGTGAAACGTGGTTTACTGATCTCCTAGCTGGAAATAGAGACAGCAGCAGCGAAGATGAGAGAGTGGATGACAAGAACTATTATCCCATTACAATGGTTTCTAGAGCCAATAGCTGGAGATATTCACCAGAAATAACAGCAGCAGCAAGGAGGGCAGAGTAAATTACAGAAGCAGTAATGCAGTTAAACATGGTTTATAGAATTAATAGCTGTTTAGAGAGACTTACCAGGAACACCAACAATAGCGAGGATTGGATAGTAAATGTATTGAATGATCTTCAGTACGAGATAGATCCGATGGTCTAATGGGTACCAATCATATGTAGAAAGATAGTAAAGATTGGAGGATAAACTTCTGTCCATTGTTGTAATATTCCAATCTATTGTTCTCAGATTCTGACCCATTGTTGTAACATTCCAATCTATTGTTCTCAGATTCTGACCCATTGTTGTAATATTCCATTCTATTGTTCTCAGATTCTGACCCATTGTTGTAACATTCCAATCTATTGTTCTCTGATTCTAATGTATCCTCTCCCTCTCTATGGAGCCGCTGATCCTGTTAATGCCAGGGCTAATGCTCTCGCCCACTCTATGTGAAAGCACATTGAAAGGAGACCCTTATTAATAGAAAAGGGAAATTCTCCAGTGACACAATTAGGGTGCATGGTGACTGACATTAATTACAGTCACTGAACAAACAGGTTCAGTTAACCTCTTTCAATCCAGCACTTTTTGTAGCACAATAAGGTAGAACATTTACCCAGTCTGCATGGGATTTGTGAGGGTTACTGAGGGAAGGAATGGTGGAAATAGCAGACACTTTCCAGAATCGTTCAATCCTCCTTGGATAGGGGAGTGGTGCCAGAGACTGGAGGGTTGTAAATGTTACACCCTATTTAAAAAAGGAGAGATGGGGTAAACCTTGTAATTACTGACCAGCCAGAATAGTGTCACAACGAAGGAAATTTCTAGAGGTGATAACCCAGGATATAAATATTTTTTTGCTTGGAAAATCAGTGGATAGTAACTGGCAAGCAACCTGGATATGCGAATGACAAATGACGTCTGGCAATCTTCAACAGCAAGAGGATTTGAGTACAGGAGCAGGGATGTCTTGCTGCAATTATAAAGGGCCTTAGTGAGGCCACACCTGGAATATTGTGTGCAGTTTTGGTCTCCTTATCTGAGGAAGGATGCTCTTGCTATAGAGGGAGTGCAGTGGAGGTTTAGCAGACTGATTACTGGGATGGCGGGACTGACGTATGAGGGGGGATTGAGTTGGTTAGGATTATATTCGCAGGAGTTCAGAAGAGTGAGGGTGGATCTGATGGAAACCTACAACATTCTAACAGGTCTTGACAGGGTAGATGCAGGGAGGATGTTCCCGATGGTGTGGGAGTCCAGAACCAGGGGTCATAGTCTAAGGATATGGGGTAATCCTTTCAGGACTGTAATGAGCAGATATTTCTTTACCCAGAGAGTGGTGAGCCTGTGCAATTCCCTACCACAGAAAGCAGTTGAGGCCAAAATATTGTATCTTTCCAAGTCGGAGTTAGATATAGTCGCCTTTAAACCTACTAAACCCCAGCTGATATAAGCCGAGCGTGTCCAGCCTAACCTCATAAGACAGCCCGCTCATTCCAGAAATTTGTTTAGTACACCTTCTCTGAACTGCTTCCGACACATTTATATCTTTCCTTAAATAAGGAGCCCAGTACTGTACACAACACTCCAGATGTGGTCTCATAAATGTCCTGTATAACTGAAACATAACCTGGCTACTTTTGTATTCAATTCCTCCTGCAATACATGATAACACTCGATTAGTTTCCTAATTACGTGTTGCACCTGTGTTATTCTGAGTTCTTTTTGCCTTCAGTCTGGTTCAGTAAATATACTGAGTCAGATGCGTAGGTAAAATCAATTACTTTATTTGCGCAGTCGCCAGCGGACTTCCTCTGAGAACAGCGGCACTGACTCCACCAGAGTCTGTCTGGTTCCCCCCCCCCCCCCAGAGTAAGTAAAGTTTGTGATGCAGGTACTACTGTTTATACATTAAGATTCATGCTACACCTCCTTGTTTAACCAATCAGTGCGGTACAATTCAACTTCACCCACGTGGTGGCATGCAGTACATCTGTTACTGAGCTTACTAGACACTCCATTCTCAATACATACTTGTTACTAATAAAATATTGTTTTGTCCCAGCAAGATAAAACAAAGCGGATAAGCAAGCTAATTAGCAAGAGCATAGGAATCATCAATAACCATGCTGGTCTCACTCCCTACATAGATCATGAGTCTGTCTCTACCCTGTGACAAGTAATTGCGGCACATCCTGCTATCTCTATTAGGTGTACATTCCTGAGTGTTTCGTGCCGTCTGCAGCAACATCAAGTAGTGGCAGTTCACGAAGATAAGAGGGGCCTAGCACTCCTTATCACTCACACAGGGATGGACATCATTTGATTCATATGAGTCCATCTACTTCAAACCACAGGGAGTCATACACTCAGGCCATAAAAAAACAGATGTCCTTGTAATTACCAGTGTCGGCTAGTCTTTACTGTCTCACACACTCTGCCTTTACTTTTAACTATTTCATTGTGGTTTCTGCCACATAAAATCAAAGCTCAGCAAAGCTACTATTCCTAACTTGGCTATATTTCCCGTTAAGCATAGTGCCATGCCTTTCTGCTCACTTCCACACCTGCATAATAACCTTATACAATTCGTGCACTATGACATCCAGTTCCTCTGCATCTTCCAGCTCTGCAATCTCTCACCATTCAGATAATATGCTTTTTTTTTTATTCTTCCTGCCAAAATGGGCAATTCCACATTTTATCACATTATACTACATTTTCTAGATCTTTGCCAACTTACCCAACCTATCTATATCCCTTTGTAGACCACTTATGTCCTCTTCACAACTTCCTTTCCCACCTGTCTTTGTGTCATCAGCAAATTTAGCAACCATACCTTCGGACCCTTCATCCAAGTCATTTAGTTAAATTGTAAAATGTTAGGTCCCCAGCACTGATCCATGTGGCACACCACTCGTTACATCTGACCAAACCGGAAATGACCCATTTTTTTCCTACTCTCTGTTACCTGTTAGGTAGCAAATCTTCTATCCATGCCGAAATGTTACCCCCTACAGCATCAGTTTTTATTTTCCGCAATAATGTTTGATGTGGCACCTTAGCAAATGCCTTCTGGAAATCTAAATACAGTAAACCTACCGGCTCCCCTTTACTTCTTCAAAGAACTCCAATAAATTGGTTAAACATGACGTCCCTTTCACAAAACTATGTTGACTCTACCTGATCACCTTCAATTTTCTACCATCCTTAATAATAGCTTCGAACATCTGATCCATTAACAGAAAGCCTTTCTCGCATGTTACAGGTCGTATGTCTACTATGTCTATTCTGATGCTGTGCTGTATTTGAGCTATCACTCCTCAATAAACTGCTAGTTACCCTTATACCTCATTTTAGTTAATCTGTGACCCTGGATCAGATCTTACAGTGGTGCAGGAGAGGGAACAGAGTTCATGTCAAAGCCCTGCCTCCCTTTTTTATGATCCTGCATAATGGACTGGGACTACTGGGCAGTAATGTGCTCAAAGGTTATCAGCAGTAATTCATTATCCCAATATTTGTATATTTTAGAACATTAAACCATGCCCATACCCTGGTGTCCATTGCACCCTCAATATTCATGATTAAAATATCAGAGGAGTGTGAACCAGACACCTCTGATCACCCTGAGGTACAGGCGATTCTCGAGTCGGTGCTGAGTGTATTCACAACCCATAAAGATGACAGTGGAAACATGAGCAGACCTGAAGAAATTAACTGACCATTGCATGCTCGATGAAGCAGTATTCATACCGAGCTGAGATTATATCATATATTCCAGACACTATCAGGTCATTGTTATACCAGGGTGTAATTCACAAAGACACATTCATTGCTAACTGCCCGATTTGGCCGGTTAGAAAACCGGATGGCAGCTGGTGACTGACTATTGACCATCACAAACTCAACTCAGTCACCCCTGTGCACCTCAAAGTCTGCCCTGAGTCCTATCCTCAGGCTGGTGGGTTATCAGTGGACCCTCATCCCTCGATTTGCAGAGACTGTCATTCCTCTTTATAAACTACCTAATGGTGATGATGACCAGGTTTAACCCGGTTAGACTGAAGAGAACACGGAGACAGCAGCACATTTGAAGAAATCTTTCGCCCAGGTAACGTTTCTTATCTTATATAACCCTGACAACACTTACCACATGGAGGTGGGGGCACATTGAAAAGCCTGGCTGCTGTTAAATGTAGAGAAAACCAGGAGAAACTACTCCCCATTGTGAATGATCCAGAATTGTGAGTGGGACTGAACTGATTTACTCTGTTTGTGAAGGACATTTGTTAACCATGTTGTGGGGCATCAAACATTTCACTTACATCAAAGGGTTCAACAGGGTGATACTGCCCAGTCCATTATAAACTTTCCCAGTATAGGAAAGCAGTAGTAATAGTAATCCCCTGTCATGGAGTCATAGTCATTTCAGCACAGAAAGAGGCCACTCGGCCCATCGAGTCCATGCCAGTTCTTTGTAGATAAATCCAGTCAGTCTCATTCCCCAGCTCTGTCTCCACATTCCTGAAAGTTTATTTCCCTCAAGTGTCCATCCAATATCCTTTTGAAATCATTCACCATCACTGCTTCCACCACCATCGTAGGCAGTGATTTCCAGGCCATTCCCTCTCACTGTGTAAAAAAGTTGTTCCTCACATCCCCCTGTATCTCTGTCCCACCACCTTAACTCTCTTCCTTGTACCATTAACTAATGGGAACATCTTTTATTGTCCCCCTTATCCAAACACGTCATTACCTTGGATACCTCTATCAAATCTCCCCTCAATCTCATTTACTCCAAGGAAAATATTACAGGCTTTTCCAGAGTAACCTTGTAGCTAAAATCCTCCATCCCTGGAACGATTCTGGTAAATCTCCTCTACACCCTGTCAAGGACACTCACATCCTTCCTAAACTATGGTGAACGGAACTGGATGCAGCACTCCAGTTGGGGGCTAACCAGAGCTTTATAAAGGTTCACAATAACTTTCCTTCTTCTCTACTCACCACCTCTATTTATTTTAGGATAGTCAGTATGGATCTGTTAAGGGAAGATTTTGTTTGACCAACTTGGTCGAATTTTTTGAAGAAGTAACAAGAAAGATAAATGAGGGTAGTGCAGTTGATGTGCTCTACCTGGATGTTAGCAAGGCTTTTGACAAGGTCCTACATGGCAGATTGGTTCATTAAAAAAAATTCCACGGGATCCAGGGAAATGCAGCAACGTGGATACAAGATTGACTCAGTGGCAGGAAAGAAAGGGAAATTGTTGATGGCTGTTTTAGAGACTGGAAGGTTGTTTCCAGTGGCGTTCCGCAGGGCTCAGTACTGGATCCCTTGCTTTTTGTGGTCTATATTAATGATATGGACTTAAATGTAGGGGGCATTATCAAGACGTTTGCAGACGACACAAAGATTGACCCTGTGGTAGCTAGCGAGGAGGGTAGCTGTAAAATACAGAAAGTTAGTGATGGCCTGGTCAGATGGGCAGAACCGTGGCAATAGGAATTCAACTTGGAGAAGTATGATCTGATGCATTTCGGGAGGTGAAGCAAGGCAAAGGAATACAGGATTGATGGCAAAATACTGAGAAGTGTAGAGAAAGTTGATTGAATGTCCACACATCCCTGAAAGTAGCAGGAGAGGTCGATAAGGTGGTTAGGAAGGCATATGGAATCCTTTCCTTTATTAGCCCAGGTACAGAATAGAAGAACAGGGAGGTTAGGCTGGAACTGTATAATTCATTGATTAGGCCACAACTTGAGTGCTGTGTACAGCTCTGGTCTCCTCAGTACAGAAAGGATGTAACTGCACCAGAGAGGGTACAGAGGATATTTTCGAGGATGTTGCCAGGACTGGAAAACTGCAGCTATAAAGAAAGATTGGATAGACTGGGGTTGTTCTCCTTGGAACAGAGATGGCTGAGGGGAGATCTGATTGAAATGTACAAAATTGCAACGGGCCTGGATAGAGTGGAGGTGAAGACTCTATTCACCATAGTATCGAAGAGGAGGAATAGAGTTAAAGTGATTGGTAGAAAGATCAGAGGGGAGATGAGGGTGGTGCTGGGTCTGCAATTCACTACCTGAAAGGGTAGTTGAGTCAGAAACCCTCAACTCATTCAAAAATAGTCTGGATATGCACCTTAAGTGCTGTAATCTGCAGCTCTACGCACCAAATGCTGAAAGGTGGGATTAGAATAGATGGATCATTTTCTGGCTGGCGCAGACAAGATGGGCCAAGTGGCTGCTTTCTGTGCCTTAACTTTATATGATTCTATGATTCTACTGGAATGCTTCCAGGGATTGGGGTATTTTAGTTACAAGGTTAGTTTGGAGAAGATGGAGTTGCTCTCCCTGGAGTAAAGGAAATTGAGCGAGATTTGATAGAAGTGTACAAGATTATAATCTGTTTAGAGAAGATAGACAAGGAAAAACTGTTCCCATTAACTGATGAAACACGGACTAGGGGACACAGATGGAAGGTTTTGGGTAAGAGATGCAGGGAGAATAGGAGGAAGAACTTTTTTACACAGTGGATTTTAATCAGCTGGAACTCACTGCCCGTGAGGGTGGTGGAAGCCGTGACAATCAATGATTTCAAAAGGAAACTGGATGGACATCTGAAGGAAATGAACTTGCAGGGATACGGGGATTGAGCGGGGGAGTGGGGCTGACTGGATTGTTCCACAGAAAGCTGGTACAGAGGGGCCGAATGGCCTCCTCCTATTTCGTAAATGACTCTGACTCTCTGTGACTCTGTTGGATATGCCACCCACTCCTGCCTGGGGAATGATCCGGATGCAGTGAAGATCAATGAAACTGTGACTTTAACGGCCACTGACAGCTTCGTCCCCACCCTGGTGTGAGGCTCCAGGTCGTGTTACAGGAGTTGACACAGCTCTGTGACCACCTCCTTATTGAATCAGAGTCACCTCACACACTGCTCCTGGGTTAGATGTAGGTAGAAAAAGTGCCCTTGGAACACCCCGGGTGGGTAGGGCAGAGCCCCCTCCTCTTTTCTCTTTACAGAGACTCCCCTCTCTGCAGCCTCTGCTTCATTTGTTGGTCATGTTTCAGACCCAGAGACACTTTAACTACAGTCCCAATACCTCGTCCAGTGTTGGGTCACCACATCCTCTGTCCTCCCTGAATGTCTGCAGCAGCTCACAACACAACCTCCAGAAAACCATCCACAACACCTCCACTAACTTTGCAATCACAGAACTAAGTCTAAAGCCCCTCACCTGTAAATTGGATGCCTGATCCTATAAAATAACTTTGGGGGCTAGTGGTGGGGATGGGAGGTCGGGGGAGGGTGCGGTGGTTCCCCGTGCTGTTGAATGTATGCTCAGCTGAGAGTGACTTACACAGGTGGTCAGTGGACATGCACAGACAAAGTTTCAAAATCGTGCATCAATGCTGCCAAAATGACTGATTGACATCAGTACTAATGCCTCCTCACACTAACAACACATACATGGCACCCAGGCTAGATCCCTGCCCAACATGGGACACTGTGCGGACCACACTAAAAGTGGCCAGCTGTGCAGTTCACATCATGTTATGGATTTATAATTGGAGAGTGACCAGGATAGAATTGGAAGAGTCAAGTGTGGATTTAACAATGTGATGATTTACGCAGCTGGTAGGCTGAGGCACATATTAAAGAGGTGTTATTGGTGTCAATGAAACACGATACGCCAATGAGGAATTTTAATTCATCAGTTGTAAACTTCCATTAAAGTTTTAATGGAAAAAATCCTGCAAAAAACTGGCAGCCAAGATGGCCACTGCAATTTGTATCTGAAGCACCTTTTCACATTCCAACGTCTCCAATAGGAGACACATGTCTGATGAGCCTGGAGCCAAAATAATGGCTTGCTCTTGAGACTGACTTTGCTAAGATTGCGTTCATTAGCATGCAATTCAAGGACATCCTGACACACTGACTTTGAAAGCGTAAACTACTCCAAGTGTAAAGAATGGCATCCTGAGCCCTTGGGAGATGGAAATTCCTCACCTTGAATCTCATTAGAAGTCTCCAGAAAATATATTGAGGCAGCCATGAGACCGTCTGACCATCTCTGTGAAAGCTGGGAGCTTCCCCTGGACAAAGACAGACAAACCAGTGATTGAAACTGGCAGAAGCAGAAGGGTGGTCTCCTTTCCCCCTCCCCTAGCCCCCCACCACCCCAAGTCCCGTTCTCTTTCTGTCTCTCATCAGATGACATCACAAGTTTGAAAACCATCAGCGACTGTGGACCCTCCAATCCTACAGATTACTACAGACTGAGGCACCAGGGTAAAAAGGCCACCTACCAGTCTGCCTTCAAGAACATCCTGAACCATGTGGATCAGTCACAACGGGCACTTCGACCAGCCAAAGACTTCAAGAGTACAACTTCAGCCGGAAGATCAGGGATTTATCAAACCTCACAGACTGCATATTATGTTTTCGAACATAGAACATAGAACAGTACAGCACAGTACAGGCCCTTCGGCCCACGATGTTGTGCCGAACCTTTAACCTACTCTAAGATCCATCCAGCTACCTACACTTCATTCTACTATCATCCATGTACCTATCCAAGAGTCGCTTAAATGTCCCTAATGTATCTGCTTCTACCACCACCGCTGGCAGCTCATTCCACGCACCCACCACTCTCTGTGTAAAGAACCTACCTCTGACATCTCCCAGAAACCTTCCTCCAATCACCTTAACATTATGCCCCCTGGTGATAGCCCTTTCAACCCTGGGAAAAAGGCTATGACGATCCACTCTATCTATGCCTCGCATCATCTGGTACCCCTCTATCAAGTCACCTCTCATCCTTCTTCGCTCCAATTAGAAAAGCCCTAGCTCCCTCAATCTTTCTTCGTAGGACATGCCCTCCAGTCCAGGCAGCATACTGGTAAATCTCCTCTGCACCCTCTCTAAAGCTTCCACATCCTTCCAATAATGAGGCGACCAGAACTGAACACAATATTCCAAGTGTGGACGAACCAGGGGCTTATGGAGCTGCAGCATAACCTCGTGGCTCTTAAACTCAATCCCCCTGTTAATGAAAGCCAACACACCATACGCCTTCTTTACAACCCTATCAACGTGGGTGGCAACTTTGAGTGATCTATGGACATGGACCCCAAGATCCCTCTGTTCATCCACACTACCAAGAATCCTGTCTTTAAGCCTGTATTCCGCATTCAAATTCGACCTTTGATTTATTCTGGACTCTAATCCAGCCACGATTTTACTTCTTATACTGTAATCTTTTTGTGTACGTGAGATTCTTGTGTCAGTGGCAGCATAAATGCATAACGTATGTTTTTATTATTTTATTTTGATTGGGTTTAGATATTAAGTGTATTAAACTCACCTCTTTCATGGTTAAGCTCAAGAAAACCTTTCCGATTGGTTCCTTCACTATTACACCAAAGGTAAAAAGTAAAACATCACAAAAATGGTAAATACATCCACGGTTAAAAAAGAACAAACACGATTGCGGTCAAATAAGAGGAAGGACAAGAGGACCGACTGTGAACCCTCATCACCTGGCTGTATCAATATGTAGGGTTGGAGGTGGAGTTAATATGGGGGTGAACTGAGCTCAGCATTAAAGATACCAGAGGCTGTAAACTTCCTGGTTCAGCCTCAGTGAGGGGTTTACAGATCGTGGAGAGGGAATAGAGTTTGTGACAGAAAGTGAAGACAATGGATTCAGTCTTCTCACGATTTAAATGACAAGAACCCTAATTGACTGACATATGGTTTATGAATCTAATAGTTGGAGACAGAGACTTACCGGGGACACCAATAATAGCGAGGAAAGGATAGTAAATTGTTTGAATCATCTTCAGTGCATAATAGATCCGCCATTCTAATGTTAGCCAAGTATAATCTGCAGTAACTGAACCAAACCAAGAGGAGAAACACCTGCTGTCCATTGTTGTAACATTCCAATCTATTGTTCTCAGATTCTGATCCATTGTTATAACATTCCAATCTATTATTCTCAGATTCTGACTCATTGTTGTAACATTCCAATCTACTGCTCGTAGATTCTGATCTATCCTCTCCCTCTCTCTGGAGCTGCTGATCCCTGTTAGTTCCGGGTTTGATGCTCCAGATGACACTCTGTGTAAGACATTAAATGAAGACCCTTATGAATAGAAGAGGGAAACCCTCCAGCGACACAGTTAGTGTCCAAAGAGACTGACATTAATTACAGTCACTGAACAAACAGGTTCAGTTAACCCCTTTCAATCCAGTACTTTTGTACCACAATAACGTAGAACATTTAGCTGGTCTGGATGGGATGAGTGAAGGTTGCTGAGGGAAGGAATGGTGGAAATACCAAAGGCACTGGCCAGAATCTTCCAATCCTCCTTGGATAAAAGAGTGGTGACAGAGGACTGAAGGGTTGTAAATGTTACATCCTGTTTTAAAAAGGAGAGATAAGATAATCCCTGCAACTACTGACCAGTCAGTGTAATGTCGGTGGTTGGAAATTTCTAGAGGCCATAACCCAGTACAAAAATATATAATCCTTGGAAAAACATGGGTAATAATTGACAAACAGGCCGGATAGGTTAATGGAAAATCATGTCTGATAATCCTGATCAAGTTCGTTGATGACATAACTGTGAGAGCTGATGAGGATAGTGTGTTTAGTGTTATGTATATTCTTCTTTTGGGCCTCCTTATCTCGAGAGACAATGGATACGCGCCTGGAGGTGGTCAGTGGTTTGTGAAGCAGCGCCTGGAGTGGCTATAAAGGCCAATTCTGGAGTGACGGGCTCTTCCACAGGTGCTGCAGAGAAATGTGTTTGTTGGGGCTGTTGCACAGTTGGCTCTCCCCTTGCGCCTCTGTCTTTTTTCCTGCCAACTACTAAGTCTCTTCGACTCGCCACAATTTAGCCCTGTCTTTATGGCTGCCCGCCAGCTCTGGCGAATGCTGGCAACTGACTCCCACGACTTGTGATCAATGTCACACGATTTCATGTCGCGTTTGCAGACGTCTTTATAACGGAGACATGGACGGCCGGTGGGTCTGATACCAGTGGCGAGCTCGCTGTACAATGTGTCTTTGGGGATCCTGCCATCTTCCATGCGGCTCACATGGCCAAGCCATCTCAAGCGCCGCTGACTCAGTAGTGTGTATAAGCTGGGGGTGTTGGCCGCTTCAAGGACTTCTGTGTTGGAGATATAGTCCTGCCACCTGATGCCAAGTATTCTCCGAAGGCAGCGAAGATGGAATGAATTGAGACGTCGCTCTTGGCTGGCATACGTTGTCCAGGCCTCGCTGCCGTAGAGCAAGGTACTGAGGACACAGGCCTGATACACTCGGACTTTTGTGTTCCGTGTCAGTGCGCCATTTTCCCACACTCTCTTGGCCAGTCTGGACATAGCAGTGGAAGCCTTACCCATGCGCTTGTTGATTTCTGCATCTAGAGACAGGTTACTGGTGATAGTTGAGCCTAGGTAGGTGAACTCTTGAACCACTTCCAGAGCGTGGTCGCCAATATTGATGGATGGAGCATTTCTGACATCCTGCCCCATGACGTTCGTTTTCTTGAGGCTGATGGTTAGGCCAAATTCATTGTAGGCAGACGAAAACCTGTCGATGAGACTCTGCAGGCATTCTTCAGTGTGAGATGTTAAAGCAGCATCGTCAGCAAAGAGGAGTTCTCTGATGAGGACTTTCCGTACTTTGGACTTCGCTCTTAGACGGGCAAGGTTGAACAACCTGCCCCCTGATCTTGTGTGGAGGAAAATTCCTTCTTCAGAGGATTTGAACGCATGTGAAAGCAGCAGGGAGAAGAAAATCCCAAAAAGTGTGGGTGCGAGAACACAGCCCTGTTTCACACCACTCAGGATAGGAAAGGGCTCTGATGAGGAGCCACCATGTTGAATTGTGCCTTTCATATTGTCATGGAATGAGGTGATGATACTTAGTAGCTTTGGTGGACATCCGATCTTTTCTAGTAGTCTGAAGAGACCACGTCTGCTGACGAGGTCAAAGGCTTTGGTGAGATCAATGAAAGCAATGTAGAGGGGCATCTGTTGTTCACGGCATTTCTCCTGTATCTGACGAAGGGAGAACAGCATGTCAATAGTCGATCTCTCTGCACGAAAGCCACACTGTGCCTCAGGGTAGACGCGCTCGGCCAGCCTCTGGAGCCTGTTCAGAGCGACTCGAGCAAAGACTTTCCCCACTATGCTGTGCAGGGAGATTCCACGGTAGATGTTGCAGTCACCGCGGTCACCTTTGTTTTTATAGAGGGTGATGATGTTGGCATCGCGCATGTCCTGGGGTACTGCTCCCTCGTCCCAGCACAGGCATAGCAGTTCATGTAGTGCTGAGCGTATAGCAGGCTTGGCACTCTTGATTATTTCAGGGGTAATGCTGTCCTTCCCAGGGGCTTTTCCGCTGGCTAGGGAATCAATGGCATCACTGAGTTCCGATTTGGTTGGCTGTATGTCCAGCTCATCCATGACTGGTAGAGGCTGGGCTGCATTGAGGGCAGTCTCAGTGACAGCATTCTCCCTGGAGTACAGTTCTAGGTAGTGCTCAACCCAGCGGTCCATCTGTTTGCGTTGGTCAGTGATTATGTCCCCCGATTTAGATTTGAGGGGGGTGATCTTCTTGATGGTTGGCCCAAGAGCTCTCTTCATGCCATCATACATTCCTCTGATGTTTCCGGTGTCTGAGGCCAGCTGAATATGACTGCATAGGTGTTGCCAGTAGTCGTTTGCGCAACGCCTAGCTGTTCTTTGTGCAGTACTTCTGGCTGCTTTAAGTGCTGCGGATGTTAAATCGCTGGGGGCTTTCTTGTAGTTCAAAAGTGCAATGCGCTTAGCGGCTATGACAGGTTCCAGCTCTTCATTATGAGATTGAAACCAGTCTGCATTTCTCTTCGCACTTTTGCCGTAGGTGGTCAAAGCTGACTCACAGATGGCGTCTCTGATGTGGACCCACTTATAGACTTTCAAAAGACCTGTAATCAAATGACATTTCATAGACTTGTTATGAAAAATGTAACACATGGATTATTGTGAGAGTGATAGTGTGGATATGATAGTGACTCAGGGAGAGAAAGCAGCGAAAAGTGGTGAACAGACATTGTTCAGACTGGGGGAGGGGGTGTATACAGTGCTGTATCTCAGGGGTCGATATTAGAAACAGTGCTCGTCCTGACATATAGATAAATATATAAATGCCATAGACTTAGAGTAAAACAAGAACATAATTTCAACTCTTGCAGATGACATGTAAATCATAAATGCTGTCACTAGTGTGGTAGATAGTAGCAGGATTAAGGAGGACATGGACAGTCTCATGGTGAAATGAGAATACACATGGTGAATAGAATTTAACACATAGTACTGATGAAATGATTATTTTGTGAGGGATAATAAGGGGAGTGAATAGAAACTGAACTGCACCATTTAAAAGATGGTACAGGAGCACAGAGACTGGGCGTGTATGTACAGTCATATTCAATGGTGGCTGAACATGTGGTGAAGGATTTAAAAAGGCATAGGGGATCGTTAGAATTATAACTAGAAGCAAAGAATTAAAAAAACAACACAAGAACATTCTGCTAAGACTAGGTAAATGACTGTTAAAGCCTCAGCTGGAATATTGCGTCCCATTCTGGACACCACACTTTATGAAGGATTCCAAGGCCTTGGAGATGGTGTCTAGGTGATATACTAGGATGGTAACAGGGATGAGGGACTTCAGTTATGTGGAGAGAAGCTGGGATTGTTCTCCTTAGAGCAGAGAAGATAAAAGGAAGATTTAATCGAGGGGCTCAAAATGATGATGTGTTTTTCTAGAATAAATAAGGAGAATCTGGTTTCACTGGATGAAGGTTCAGTAACCAGAGAACACAGTTTAATGTTGATTAACAAACAAACAGAGGAGAGATGAGGAAATTTTCATTTATTTACACAGCGAGTGTTTATGATTTGGAATTCACTTCCTGAAAGGGTTGTGGAAGCAGATTTAACAGAAGCTTTCAGTCGGGAATTGGATCAATACTAACAGGGTGATTTACTGGACTGGGAGAAAAGAACAGGAAAGAGGAATAATTGGGAAATCTCCTTCAAAGAGCTGGAACTGGTCCGATTTGTTAAATAGTCTCCTCCTGTGCTATGTGATTCTCTGATGTCTGATAACAGAAATCATTGAGTACGTATCTTATGTGTACAATTGACATTCAGCAGTTTTTAATCCCGAGATTAATCGTTACTTGTTTTCTGATGAAGACAACAGCAGAAAGACAAGCACAAAGGGCTGGTGAGATAAATTGTGTTGACAATTTGTTTATCGGATTATGACATCTCTCTCTGATCACAGACCTCGCCTGGTTTCAATCAGTCAATTACAAATTCATTGATTTTATTCCTATTTTATTTCCTGTCTATCTGTTCTCAGGATATGGGTGATACTGACAAGGAAGGCCAGCATTACTTCCCCATCCCTGGTTGCCATGAGAAAATGGTGGGCCTTCATCTTGAACCACAGCAGTCCGTGTTGTGAAGGTGTTTCCTCAAACAAACCAACATTTAATATTTTCAGGAGGCAGTTTCATTTCTGAGTAGTTCGGAATGAGATGGGTCAGAAAGCTATGATGAGAATTTTAAAATCGAGGCATTACTGGATCAGGAACCAACGTAAGCCAGTGAGCATTGCAGTGATAGATGAACGGGACTTGGTGCAAAGGCCTGTTACCCGACCCGAACCCGATGGGACCCGATGACATGTGTCGGGCCACTCTTCCGAACTCGACCTTTGGGCTTGGGTCGGGTCGGGTCGGTCTCGGGGGAAAATGGAGGGACCTGGGTCGGGTCGGGCTCGGGTCCCATGTGGTTTCGTCGGATTCAGGTCGGGTTTTTGTTTGTGACTTGAGCAGGCCTTTAAATTGGCGCGAGTTTGGACAGGAATTTTATTTGTGCTGAAGTTTATGGCAGGGGCAGCACAGCTTAGATACAGATTCAAGCTGCTCTAAGCTGTTCAGTTCAACACAAGCTTAAAAAACGGGGGAAAGAAAAGAAAAAAGAGAAAAATAATGGGGTTAGAATTCGAACATGACAGCGCAGTACAGGCCCTTCGGCCCTCGATGTTGCGCTGACCTGCGAAACCATCAGACCTACACTATTCCATTTTCATCCATATGTCTATTCAATGACCACTTAAATGCCCTTAAAGTTGGAGAGTCAAATACAGAGGTTAGAAACAGAGTAAATCTTTCTCTACACTGTCCCCATCAAACACTCCCAGAACAGGTACAGCATGGGGTTAGATACAGAGTAAAGCTCCCTCTGCACTGTCCCCATCAAACACTCCCAGGACAGATACAACACTGGGATTGGCTGGGTAATTTGAAGCACTTCCTGCCAGCAATCAGGGGGAGCAGCTGCACCTGTGCTGCAGCAACTGCAGAGTGGAGACTGGAGTAATTGGAGAAAGTGGAGAGAGGGAGAACAAAGAACAGAGAACATTACTGCGCAGTACAGGTCCTTTGGCCCTCGATGTTGCGCCGGCCTGTGAAACCATCTGACCTACACGATTCCATTTTCATCCATATGTCTATCCAATGACCACTTAAATGCCCTTAAAGTTGGCGAGTCCACTACTGTTGCAGGCAGGGCGTTCCACGCCCCTACTACTCTCTGAGCAAAGAAACTACCTCCAACATCTGTCCTATATCTATCACCCCTCAACTTAAAGCTATGTCCCCTCGTGTTTGTCATTACCATCCGGGGAAAAAGACTCTCACTATCCACCCTATCTAACCCTCTGATTATCTTATTTGTCTCTATTAAGTCACCTCTCCTCCTCCTTCTCTCGAACGAAAACAACCTCAAGTCCCTCAGCCTTTCCTCATAAGACCTTCCCTCCATACCAGGCAACATCCTAGTAAATCTCCTCTGCACACTTTCCAAAGCTTCCACATCCTTCCTATAATGCGGTGACCAGAACTGCACGCAATACTCCAGATGCGGCCGCACCAGAGTTTTGTCCAGCTGCAGCATGACCTCGTGGCTCTGAAACTCGATCCCCCTACTAATAAAAGCTAACACACCATATGCCTTCTTAACAGCCCTATTAACCTGGGTAGCAACTTTCAGGAATTTATGCACCTGGACACCAAGATCTCTCTGCTCATCTACACTACCAAGAATCTTCCCATTAGCCCAGTACTCTGCATTCCTGTTACTCCTTCCAAAGTGAATCACCTCACACCTTTCCGCATTAAACTCCATTTGTCATCTCTCAGCCCAGCTCTGCAGCCTCTCTATGTCCCTCTGTAAGCTACAACATCCTTCGGCACTATCCACAACTCCACCGACCTTCGTGTCATCCGCAAATTTACTAACCCACCCTACTACACCCTCATCCAGGTCATTTATAAAAATGACAAACTCCAGTTGCCCCAAAACAGATCCTTGCGGTACACCACTAGTAACTAAACTCCAGGATGAACATTTGCCATCAACCACCACCGTCTGTCTTCTTTCAGCTAGCCAATTTCTGATCCAAAGCTCTAAATCACCTTCAATCCCATACTTCCGTATTTTCTGCAATAGCCTACCGTGGGGAACCTTATCAAACGCCTTACTGAAATACATATACACCACATCCACGGCTTTACCCTCATCCACCTGTTTGGTCACCTTCTCGAAAAACTCAATAAGGTTTGTGAGGCACGACCTACACTTCACAAAACCGTGCTGACTATCTCTAATGAACTTATTCTTTTCAACATGATTATAAATACTATCTCTTATAACCTTTTCCAACATTTTACCCACAACCGAAGTAAGGCTCACAGGTCTATAATTACCAGGGCTGTCTCTACTCCTCTTCTTGAACAAGGGGACAACATTTGCTATCCTCCAGTCTTCCGGCACTGCTCCTGTCGACAATGACGACATAAAGATCAAGGACAAAGACTCTGCAATCTCCTCCCTAGCTTCCCAGAGACTCCTAGGATAAATCCCATCTGGCCCAGGGGACTTATCTATTTTCACACTTTCCAAAATTGCTACCACCTCCTCTTTGTGAACCTCAATCCCATCTTGCCTAGTCGTCTGTATCTCATTATTCTCCTCGACAACATTTTCATTCTCTACTGTAAATACTGACGAAAAATATTCATTTAACGCTTCCCCTATATCCTCTGATTCCACACACAACTTCCCACTACTATCCATTATTGGCCCTAATCTAACTCCAGTCATTCTTTTATTCCTGATATACCTATAGAAAGCCTTAGGGTTTTCCTTGATCCTATCCGCCAGTGGCTTCTCGTGTCCTCTCCTCGCTCTTCTTAGCTCTCCATTTAGATCTTTCCTGGCTAGCTTGTAACTCTCAAGCGCCCTAACTGAGCCTTCACGTCTCATCCTAACATAAGCCTTCTTCTTCCTCTTGACAAGCGCTCCAACTTCTTTAGTAAACCATGGCTCCCTCGCTCGACAACTTCCTCCCTGCCTGACAGGTACATACTTATCAAGGACACGCAGTAGCTGCTCCTTGAATAAGCTGCACATTTCTATTGTGCCCATCCCCTGCAGTTTCCTTCCCCATCCTATGCATCCTAAATCTTGCCTAATCGCGTCATAATTTCCTTTCCCCCAGCTATAATTCTTGCCCTGCGGTATATACCTGTCCCTGCCCATCGCTAAGGTAAACCTAACCGAATTGTGATCACTATCACCAAAGTGCTCACCTACATCTAAATCTAACACCTGGCCGGGTTCATTACCCAGTACCAAATCCAATGTGGCATCGCTCCTGGTTGGCCTGTCTACATACTGTGTCAGAAAACCCTCCTGCACACACTGGACAAAAACTGACCCATCTAAAGTACTCGAACTATAGTATTTCCAGTCAATATTTGGAAAGTTAAAGTCCCCCATAACAACTACCCTGTTACTCTCGCTCCTGTCGAGAATCATCTTCGCTATCCTTTCCTCTACATCTCTGGAACTATTCAGAGGTCTATAGAAAACTCCCAACAGGGTGCCCTCTCCTCTCCTGTTTCTAACCTCAGCCCATACTACCTCAGTAGACGAGTCCTCAAACGTCCTTTCTGCTGCTTTAATACTCTCCTTGATTAACAATGCCACACCTCCCACCCTCTTTTCCCATCTTCTCTGTTCTTACTGAAACATCTAAACCCCGGAACCTGCAACATCCATTCCTGCCCCTGCTCTACCCATGTCTCCGAAATGGCCACAACATCGAGATCCCAGGTAGCAGCCCATGCTGCAAGCTCACCCACCTTATTCCGGATGCTCCTGGCGTTGAAGTAGACACACTTTAAACCAAGTTCTTGCTTGCCAGTGCCCTCTTGCGTCCCTGTAACCTTATCCCCTACCTCACTACTCTCAACATCCTGTGCACTGGAACTACAATTTAGGTTCCCATTCCCCTGCTGAATTAGTTTAACCCCCCCCCCCCCGAAGAGCACTAGCAAATCTCCCCCCCCCCCCCAGGATATTGGTACCCCTCTGGTTCAGGTGAAGACCATCCTGTTTGTAGAGGTCCCACCTACCCCAGATAGAGCATCAATTATCCAGGAAACCAAAACCATCCCTCCTACACCACCCCTGCAGCCACGTGTTCAACTCCTCTCTCTCCCTATTCCTCGCTTCGCTAGCACGTGGCAAGGGCAACAATCCAGAGATAACAACTCTGGTTGTTCTCGCTCTGAGCTTCCACCCTAGCTCCCTGAATTTCTGCCTAAAATCCCCATCTCTCTTCCTACCTATGTCGTTGGTGCCTATGTGGACCACGACTAGGGGCTGCTCCCCCTCCCCCTTAAGGATCCCAAAAGCACGATCCAAAACATCACGAACCCTGGCACCTGGGAGGCAATACACCAACCGTGAGTCTCTCTCCTTCCCACAGAACCTCCTATCTGTTCCCCTAACTATGGAGTTCCTGATGACTAATGCTCTGCTCCTCTTCCCCTGTCCCTTCTGAGCAACAGGGACAGACTCTGTACCAGAGACCTGTACCCCATTGCTTACCCCTGGTAAGTCGTCCCCCGCAACAGTATCCAAAACGGTATACCTGTTGTTCAGGGAAACGGCCACAGGGGATCCCTGCACTGCCTGCTGGTTCCCTCTCCTCCCCCTGACGGTAACACATCTACCTACTTCTTTTACCTGAGGTGTGACTGCCTCCCTATAACTCCTCTCAATAACCCCCTCCGCCTCCCGAATGATCCGAAGTTCTTCCAGCTCCAGCTCCAGTTCCCTAACGCGGTTCTCGAGGAGCTGGAGTTGGGTGCACTTCCCGCAGATGCAGTCAGCAGGGACACCCTTGGTGACCCTTACCTCCCACATTCTGCAGGAGGAACATTCAACTGCCTTTACCTCCATTCCCACTATTCTAAATTCCCAACAAATCTACTGAAAAACCAAAAAAAAAAAGTCAAAACTTGTTCGCTTAGCAATCCGACGGACTGAACTTTTTAAATAAAAAGTTTAACTTATCAACACACCAGAGTCCTTTTTGTTTGGTTAGAGGAGGAGGATGGGTGGGAGACACTACCCGAGCAGTGTTTCGGGTAAAGCAACCGTCCAAATATGTATCCTCACTTACCCAGCAGTCCCCTGGTCCACCGAAACAAAAGGTAATTAACTTTAAACTGAAACTGACCTCCCAGCTGTTAGCTCACTCGCACTATCAGCTGCCGAAAAAAGCCGCTGTACCAAAGGGTGAATGCAGAATTGAGAGAAACCATCAAGGAAGGCTGCAATTGTTATAGATAGGTGGGTGGCAGTGCACCTGAATAACTCTTAAGTTTGGACTGTTTGGGGGAGGGAGAAGAGGCCGGAAGACTTGGGCGGGGCTGCCAAATCCAGTAGGGGGCCCCTATATTTGTATTGGTGCTTGCACACAGGGAGCTCCCTTCCCACCCCAATTACCTGCTCGGGACAGCTGGAGATGCCTGGGGAAGACTTTTTTTGTTAAAAGCAGAAGAGGTGAGTACCGGGCGGCTTCAGCCATCCCTGGCGAAGAAGCCTCCCCCAACTAGAAGACAACAAACAGTTTTGGACTAATTGTTACAAAGGTGCTCCAACTGGCAGTTGGATCAAACATCCCTGTCAGCCTTTCACTCCCTTCCTCCACTCAATCGCCTCAGTCATCTATACTCCCATTTTCTTTTATCTTCCTACACCTATCCTCCACTACTCCCACTCCACTTTGTTTACAGTTTGTTTGCTTATTGTTTCAATTGTAAATTTGATTTGTTTCTTGGGAGTGGACGTGGCTCTTAGAACCCATGGCAAGCCCTCCTTCGCCGGAGGTGCGGCCTTCCCGTACATATGCTGCTGCGGCTGCTGCAGCTGCACCTGTTGCCCTGTCGCCGTTTGCTTTATTAACATCGAAGAATGGGGTCAATAGCGACATCCACCCGAACATGACTATAGAGGCATGTGTGAAAGCAATGGCCGAGGTTGTCGGCCCGACTGCCATTGTTGCAGCCTCTAAAATGTGCGGGATGGCAGTGTTATTCCTGAGGACCGAGCGGGCGGTGTCCCTGGCTCTGAGCAAGGGGCTCACCGTGGGCGGGACCTTCCTGCCAGTGGACCACCTGGAGGCCACTGCGCAAAGGCTCACTCTATCCAATGTCCCGCCCTTCACTCCTGGTGAGCTCCTCCTTCCCCACCTGCACCATCTGGGGGAGGTAAAGACGAGGCTCACCCCAGTCCTGCTCGGTCTTCTGGAGAACAGCCTCCGACACGTGTGCTCCTTCCGCCGCCAGTTATTCATGCAGCTGGCGTGGGAGGAGGTTACAGAGGGCCACTTTAATGTAGAATTCCAGGGGACGGCCTACCGCGTCTTCTGGACTTTGGACGGGGTGCGGTGCCATATCTGTAAGGGGGTGGGGCATGTTCGTAAGAACTGCCCCAACCTCCCGGCTGCCAACTCCAAATCGGCGGCCCAGGGTGGCACCGCTGCACCTCCTCCCACCACCCCCCCCCCCCACTCGTCTTCCAGATACCATTCAGTCGGTACCGGAGGCTGTGGTTTTCACGGCCTCTGGCAGGGAGGGGGTGACCGTCCAAGTGGAAGGAAGGCGCGGAGGGGAAATAAACATCGAGAGGCGCGTCCCCTGGACACAGAGACACTATCCGAGTCTGAGCTCAGCACAAAGCCCGATCTCGGTGTGTCAACCTGCCCCAGAGCTGGGCTCAGGGCCAGGGTGAATTAAAAAAAAAGTGAGTGCGGAGGTGGAGGCCTCTGATGACATGGAGGTCTCTGAACCTCCGCACCCAACTGGGAAAAAGAGGGGAAGGCAGCCTTCGACAGAGTTGACAAGGGGCCCTGAGGCGCAGGGCCCATCTGTTGAAGGTGAGCTGTCTCCGGTTTCGGTCCCCAGGTTTCCCGTAACGCCACCACCAAGGCCACAAAGTCTGGGCAGGAGATCCCTATTCCTCAGGATGGAGTGGAGGGTGAGACACCTGTACATGTGGCCCCTCCAGGGGACGCCAGTTGAGCCCTGCTTGTGATGGAGGAGCCTGGGGACGCCACCCAGTCTGCCACTGCCACTGGGTCGGGTGCCCTGAGGAGAGAGGAGGGCGGGGCCTCAAAGTGTCGGCCCTCCCAGCCGGAGTCCACCACCAACCAGGATACACCCGACCCGGTTGTAACCGAGAATGCTGCCTCATCTGCTGGGCCTGTGGGAGATGGCCTCCTCCCTCCACCTCCTCTGGTCTGGGCTCCGGCTGGATTTCTAGAGTCGGGAACGCCTGTCTCCCCTGGACCACTCATTGGCCTGGGGATGGAGGTGAAGGGGGGTCCTGAACTGCTGGCGCCCACAGGCTCCAGTTTCACAATAGAACCCAGAGAGGACTCCTCCGCCACCGATCCTGGGGGTGGGATCGTGATGGAGGCGGGATCAGCTGGCGCTGCCGGGACGTCCGCCCCACAGTGTGTGGTGGGTGTGTCGGCCAGTGGCGGTGATGACCTGGAGGAGGATGGGGATTCGGCGTGGAGCACGGAGGATGATCTTGATTCCATCGCCAGTGAGGTGGTGGAGTCCCTCGTGCCTCCCACCGAATCTCCTCTCATCCCCACGGCGGAACTTCGGGATTTCCTCGCGGTTTGCAGGGGTTGCCGCAATAAGGTTCAGCTGGCCCTCGGCCGTTGGTCGAGTCTGGCGCTGATCAGACAGTCCGTCCCTGCCGCCCTGAAGAAAGCGGCCAAGCGCGCAGGCGTGAAACTGGTTGAGAGGCGCCATTTTAATGTATTCCTCAATGGGTTCCTGGGGGAGTGGAGGGCCAGGAGCACTTCCACTCCCTCCTCACAGTGAGGTGTTGGTGACGGGTTTTAAGTACCTTTGACATGAAGATAACCATAGCCAGCCTCAACATCAACGGCAGCAGAGGGGCTCACCGCAGATTTCCCAATCTCTCAGTCCACAGGGAAGGGAGATACGCGGTGAGCTTTCTGCAGGAATCCCACACCGTTCCGGGAGACGAAGCCACCTGGCTCCTGGAGTGGCAGGGTGGGTTCTACATGAGTCACCTCAGCCCTATTTCTAATGTGGTTGCTAACTTGTTGGCCCCGGCTTTTCAGCCGGAGATCTTGGGGTCAAGGAGATAGTGCTGGGCTGCTTGCTCCACCACGCCGTTCGGCTGGGTAGTGTGCCACACCACTTTGTGAACGTGTCTGCGCCCAGGCCCGGCGTGTTGCAAGCGCGCTTCTTTGAAGAAGTGTCTGCTCTCTTGAGCTCCATCGATGGCAGCGAGTGCATCATCCTCGGGCGGGGGGGAGATTTTAACTGCACCTTCGAGTTGGGGGATCGCTCAGGTCCCCAGCGCGGCCAAGCGTCGGTGGAGAAGTTGAGGGGACTGATCAGCTCCCTTAACTTGGTGGACATCTGGTCATAAACCAACTGGTGGCCTCCATGTTGTGGTACCGGTTGGTCACTTTGGCCCCGCCCCCTGTATTTGCACCAAGATCCAGAAGAAACTCGTCGATTTCTTCTGGGGTGGGAGGAAATACTGGGTCGCTGCCACGGTCCTGAGTCTCCCGATTGAGGAGGGCGGTCAGTCGCTGGTGTGCGTCCGCACCCAGGCTGCGACTCTCCGCCTTCGGACCCTGCAGAGATACCTGTACGTCGAGCATCCTCCCAGATGGTGTGCACTGGCGACGTATTTTTTCCGCCAGTGTCACTGCCTTCAAGGCGACACGCAGCTCCCGGTGGAGTCCGTTAGCCGCGCCTCTCTGAGGGAGTTGCCTGTCTTTTACCGGGATCTATTCCGAGTCTGGAACATGGTCGCCTCCAGTCAGGGCGCTCCCCCGCCGGCGGAGGAGACGGGTGTCAAGAAAAAAATGGAGAAAATTCCAGTAGCACTTTTTACAGATGTAATTATTTCAAGCCAAATTTACAAGTATCGACTGATGTCACATGTTTTAAAAGTCAAATATTTAGAGGTTTCTTTCTATAGGAAGCTGTTGCATCTTCTATCCGGGCGGCCGACTCCGGGGACGGTCCGGCGGGCGGTGGAGTAGCCAAAACCTCTGGGACACCCCTCACTGCGGGTGGCGAGGGGGCTCAGGAGTGCGGAGCGATCCCGGCGGAGCTGACCCCCGCTCGGCCGGAACTGCTCATTGGACCCAGGCCCCGAAACCCTCCTCGGGAGCCGGTCCCGCACAACCCGAGCCGCCTCTCGGAAATGCCCTCCGTGCCATTCCAATCGGCGCGGAGCTGTTTCCTGTACGGGCTGCCCCTGCACACTCTCCACTTTCTCGCCCTCGTCAGCCGGCCGGACACGCCCTGGCGGTCCGCGTTGCCATCTGGCGGCGAGGGGAAACCCCGATGGAGGTCTCTCTACGTGGCAGTCTTCACCCCTTTACATCGGGGACCTGGGGTGGAGGGTGCTGCACAGAGCAGTCCCGTGCAATAGACTTTTAGGTAGGTTCACGGACTCCCAGGCCGCCTGTACTTTCTGTGGCCTGGACGAGTCCGTGTTCCATGTTTATACAGAGTGTGCGAGGTTGTAGCCCCTCTTTGAGTATTTGAAGGGGCTGCTCCTCAAATTCGGCTGCACTTCATTCCCACTCTCCTGATCTTTGGGCACCCGGTGCGGAGGGGCTTGGGCCGGGAGGAGGATCTCCTCGTCGGTCTGCTGCTGGGCCTGGTCAAGGTGGCAATTCACTAGTCCAGCTTGCAGGCCGTCGGGGGTTCCATCCTCCCCGATTACCTGCCCCTCTTCCGCAGTTACGTTCGCGCCCGGGTGACCCTGGAAAAGGAGCGTGCGGTGTCTGCCAGTACGCTTGAGGCCTTCCGCGGTCGGTGGGCACCGCAGGGACTGGAGTTCATTGTCGACGCCGAAAATGGCATTTTAATTTGAGTTGTTGTTTCTTTCTGTTTTTAATGAAGTTATTTTAAAAAATATGTGTGTATATAAAGGGGGCCTGAGCAATAAAGGCCCCCTCGACATAAAATATATAAAAGGGGCCTGGGGTATAAAGGCCACCTTGGAAAAGAGAAATAAAAAAAACGGGGATAGAAAATAAAACGGGGGTTAGATACAGAGTAAAGCTCCCTCGACACTGTCCCCTATCAAACACTCCCAGGACAGGTACAGCACGGGGGTTAGATACAGAGTATAGCTTCCTCTACACTGTCCCCATCAAACACTCCCAGGACAGGTCATCACGGGGGGTTAGATACAGAGTAAAGCTCCCTCTACACTGTCCCCATCAAACACTCCCAGGACAGGTACAGTACGGGGGTTAGATACAGAGTAAAGTTCCCTCTCCACTGTCCCCTATCAAACACTCCCAGGACAGCAACAGCACGGGGTGACTCCTGGCTAATTGGAGGTGCTGAGTGCATCAACGAGATGCAGCTGTGTGCAGAGGCTGAAGGCTGGAGGCTGGAAGACTGCTGCAAAAAGGAGAGACTGAGATTGAAACAAAGGGTTTACATCTGTCTTTTTGAAAGAAGAAAGCAGGAGGTCAGAAGAACTGACAACTCATGTGAGTTTGGGTTTTGTAATCCTTTCATTGATTGTTGTGGAGAGGCGGAAAGGAAGAGACCATAAAACCTTGGGTGGGGTTGCTTGTTTGAACAGGGAGCTCCTGTGTTTAAAAGCATTGAATAGGAGCTCTTTCCCCACTCCAAAGAGCTAGCCTGGGATAGCTGGAGCTTCCCAGGTGAAGAGACTTTCTCTTAACTGTGTAAACAACATCAGAAGCAGAGTGTGCCGGGGCAACTACAGCTCTCCCAGTTGAAGACATCGCACCCTCTCACCACCAACTGGAAGACCAGCACAAGGACTTCCTGAATTAACACCAGCAAATAGATTAGTTCCTCCGGACCCTCCTCTCATTCAGCCTCTCTCCCTAGCCATACCCTCCAGTCGATGCTTTTTGGGATAACTCATTATTTGTTATTCCTTTCTCTCGATTTCTATTTTTATTTTTTCTCTCAACGCTGGGTCTACCCCATGGCTTTACAGTCCTGTCCAGTGGCGGGGCCTTTCTATGCTGCAGCAGCTGCTCCTGTGGCCCTGTCACCATTTAAAATATTGACATCGAAGCATGGGGTGAAGAGTTACACTCATCCCAATATGTCTATCGAGGCCTGTGTGAAGGCAATGGCCAAGGTTGTCGGCCCCTCGACCATTGTGGCAGCCTCAAAAATGTAGGGAAAGGCTGTGTTCTTCCTGAAGACTGAGCAGGCCATGTCCCTGACCCTGAATAAAGGGCTCACTGTGGGTGGGAATTTCCTGCTGGTGGTCCCTCTTGGGGCCACTGCGCAGTGGATAATATTATCAAATGTCCCGCCCTTCCTTCCCAGTGAGCTCCTTCTCCCCCACCTGCACCATCTGGGGGAGGTAAGGTCGGGGCTCCTGCCTGTCCCGCTAGATCTTTGGGAGCATAGCCTCCGGCATGTCTACTCCTTCAGCCGCCAGCTATTTATTCAGCTGGCGTGGGAGGAGGTCTTGGAGGGCGATTTCGATGTAGAGTTCCAGGGCACGGTCCACCGCATCTTCTGGACCTCGGACGGGGCGCGGTGCCACATCTGCAAGGGGGTGGGGCATGTTCGTCCACCATTTCCACCTCGGCGGCCCAGTGTGGCGCCACTGCACCACCTCCAATTCCAACACACATCCCACAGACTCTGCTCAGTCAGTTCCGGAGGCTATGGTTTTCAAAGCCTCCAGCGGGGTGGGAAATGCCCGTCCGGGTGGAAGGACGGCGTGGAGGAAAAGTAAACATCGAGCGGCTCGTCCCCTGGACACCAAGACACAACCCGAGCCTGAGCTCAGCCCAAGGTCCGCTCCCAGGGAATTCAACTGTCCCAGGGCTGGGCTCAGGCCCAGAGTAACTAAAAAAAGGAGGGTGCGGTGGCTGAGGCCTCTGATGACATGGAGGTCTCTGAGCCTATGCGCATTAGCGGGAAAAAGAGGAGAAGGCACCCCTCCACAAGGTAACACAGGGCTCTGAGGTGCAGGGTCCTCCTGCCACCACCACCAACATGAAGGCTGCAAAGTCTGGGCAGGAGCTCCCTATTCCTCAGGATGGAGGGGAGGGGGAGGCCCCTCTACATGCAGCCCCTCCTGTGGGAACAAGTGGAGCTCTACTTTTGGTGGGGGAGCCTGGGGACGCCTCCCATTTTACCATTGGGTCGGGTGCCCTGAGTGGAGAGGTGGGCAAGGCCCCAATGGGTCGGCCTTCCCAGCCAGAATCCACTCACTACCAGAAGACACCAGACCCAATTATAACCACAAATGCTGCCCCATCTGCTGGACCTGTGGGTGCTGGCAGAGCGGGAGATGGCCTCCTCTCTCCGCCTCTGTTCTCGGCTCTGGCTGGATTTCCAGAGTCGGGAACTCCAATATCCCCTGGATCACACATTGGCCTGGGGACGGAGGTGAAGAGGGTTCCTGAACCTCTGGTGCCCACATGCTCCAGTTTCACAGTAGAACCCAGAGAAGACTTCTCCGCCATCGATCCTGGAGGTGGGATCGTGACAGAGATGGGAGCAGCTGGCGAGGCCGGGGCGTCCGCCCCACAGTCTGTGGTGAGTGATGACCAGGAGGAGGATGGAGACGCGGTGTGGGGCAAGGAGGATGACCTTGATTCCATCACCAGTGAGGTGGTGGAGTCCCTCGTGCCTCCCAACGAGTTTCCTGTCATCCCCACGGTGGAACTCAGGGAATTCCTCAAGGTTTGCTGTGGTTGCTGCAATAAGGCTCAGCTGGCCCTCGGCCGTTGGTCAAGTCTGGCAATGATCATCCAGTCCATCCGTGCCGCCCTCAAGGAAGCGGGAAAGCGTGCAAGTGTGAAACTGGTTATGAGGCGGCGTTTTAATGCATTCCTCAATGGGTTGTTGGGGGAATGGAAGGCCAGGTGCACTTCCACTTCTTCCTCACAGTGAGGTGTTGGAGACGGTTTTTGAGTACCTTTGACATGAAGATAACCATAAACAACATCAACATCAAGGGCATCAGGGGGTCTCACCGCATATTTCACAATCACTCAGTCCTTAGGGAAGGGAGATACGGGTGAGCTTTCTGCAGAAAGCCCACAGCGTTCCGGGAGACAAAGCCACCTGGCTCCTGGAGTGGCAGGGTGGGGCCTACATGAGTCACCACACCCCTACTTCTAGTGGGGTATCTTGTTGGCCCCGACTTTTCAGCCCGAGATCTTTGGTGTCAACGACCGATTGCCGGGCCGCTTACTCCACGTCACCGTTCGCCTGGGTAGCGTGCCGCTCCACTTTGTGAACGTGTATGCGCCCAGGCCCGGCACGTTGCAAGCTCGCTTCTTTGAAGAAGTGTCCACTCTCTTGAGCTCCATCGATAGCGGCGAGTGCATCATCCTCGGGGGGGATTTTAACTGCACCCTCGAGTTGGGGGATCGCTCCGGTCCCCCGTGCAGCCAAGCGTCGGTGGAAAAGTTGAGGGAACTGATCAGCTCCCTCAACTTGGTAGACGTCAGGCGGAATCTCCATCCCGACTCCAGCACCTTCACGTAAAGGTCTGGAGGAGGAGGGTCACGAATCGACCACCTCTACTTTTTGCAGGCATACGTCTCCCGCTTCTCGGCGGCCTCCATGCGGCTGGTGCCATGCTCGGACCACCACCTGGTGTGGGTGGAGTTCACTCCGTTTGAAAGCGGGCAGGGTCCGGGTCCTGGTACTTTAACAATTGGCTGCTGGAGGACGAACGATTCTGGGACCCGTTCCGTAGATTCTGGGCCGTCTGGAGAAGGAAGCAGGGGGTGCTTCCCCTCCTTGAGGCTATGGTAGGATGTGGGATGACAACATCCGCGTCTTCTGTCAGGAGCACGCGAAGGGATCGACCATGAGGCGGGAAGCCGAGATCGGGCGCCTAGAGAGGGAGGTGCTCGACTTGGAGTCAAACCTCGGTCATGCCGCAGTGGACCTGGCAACTGTGGCAGGCATATAAGGGCAAGAAGGGTGCGCTGAGGGACCTGCAGCACAAAGGGTCCCGAGGCGTGGATGTGAGGTCACGTATCCAGATCCTGGAAGATTTACACTGCGCCTCATCCTTCTTCTACTCTCTGCAAAATGGCAGGGGGTCCGTAAGCAGCTCGTCGAGCTGCTGGCCGACGGCGGATCTTTCGTCACACATTTGGAGGAAATGGGCCTCCTGGTCCATACTTATTACAGTGCGTTGTTCTCTCCGGATCCGTCCAGCGAGGAGGCGCGCAGAGTTTTGTGGGAATTCTTGCGACAGGGCAGCCCGGAGGGCATCGAAATATTGGAGGCTCCACTCATGTTGACCAGCGCCCTCCAGGTGCTCTCGACAGGCAAATCCCGGAGGCTGAACGGGCTGACCATTGAGTTCCTCAGGGCGTTCTGGTACGTCCTGGGGGACGATTACACGCAGGTCCTGGGGGAAAGCCTGGCGTCTGTGTCATCGTCCGGCTGCCGAAGTGGGGCGATCTCTGCCTGCTTAAAAACTGGCGTCCAGTCTCTCTCCTCAGCATGGATTATAAGATTTTTGCCCGGGTTATGTCAACCTGCCTGGGCTCCGTGCTGGCAATCATGATCTACCACGACCCGTCCTACACGGTCCCAGGCCGGTCCATCCAGGCCAAAATCCACCTGGTCCAGCGTTTGATCCATCTTGCCCAGAGGTCTGGTCAGTCGGCCGCCTTTCTCTCCCTCAATCAGAAGAAGGTGTGCGACAGGGTGGATCACGAATACCTTTTCGGGACTCTGCGTGCTTTCAGAATCGGGCCGCATTTTGTGGCCCGGGTCCGACTTTTATACGCCACCACAGAGTGTCTAGTCAAAGTTAACGGGTCCGCGATTGCGCCCCTTCGCTTTGGGAGAGGAGTGCGTCAGGGATGCCCCATGTCCGACGAATTGCAAACCATCTGTGTGGAGCCCTTCCTGTGCCTGCTTCGCAGGAGGTTGGCGTGATTGGCTCTGCGCGAGCGGGCCACGCGGGTTGTCCTCTCGGCTTACGCCGACGACGTGCTCCTCATGGTCACAGATCCCATTGACCTGTGGAGGATGCACGACTGCCAGCAGACCTTTTCTGCTGCGTCCTCCGCGAGGATCAATTGGGAGAAATGTTCCAGACCCCTGGTGGGTCAGTGACGGGTGGACTCCCTGCCGAAAGACTTGACACCTTTTGTGTGGAGCACCACATACCTCGTCTATCTGGGAGTCCACCTTAGCCCTCCTGAGGAAGCCTGGCCGGCAAACTGGCAGGAGTTGGAGGCGAAAATCACCACTAGGCTGGGGCGCTGGGCAGGACTGCTCCGAGTGCTTTCCTACAGGGGCAGGGCGCTGGTCATAAACCAACTAGTGGCCTCCATGCTGTGGTACCGGTTGGTCACTTTGTCCCCGCCCCCTGCATGACACACCATGAACCAGAAGAAATTCGTCGATTTCATCTGGGGCAAGAGGAAACACAGGGTCTCTGCCGTGGTCCTGAGTCTCCTGATGGAGGAGGGCGGCCAGACGCTGGTGTGCGTCCGCACCCAGGCTGCGACTCTCCACGTTCGGACCCTGCAGAGATACCTGCAGAGATCGTCCTCCCAGATGGTGTGCGCTGGCGATGTATTTTTTCCACCAGTGTCACTGCCTTCAAGACGACACGCAGCTCCCAGTGGAGTCCGTTAGCCGCGCCTCTCTGAGGGAGTTGCCTGTCTTTTATCGGGATCTATTCCGAGTCTGGAACATGGTCGCGTCCAGTCAGGGTGCTCCCTCGCCAGCTGAGTAGAGTGCCTCGGCTGTCCGGGCAGCGTCCTCCACGGTCGGACCAGTGGGCAGAGGAGTAGCCGAAGCACCTGGGATGCCCCTCACTGTGGGTGGTGATTGGGCTCGGGAGAGCGGACCCAGGCCCCCAAACACTCCTCAGGAGCCAGTCCCACACAGCCCGAGCCGCCTCTCGGAATATGCCCTCCGTGCCATTACAGTCAGCGTAGAGGGGTTTCCTGTTCGGGCTGCTCCTGCACACTCTCCACTTCCTCACCTTCGTCAGCCGGCCGGATACGCCCTGGCGGTCTGCCTTGCAGTCTGGCGGCGAGGGGAAACCCCGATGGAGGTCTCTTTACGCGGGAGTCTTCCCTATTTACCTCGGGGACCTGGGGTGGAGGGTGTAGCACAGGGCGGTCCCGGACAGCAGACTTTTACGTAGGGTCACGGACTCCCAGGCCGCCTATACTTTCTGCGTCCTGGACGAGCCCGTGTTTCACATATATACGGAGTGTGCGAGGCTGCAGCCCCTCTTTGAGTATTTGAAGGGGCTGCACCACATGTTCTGGCTGCACTTCAGTCCCACGCTCCTGATCGTTGGGCACCCGGTGCGGAGGGGCTTAAGCCGGGAGGAGGATCTCCTCGTCGGTCTGCTCCTGGGCCTGGCAAAGGTGGCAATTCACAGATCCAGGCTGCGGGCCGTCGGGGGGTCCGTCCTCCCCGATTGAAAGCCCCTCTTCTGCGGTTACGCACGCGCCCGGGTTTCCCTGGAGAAGGAGCATGCAGTTTCCGTCGGTACGCCTGAGGCCTTCTGTGACCGGTGGGCACCACAGGGACTGGAGTGCATCATCGATGCCGCGAATGGCATTTTAAGTTGAGATTTTGGTTTATTTATCTGTTTTAAATAAAGTTATTTAAAAAATTTAAATATGTATATAAAGCGGGCCTGAGGAATAAAGGCCCCCTCAATATGGGATATATAAAAGGGGAAGAAAACTAAACAGGGTTAGATATAGAGTAAATCTCCCTCTACACTGTCCCCATCAAACACATACAGTGCAGGAATGGCACGGGTTTACAAACAGAGCAAATGTCCATCTATCTGTGCTATCGATTTTACAAGGTTAGTTTGGATAAGCTGGAGTTGTTCTCCCTGGAGTAAAGGAGATCGAGAGAGATTTGATAGAGGTTTACAAGATTATGATAGAAGTAGATAAGATAGACAGGGAAAAACTATTCCCATTTACTGACGAAACACGGACAAGGGGACTCAGATGGAAGGTTTTGGGTAAGAGATACAGGGGGAATATGAGAAAGAACATTTTTACACAGTGAATGGTAATGAGATGGAACTCACTGCCCAGGAGGGCGGTGGAAGATAAGACAATCAATGATTTCAAAAGGAAACTGGATGGGCACCTGAAGGAAATGAACTTGCAGGGATAGGGGGATTGAGAGGGGGAGTGGGAATGACTGGATTGTTCCAGATTGAGCTGGCATGGAGGGGTAAAATGGCCTCCTTTTAAGTCGGAAATTATTTTATGACTACATCGATTTCGACATCCCTATTTTAGATTTGTCTCATGCTCCTGCCTGTAAAAATCCAGATACATAGACGTTCAATGAAACTGTGACCATAACAGCCACTGACAGCTCCGTCCTCATCCTGGTGTGAGGCTCCAGGTCGTGTTACAGGAGGTGACACAGCTCTGCGACCACATCCTTATTGAATCAGAGTCACCTCACACACTGCTCCTGGGTTAGGTGTAGGTAGGAAAAGTGCTCTTGCAAAACCGGGGTGGGTAAGGCAGAGCCCCCTCCTCCTCCATCGTAACAGAGCTTCCCCTCTCTGCAGCCTCTACTCCATTTGTTGGTCATGTGACAGACCCAGAAACACTGTAACTACAGTCCCCATACCTCGTCCAGAGTTGGTCCACCAAATCCTCTGTCCTCCCTGAATGTCTGCAGCAGCTTACAACACAACCTCCAGAAAACCATCCACAGCACCTCCACTAGCTTTACAACAGCAAAAGTAAGTCACAAGCCCCTCACCTGTACGTTGGATTCCTGGTCCTTTTAAATAACACCAGTGGGGGTCCTTCGTGCTGCTGAACGTATGTTCAGCTGAGAGTGACTAACACAGGCGTTCAGTCGACATGCACAGATCAACATTCAAAGACGTACATCAAAGCTGTCGGAATGGCAGATTGACGTCAATTCAAACCCTTCCTCACACTGACAGCACATGCAGAGTATACCCAGGCTAGTTCCCTGCCCAGCACGGGGCACTGTGCTGGCCACACTAGAAGTGGCCGGCTGTGCAGTTCACATCATTTTATAGTTCCAGGTTTCCATAGCGTTGGCACCAGTGCCGTCAGAAAGTGAAACGTCATGGAGTGAAAATCACAGCAGGAGAAGAAATAGAGTGAAAACGGCTCACTTCTAAAAGGGAATTGGAAAAAGGCTTGAAAGCATAAGATTGACAAGAACATGTGAAATGCAAGGGAAATGGGACTAATTGGAGGGGTGAGGCCATGGAAGGATTCAAACACAAGAATGAGAATATTAAAATTTAGGTGCTGCCAGGCCCGGAGCTAATGTCGATCAGTGAGCACAGAAGTAATGGGCGATCGGGATTTGATCTGAGTTAGGATATAGGCAGAAGAGTTCTGGATGGGCTGTTGTTTATGCAGGTTGATATCTGGGAGGGTGACCAGGATAGAATTGGAATAGTTAAGTGTGGATTTAACAACGGCACAGATGAGGGTTTATTAGCAGATGGGTAGAGGTGATGACGGGTGATATTACAGAGGTAGTAGCAGGTAGGGTTGGTGATAGGCGGAATATGGCAATGAACTCAGCTCAGGTATAAATATAACAAAGAGGTTCCAAACAGTCTGTTTCAGCCTCAGACATTGGGTAGTGAGGGGAATGCGGAAAGTGGATGCAGAGTGGAATGTGAGACAGAGACTGAAGACTGTGGCTTCAGTCTTCCCAAGATTTACATGACAAGAACACTAAATCAGTGAAATATGATTAATAGATCTAATAGTTGGATACAGAGACTTACCAGGGACACCAATAATAGCGAGGATGGGATAGTAAGTCGTTTGAATCATCTTCAGAGCATAATAGAACCGCAAATCTAATGTTATCCAAAAATAATCTGCAGTAACGAGGCTAAACCAATAGGAGAAACTCTTGCTGTCCATTGTTTTAACATTCCAATCTATTGTTCCCAGATTCTGATCCATTGTTTTAACATTCCAATCTATTGTCCTCAGATTCTGACCCAGTGTTGTGATATTCCAATCTATTGTCCTCAGATTCTGATCCATTGTAGTAACATTCCAATCTATTGTTCTCAGATTCTGACCCATTATTGTAATATTCCAATCTATTGTTCTCAGATTCTGATCTCTCCTCTCTTGCTCTCTGGAGCCACTGATCTCTGTTAGTGCTGGGGGTGATGCTCCCACTGACACTATGAGCCAGCACATTGGAAGGAGTCCGTTATTAGTAGAAGAGGGAAACCCTCCAGTGACACAATTAGGGTCCTTGGAGACTGACGTTAATTACAGTCAATGAACAAACAGGTTCAGTTAACACCTTTCAATCCAACACTTTTTACACCACAATAGTGTCGAAGATTTACCCAGTCTAGATGGGATCCTTGAGGTTTGTTGAGGGAAGGAATGTGGAAATAGCATAGGCACTGGCCAGAAGCTTTCAATCCTCTTTGGATCTGGGAGTGATGACAAAGCTGTTACAAGCTGTTTAAATAAGGAGACATTAGATAAACCCGATAACTACTGACCAGTCAGTCGAATGTCCGTGGTTGGAAATTTCTGGAGGCCATGACCCAATACAAAAATATATCATTCTTGGAAAAACATGTGATATTAAATGATAAACAGTACGGATAGGTTAATGGAAAATCATGTCTGATAATCTTGATCAAGTTTGTTGATGACATAACTGTGAGTATTGATGAGGATATTGTGTTTCCTGTTATGTATCTGGACTATCAAAAGGCCTGTGATCAAATGACATTTCATACACTTGTTATGAAAAATGAAACACATGGATTAATGTGACAGTGATGATGTGGATATGACACTGACTCAGCGACAGAAAGCAGAGAGAAGTGGTGAACAGACATTGTTCAGACTGGGGGAGGGGGAGAATACAGTGCTGTTTCTCAGGGGTCAGTATTAAAACCAGTGCTCTTCCTGACATATAGATAAATATACAAGTGACATAAACTTATATGTAAAACAACATAATTTAAACCCTTGCTGATGACATGACACTTATAAATAAGGGAGGCAAAGGCGCAGACCACAGAATTACCCAATCTCACAGATTTTGGTTTATTTTTAATTTATTCTGGACTCTAATCCGAATAGAAATTTAGTTCTCACTCTATAATTTATTTCTGTGTGATTTGCAGGTCTGTGTGTGTGTCTGTGTGTGTGTGTGTGTGTGTGTGTGTGTGTGTGTGTGTGTGTGTGTGTGTGTGTCTGTGTGTGTCTGTGTCTGTGTGTGTGTGTGTGTGTGTGTGTCTGTGTGTGTGTGTGTCTGTGTGTGTGTGTGTGTGTGTCTGTGTGTGTGTGTGTGTGTGTGTGTGTGTGTGTGTGTGAGTGTGTGTCTGTGTGTGTGTCTGTGTGTGTGTGTGTGTGTGTGTGCATGAATGTGTGTATGTTTATTATTTTATTTAGATTCAGTTTAGATTGTTAAGTATAATAAACTCACCTCTTGTTTAAACTCAAGATAGCCAGTGTGATTGGTTCTTTCACGATCACAACAACGGTAAAAGGTAGAATGCTCACTGAGGTGGTCAGTATGTCCACTGCTAATAAGGAATAAGCCCGGCTGCAGAGACATAAAAGATAGGACAAGAGGAGAGCCTGGGACCCCTCCTCACCTGGCTGGAACAGAAATCTGGCGGTTCTAGTGATCATAACGCAACAACAAATGAGAAATTGGAAGTGTCATAGATGCACAGAGTTTTACAGCACAGAAACAGTCCCTTCGCCCCACTCCGTCTGTGCCAGCGATCAAGCCTGTCCATTCTAATCCCCTTTTACAGCACTTGGCCCATAACCTTGTATGCTATGGCATTTCAAGTGCTCATCTAAATACTTCTTAAATGTTGTGAGGGTTCTTGCCTCTACCATCTTTTCAGGTAGTGTGCTCCAGATTCCAGCCACCATCCGAGTGAAATATTTTTTTCCCTCAAATCTCCTCGAAACCACTTGCCCCTTACCTTAAATCAATGCCCCCCTGTTATTGACACCTCTGCTAAGGGAAAAGTTTCTTCTTCTCTACCCTATCTATGGGCCTCATAATTGTTCCTGCTTTCTGTCTCCCTCCCTTTTTGAATAAAGGAGTTACATTGGCATAAAAGGAGTTACATACAGAGAGAAGTAACTCGGTGCAGCTTAGAATCCCTCTCTGTTGAAAAGTTGAGTAATATAGCTGGACAGTTAGGGATTACTCTCCGCCCAAAAGCTAGGAAACCCAAAATTCTAAGACCTGTGGCCAATCATTTTTCACTTGAAGCTGAAGACTCAAGCAGAGTTAGAATCACTAACAGATAGAGTAATGTTAGCTAAGGCAAAACTAGAACAGAAGAGACAAGAATTAGACTTCCAGAGAGATCGAGAAAGAACAGAGTGAGGGTCAAGAAAGGGAAAAAGTAAGAGTGTTCCAGAAGGAGAAGGAGGAAAGGGAGTTAAGGTGGCTCAAACAACTAGAGGAAGACCCAGTACACCCAGTGAAGGCACAGCTAGTGAGGGAGCTGCCCATAGCTCAGGACCATGTGGTGAGCTCTTACAGTTATCCCAGTTCATTCTAAAGTTCAATGAGGAGCATGTGGCAGAATTTTTTGTCACTTTTGAAAAACTTGCAAAGCAGCTGAAATGGCCGGCAGAGAACTGGACACTGTTTTTATAAAGCAAAGTAACAGGAAAAGCTCATGAAGTTTATTCACTGTTGCCAGATGAAAGTTCATCAGATTCTGAGATGACTAAAAACGCTATCCAGGGTGCATATGGGATAGTATCAGAAGCGTACCACCAAAAATTCGGAACACTACGAAAGTAGCTTGAGCGAACTTACCTCCAGTTTGAAAGAGTTAAGCAGCTTCGGAACATAGGAGCAAGAGTAGGCCATTCAGCCCATCTAGTCTGCCCCGCCATTCAAAACGATTATGGGTTATCTTCTATTTCAATTCCTTTTTACCACACTATCCCCATATCCCTTTATGTCATTTGTATTTATAAATCTGTCAATCTCTGCTTCAAACATACTGAATGACTGAGCTTCCACAGCCCTCTGGGGTAGAGAATTCCAAAGATTCACAACACCCTAAGTAAAGAAATTTCGCCTCATCTCTGTCCACAGTGACTTCCTCCTTATTTTAAAATTGTCTCTGCTGGTTCTAGACTCCCCAACCAGGGGAGACATCTTAGCTGCATCAACCCGTCTATCCATTTAATTCTGTTGCAGGTTTCAATGAGATCACCTCTCATTCTTCGAAATTCTGGAGAGTCCAGGCCCAGTTTTCCTAATCTCTTCATAGGACAGTCCTGCCATCCCAGGAACAAGTCTAGTGAATCTTCGTTGCACTCCCCCTATGGCAATAATATACTTCCTAAAGTAAGGGGAGCAAAGCTGCACACAGTACTCCAGGTGTGTTCTCACAAGGTTCCATACAATTGAAGCAAGACTTCACTACTCTTGTACTCAAATTCTCTTGTGATAAAGGCTAACATACCATTAGTCTTCTTACGTGCTGCTGTCCCTGCATGTCAGCCTTCAGTGACTTATTGACAAGGACACCCAAATCCCTTTGTACATCTACACTTTCTAATTTCTTACCATTCAAGAAATACACTGCACATCTATTCCTCCTTCCAAAGTGGATAACCTCATATTTTCCACATTATATTACATCTGCCACGTTCTTGCCCTCCCACGAAGTCTGTCCAAATTCCCTTGAAGCCGCTTTGCACCTTCCTCACAACACATACATTCCCACATCTTTTCGTATCATCTGCAAACTTGGGAATATTACTCTGGTCCCCACATCTAAATCAATGATACATATTGTGAACAGATGGGGCCCAAGTACTTACCCAAATGTTTCCTATTTACTTACCCCACTAGTCACAGCCTGCCCAAGAGAGAATAACACATTTATTCCTACTCTCTGTTTTATGCTTGTTAACCAATCCTTAATCCATGCCAGTATATTACGCCCTATCCCATGTGCTTTAATTTTACTAACCAACCTCTTGTGGGGGGCTTTATCAAAAAATCATCTGAAAATCCCAATAGACTACATCCACCGACTCCACTTTATAAATTCTGTTGCTACTATCCTCAAAAAAACTACAGCAGGTTCATCAAACATGATTTCCCATTCATAAATCCATGTTGACTATGCACAATCAGATCATTATTATCCAATTATCCATTTATCTCATCCTTTATGATAGATTCTACCATTTTGTCTACTAATGATGTCAGGCTAACAGATCTGTAATTCCCCGTTTTCTCTCTCCCTCCCTTCTTAAATCGTGGGGTGACATTTGCGACCTTCCAATATGCTGGAACCGTTCCAGAAGGTGATCGCCCATGCACCCACTGTCTCCATAGCTACCTCTGTCAACACTCTGGAATTTAGAATATCAGGTCCTGGGGACTTATCAAACTTCAACCCCATTATTTTCTCCAACACAAACTTCTTACTAATATTAATTTCCTTCGCTTCCTCATTCCCCCTAATCCCTTGGATCGCTAATTCTGGGCTATTTCTTGTATCTTTCTCAGTGAAGACAGACACAAAGTGATCATTTAGCTTCTCTGCGATTTCTCGATTCCCCATTATAAATTGCCCTGACTCTGCCTGCAATGGACACATACATGTCTTACCCAAATGTTTCCTTTTAACGTACCTAAAGAAGTTTTTGCAGTCCGTTTTTATGTTTGCCTCTGACTCGTAGATACGGAAAATCAGGATGCAGCCCACATATGTAAACCTCAGAGTGGTGATCGTTCTCGAGGAGTTCAAAAGCTCGCTCCCGCTCCCGCACCCGCTCCCATTAAAACCCACACAGAGGGAAAAAAGGTTCAAAGATCCAGGAAGGTTGCAATTCTGGATGATGATTTTTTTCCATGTACACACGGCCTTACCCCAAAGGGAATGCATTCCCTAGTCATCCCAAAGACCCGGGAATAAAAGGTGGGAGGGTGATAAGAACCTGAGCAGCCACAGGCAAGGAGGAAAATCTGGACACCCAGGGGTCCACGCTCAGGCCAAATAGGGCGGTACTGAGAGCAGGAGTAATGGCCAATGATCTGTATGTTTCCACTGCAGCAAGGCAGGTCATCATCGAGTTGAATGTTGTAACTGATGGGGAAAACATGTAGGATTACTCAGGGTCCACCAGAGCAGTGCAGGAAAACGGGCGCTGATGGAATTCACTGCAGGTCAGGCTGTGCCTTTAACTGCAACAGTCAGACACAGTAACCCTACCACAGAGAGTGGGGGAAAACTTAACAAAATCCTTGAGCTTTACTAGGATTTTGAATCCCAGGGAAAAGTGACCCTATACCCCTTTAGTGACGTAAGCAAGCTCTGGTCATACTCAATGATAAAGGGGCCAACCAATCCCTTCTGCTGGGAATAGGCATGACCTTTCTCCGAGACTGCAGTGAATGCAGGTGTGTTAGCGAATGGTATTGGAAGACAGTATATGTCCATAATTTATATTGGGTGCACTTGGGGTGCGACCTTTTTTCAGGACCAGTGGCCATGGGGACCTGCTCCTGGGTATTGATCTGGCAGGGAAAAGGTGGCAGCTTCCGCAAAGGTTCTGGAGAGACCACAAGAGATCAGGGACACAGAGCAGTTACAGGGGAAGGTCCCCGGCATTCTCCCTGATTCTGTGGTGACTCGGTCCATGGCTAAACAATCCCCATCAGAGGTGGCTGAACTGACACTGGAGACGGATGACCCTACTGTCTGGTTGGCTGAAACCTTCTTTGGGAAGGTAGAGAACACAAAGGATGTGTTAAATAGATCTTCCTTAGTTGAGGCTCAACAACTCGACCCAATGTTAAAATATATCACAGACTGTCCAAACCATAACTGAAGCAGAGGGAGTTGCAGAGTGCTACTATTTAAAGAATGAGGTGCTGGTGAGGAAGTGGAGACCTCCTCACAGACCTGCGAATGAAGATTGGACAGTGCTTCACCAGATAGTGGTGCCGCTGAGGTCCCTTAAAGAAATATTAATGGCCCACGAACTTCCAATGACTGGACATGTTGATGGATGAAAATTTAAAGCCCACATAAGACAGCATTTTGACTGACCACAACTGCACAAAGATGTGGTGGAGTTCTGTAAAACTGGTCACACCTGCCACCTTGTGGGGAAGCTCCAACCTGCAATAAAACCTTCACCCTAATTCCCAAACCAGATTTTGTAGAACCCTTCAACAGAATGCTGGTAGATTATGTGGGACGCCTGCTGAAAACAAAACTGGACTGCCAGTATCTTCTCACCATTATGAATGTGGTGACCCGATTCCCAGAAGCCATTCCCCCGAAGAACTATCTAGGCCAAGGTAGTGGTGGAGGGGCGAACCCGTTATGGGCTGCCTGGTGAGATTCAGATGGATCAGGGCACACATTTTACGTCCAGTATTTCTGAAAAGGTCATGGGTATTCTAGACATAACCCAGCTAAAGTCTACCACCCACAGTCACAAGGAGCTTTGGAGCAGTACCACCAGACCCTAAAGACAATGATCAGGCTATACTGCTATGAAGAACCCCATGACTGGGACAAAGGGATGGCATTTCACCTGTTGGTTACCAGGAACCTATCCACTGAGTCCACTGGCTTTAGTCTCTTTGAATTAGCTTATTGACACGAGGTGAGAGGTCCTCTTAAACCAATCAAGGAGAAGTTTTGGGACACAGGGATGAGTCTTCCATGTTAGACTACATTTCCATGCTCCGGGAGTGGCTCACGACAGCTTGTGCAATTGCTCAAGAATACCTAAAGATCTCCCAGGCAGTTATGAAAAGGTAAGCAGGCAAAAATGCCAAGGCCAAAACATTTCAGGACAGAGACCATGTATTGTTACTATTCCCAATGCAGGGTGAATCCCTGAAATCCCGGTTCAGTGGTCCATATCGAGTGGCAAAATGAATAGTCAGGTAAATTATTTAATTGACACCCAGACCAAAGGAAAAAAGCAAAGGCTGTGGAGGGAACAGACAAGTACAGATCTGGCAGACTGTCAGGAGAGAAGGATTGAAAAGGACAGTGAGGACAGGTTAGAGGACGGCCAGGAGGATTCCCAACTGGAATCCCCTACTCTCCGATTTGCCAACCCTGAAATGTTAGATAAATTAGACCCCACACTCTCCTTCTTAAATGCAGGTCAATGACGCAACCTAAAAAGTCAGCTAACAGCATTTACAGAAATTTGCAATGACAAAGGAAAGTTCCCAAAAAGGCAACCCAATAGTGAGGGAGATGTTTCACCGAGTCGAGGTGCCGGAGGAGAGTGCAGTGAAAGATGGACAGCCACCTGCGAGCCATAAAATTCCAGAGGACATGGGGCTGGTTAGAAAAATGTTGCTCCCCATAGTCGAGGGAAAAGGGAAGGGAAAATACCCTAAAGTAAACAACACTTGTGTACCTCACCAGAAAGCTAAAAGTAAGGTCAGTGTTGATCTACCCACTGAAGAACACAATGATCAGGTGACAAACACAAAGCTAATCGAACCCAACAATTGCAAAGCCAAACTCAGCAAGAACAAAGGCCCAGAGGAAATCCCAGACACCTCACAGGGTCTAAAAAGACAATGTATTACACACTGTCGGTTTAGGGAGAAAGATTATCAAGGTGAAGGAACCTGAATGGTTAAAGATTCATTGCAGGAGAGAGAGAAAAAAAACAATGTAATCGCTGATGCAATGTCCAGGGTCGATTCCGACACATAACCATCCCAGACAAAACATCAAAACATTAAATCAGTACAACTTTAACAGACAACGTCAGCTGCAGTAATTCTAAGATTAATATGTCAGTTTGGGAAGTGATTATTGAGAATGAATGTGTGCTTTCTTCTTTTTATTCCCACAATTCTGCAATGAAATGTTCTTGTTATCACATTTTTTCATCGTGTGCTGTGGCGGTGTCAAGATAACACAATATGCCAAATTCTGAAATTTAATTCATCGTTTGGAAACTTACAGTAAACGTTTAATAGAAAAAAATCTTGCAGCTATCCTTCAAAAAAACTGGCAGCCAAGATGGCCACCGCAATTGGCATCTGAAACACCTTTTCACATTCTAAATCCTACAACAGGAGATACCTGTCTAATGAGCCTGGACCCAAATCATTGGCTTGCTCCAGTGATTGAATTACCTAAGATTACATTCATTAACACGGCATACAATGTCATCCTGACACATTGACTTTGAAAGAGCAAACTCCTCCAAGAGTAAATACTGGTATCCTGAGCCCTGGACAGATAGAAGTTCCAAACCTTGAATCTCATTGTAAGGGTTCAGCGAATACACTGAGGCAGTCAGGAGACTGTCTATCTCTGTGAAAGCTGAGAGTTTCCCCTGGACAAAAACAGACAAGTCAGTGATTCAAAATGTGCTGAAGCAGAAGGGCTGTGTTCCCCCCATACCCCTCCCTCTCTCTTCGTCTCTCTCTCCAGATAACATCACAAATTTGAAAACCACATGTGACTGTGGGCCCTCCAAGCCTACAGATTGCTACAGACAGAGTAACCAGGGGAAGAAAGCCTGCTACAAGTCTGCCTCAAAGAAATCCCTGAGCCATGTGGGCCATGTGACAAACTGCACTTTGACCAGAAAAAGACTTCAAGGTGACAACTTCAGCAAGAAGACCACGGAATAGTCAAACCTCCCAGAATGAGTTTTTTTTAAATATTTCTTCTGGACTCCAATCCAACCACAAATTTACTACTCACTCTGTAATCTACTTCTGTGTGATTCTCGTCTGAGTGAGTGCATAAATGTGTTCTATTTATTTTAATGATTTTATTTACATTGGGGTAATATTGTTAAGTATAATAAACTCACCTCTTTCATGTTTAAACTCAAGAGAACCAGTCTAATCGGTCCCTCCACCATCACACCAAAGGTAAAATGTAAAACACTCACTCAGACGTTAAGCATATTCACTGTTTAGAAAGGACAAACACTGTTGTGGTCAAATAAAGACGAGCGACTTTGACCCCTCCTCACCTGGCCATAACAATAGGCAGGGTTGGGGATGGAGGGAATATGGGGATGAACTCAGCTCAGCATTAAATATATACCAGAGGTTGTAAACTTCCTGGTTCAGCCTCAGACAACGGCCAGTGAGGGGATGCAGATCATGGACCGGGAATGGAGTTTGTGACAGAAACTGAAGATAATGGTTTCAGTCTTCTCACGATTTAAATGACAAGAACACTAAATCAGAGAAATATGGTTTATGAATCTAATAGTTGGACACAGAGACTTACGAGGGACACCAATAATAGCGAGGATGGGATAGTAAATAAATTGAATCATCCTCAGAGCATAAAAGATCCGCCATTCTAATGTTATCCAATATTAATCGGCAGTAACCAGGCCAAACCAATCGGATAAACTCCTGTCCATTGTTGTAACATTCCAAGCTATTGTTCTCAGATTCTGACACATTGTTGTAACATTCCAATCTATTGTTCAGATTCTGCTCTATCCTCTCCCTCTCTCTGCAGCCGCTGATCCCTGTTAGTGCTGGGGTTGATGCTCCCGCTGACACTATAGGATAACACATTGAAAGGAGTCCCTTCTTAATAGAAACCCTCCAGTGACACCATTAAGGTCCATGGAGACTGACATTAATTACAGTGACTGAACAAACAGGTTCAGTTAACACCTTTCAATCCAACACATTTTGTGCCACAGTAAAGTCGAACATTTATCCAGTCTGGATGGGATGTATGATAGTTACTGAGGGAAGGAATGGTGCAAATAACAGAGGCACTGGACAGAATCTTTCAATCCTCCTTGGATATGGGATTGGTGCCAGAGGACTGCAGGGTTGTAAACGTTACACTGTTTAAAAAAGTAGAGGTTGGTTAAACCCTGTAACTATCAGTCTAACGTTGGTGGTTGGAAACTTCTAGATGTCATAACCCAGCACAAAAATATATCTTGCTTGCAAAAACATGGGTTAATTAATGACAAGTAGCATGGATAGGTTAATGGAAACTCATTTCTGATAATCTTGATCGAGTTCGTTCAGGACGTAACTGTGAGTGTTAATGAGGATAGCGTATTTTATGTAATATACTCATAGAAAGTTTAAGACAGAGAAAGAGGCCGCTTGGCCCATTGTATCTGCACCGGACGAAAAATGATCCACCTATTCTAATCCCACCTTCCAGCATTTGATCCATAGCCCTGAAGATTATGGCACTTGAGGAGAACATCCAGACTCCTGTTGAATGAGTGGAGGGATTCTGCCTCAACTATCCTTACAGGCAGTAAGTTCTAGACCCTCACTAAAAACAGGGGACCCAGGACTGAACCCTGTGGAATGCCAAAGGAAGCAGTCCTCCAGTCACTAAAATACCCGTCAACAATTACAGTTTCATAAAAACAAGAAATGCTGGAAATACTCAGCAGGTCTGGCAGCATCTGTGGACAGAGGAGCAGAGTTGGCGATACAGGTCAGTGACCCTTCTTCACTGACCTGAAACATTATCTCTGCTTCTCCCTCCACATATGCTGCCAGACCTGCTGAGTATTTCCAGCATTTCTTGTTTTTACTTCAGATTTCCAGCATCCGCAGCATTTTGCTTTTATTATAACAATTACCCTTTGTTTCCTGTCACTGAGCCAATTCTGCATTTTTGGCTGAACAAGTTTCTCCTCAATTCCCCGCTCGTCCTTCTACCAAGCACTTTAAGTCACTGCCCCCTATTCACTGATCCCTCTGTTAAGGTGAATAGACGCTTCACCTCCACTCTATCCAGGCCCCACGAAATTATGTCCATTTCAATCAGGTCTCCCTTCAGCCTTCTCTGTTCCAAGTAGAACAACCCCAGCCTATCTAATCTTTCTTCATAGCTGCATTTTTCCAATCCAGGCAACATCCTCGTAAATCTCCTCTGTACCCTCTTTAGTGAAAGTACGTCCTTTGTGCAATGAGGTGACCAGAACAGCACACAGTACTCAGGTTGTGACCTAACCAATGATTTATATACTTTCAGCATAACCTTCCTGCTCTTGTATTCTATACCTCAGCTAATAAAGGAAAGGAGTCCATATGCCTTCTTAATCACCTTATCGACCTGACCTGCTACCTTCAGGGATCAGTGGAAATTGACTCCAAGGTCCCTCACTTCCTCTACACTTCTCACTATTTTCCTATTGATCGTCTATCCCTTTGCCTTGTTTGACCTCCTCAATTGCATCACCTTAGACTTATCCAGGTTGAATTCCATTTGTCACTTTTCTGCCATCAATATCTTCCTGCAGGCTACAGCTATCCTCCTCGCTATCGACCGCACGACCAATCTGTGCACCATCTGCACAAATCTTGATCATGCCCCTGCATTTACGTTCAAATCGTTAATACATACTACAAAAAAGCAGGAAGTCCAGTGCTGAGCCCTGTGGAACGTCACTGGAAACAGCCTCAAGTCAGTGAAACACCCGTCAACAATCACCCTTTGTTTCCTGTCACTGAGACAATTTTGCATCCAGTTTGTTGAATTTCCCTGGGTTCCATGGGATTTTATCTTTTTAACTAGTACGCCAATGAGACCTTGACAAAAGCCTTGTCAAAATCCATGTAGACCATATCAACTGCACTACCCTCATCTATCATCCTTGCGACTTCTTCGAAAAATTCAGTCAACTTGGTCAAACAAAATCTTCCCTTATCAAATCCATGCTCAATATCCGTGATTAACCTGTGCCTTTCCAAGTGACACTTTATCCTGTCTTTCAGAATAGATTCCAATAATGTGCCCACTACTGAGGTTAGACTGACTGGCCTGCAATTATTCGGTCTATCCCTTGCTCCCATTTTAAAGAGGTACAATTTTAACAGTTCACCAATCCTCTGGCACTACACCTGTATCCAGTGCGGACTGGAAAATGATGGTCCGACCCTCTGCCATTTCCTCTCTCACCTCTTTTGACAGCCTGGAATACATTTCAACTGGCCCTGGTGTTGGATCAACTTTCAATGATGCTAATCCCATTAATACTTCCTCTCTCCCTATGTATATCACATCCAATAATTCACACTCCTCCTCCTTAACCGCAATATCTGCATCGTCCCCCCCTTTTGTTAAGACAGATCCAAAGTATTCATCAAGAACCATACCAACATGTTCCGCCCCTACCCGTGTATATCCATTTATGTATATAGACTTTCAAAAGGCCTGTAAACAAATAACATTTCATAGACTTGTTATGAAAAATGGAAGACATGGATTAATGTGACAGTGATGGTGTGGATATGACAGTGACTCAGGGACAGAAAGCAGAGAGAAGTGGTGAACAGTCATTGTTCAGACTGGAGGTGGAGAGGAGTATACAGTACTGTTTCTCAGGGTTTGATTCACTCCGCGTGATATCAAGATGTGTCAGAAGGCACTGTATACTGCAATGGCTATGAGCCCTGACAATATTCCGGAAATAGTACTGAAGACCTGTGCTCCAGAACTTGCCGCACCCCTAGCCAAGCAGTTCCAGTACAGCTACAACACTGGCATCAACCCGGCAATGTGGAAAGTTTCCCAGGTATGTCCTGTAGACAAAAAGCAGGACAAGTCCAACCCGGCCAATTACCACCCCATCAGCCTACTCTCAATCATCAGTGAAGTGATGTAAGCTGTCATCAGCAGAGCTACCAAACAGCACTTGTTTAGCAATAATCTGCTCAGTGACGCTCAGTTTAGGTTCTGCTACAGCCACTCAGCTCCTGATCACATTACCTCATTATCTCAAACCCTCCGCTGGCTGGTGTCATACCTACTGCAAAAGGAAGATGGTTGTGGTTGTTGGAGGTCGATCATCTGATCTCCAGGACATCACTGCAGGAGTTCCTCAGGGTAGTGTCCTAGGCCCAACCATTTCTCGCTGCTTCATCAATGACCTACCTTCAATAATAAGGTCAGAAGTGGGGATGTTCGCTGATGATTGCACAATCTTCAGCACCATTCGTGACTCCTCAGATACTGAAGCAGTCCGTGCAGAAATGCAGCAAGATCTGAACAATATCCAGCCTTTGGCTGATAATTGACAAGTAACATTCGTGCCACACAAGTGCCAGGCAATGACCATCTCCAACAAGAGAGAATCTAACCATCTCCCCTTGATATTCAATGGCATACCATCTCTGAATCCCCCACTATCAACATTCTGGGGACTACCATTGACCAGAAACTGAACTGGAGTAGCCATATAAATACCGTGGCTACAAGAGGAGGTCAGAGCCTCGGAATCCTGAGGCGAGTAACTCACCTCCTGACTCCCCAAAGCCTGTCCACCATCTACAAGGCACAAGTCAGGAGTTTGATGTCAGGAGTACTCTCCACTTGCCTGGATGGGTGCAGCTCCAACAACACTCAAGAAGCTCGATACCATTCAGGAAAAAGCAGCCCGCTTGATTGCCACCCCATCTACAAACATTCACTCCCTCCACCACCGACGCACAGTGGCAGCAGCATGTACCATCTACAAGATGCACTGCAGCAATGCACCAAGGCCCCTTTGACAGCACCTTCCAAACCCACGACCTCTACCATCTAGAAGGACAAGGGCAGAAAATACATAAGAAAATCACCACCTTCAAGTTCCCGTTCAAGTCACACACCATCCTGACTTGGAACTATATCGCCGTTCCTTCACTGTCGCTGGGTCAAAATCCCTTCCTAGCAGCACTGTGGGTCTACCTACACCAAATGGACTGTCGCGGTTGAAGAAGGCAGCTCACCATCACCTTCTCAAGGGCAACAAGGGCAATAAATGCTGGCCAAGCCAGTGACGCCCAAATGAATATAAAAAAGAGCCAGGGTGTGGGACTAACTGGTAGATCTTCAAAAGGGCCAGCACTGACATGTTGGACCAAATGGCCTTCTTCAGTGCATTGCTATTCTATGTTTCCATGATTGTTCTTGCCTCTCCTTTCCTCATATTCCTATCCTTTAAACAGGCGTTTGATAAAGTACCACATAACAGCCATGTTACCAAGTTAGAAACACATGGGATTAAAGGACCAATGACAGCAGTGGCTCAGTTTGTAGCTCTTCCCCTTTCAGTCACAAGCTTCTAAGAACAAATGTCATTTGATCGCAAGAAACAAGTAACAGGACTTAATCACAAGATTCAAAGCTGGCACTGCAGTGACATTACTGAGGGAGTGTTACACTGTCAGATGTGCCGTCTATCGAGTGAAACATTAAACAAACATTTGCTCTCTCAGGTGGATGTTAAAGATATGATCATTTTCACATTGCTGCTTGTGGGAGCTTGCTGTGTGGAAATCTTCTGCCATCTTTCCTACATTACAATAGTGACTAGGGTTTAATAAGCACTCATTGATTGTAAATCGCTTTGGGACACGCAGTGATCATGAAGGCGCTACATAAATGGAAGTTCTTTTTAAAATTTACAATGACAGCATGCAGGAAATTAGCTAAGTGTCAGAAAGCAGAGAGTATTGGAGAATGGTTGTTGTTCAGTCTGGAGGGAAGTACACAGGGGGGTTCCCACAGGGTCACTGTTGGGATCACAGTTGCTGTATGTTAATGCAATGGGCTTGTGTACAGAGGGGATAATGTCAAAGTTTTCAGATGGCAGGAAACTCAGAAATGTTAACAAACAATGAGAAGGATAGTAACAGACTTCAGGAAGACAGGGACTGACTGGTAAAATGGTCAGGAACATGGCAGATGTAATTTAACACAGTGAAGTCTGAAGTGAGACATTTGGGTAGGAAGTATGTGGAGAAACAATATAAACTTAATGGTACCATTATAAAGTGGGTGCAGGATTGGAGAGACCTGGGCTGTACACACACAGATCTTTGAAGGTAACATGTAGTGTCCTTGGTGTGTGAGAGAGAGGCACAGAGTAAAGAAAACTCAGGAGGAAATGCTGATCTTTATATATCATTGGTTAGATCCCAGCTGGAGAATTGTGTCCAATTCTAATCACCACACTTTGGTAAGGATGTCAAGGACTTAGTGAAGATACTGAGGTGATTTTCTGGAATGGTACCAGGGATCTGGGAATTCAGTTACGTGGAGAGATTGGAAAACCTGGGGTTGCAATGAAGGGTAAGAGGAGATTTAATATAGAATTGAAAATCATGGAGGGTTTTGATGGAATAATTAATGTGAAACGGTTTCCAGTGTCAGAATGTTCAGTATTAAGAAGACACAGATTGAAAAAGAACCAGAGGTGAAATGAGAAGAATTTTCTTACACAGCGAGTTGTTGGGATCTGGCATTCACTGCCTGAAAAGATGGTGGAAGCAGATTCAATAATATATTTCAAAAGGAAATTTAACAAATACTTGAAAAGGAGAAAAAACGCAGGAGTCTGGGGAAAGAGGAGGGGAGAGGAACTAATTAGATAGTTTTAGTTTAGTTTAGAGATACAGCACTGAAACAGGCCCTTTGGCCCACAGTGTCTGTGCCGACCATCAACCACCCATTTATACTAATCCTACACTAATTCCATATCCCTACCACATCCCAACCTATCCCTATATTTCCCTACAACCTACCTATACTAGAGGCAATTTATAATGGTCAATTAACCTATCAACCTGCAAGTCTTTGGCATGTGGGTGGAAATCGGAGCACCCGGAGGAAACCCACGCAGACACAGGGAGAATTTGCAAACTCCACGCAGGCAGTAACCTGGGTGGCTGGAGCTGTGAGGCTGCGGTGCGATCCACTGCACCACTGTGCGGCCCCTGCGCCACTGTGCCGATTAATACCAGCTGGAGTGGAACTGAGTCCCATTCAAGCACCAGGAAAGAGACAGTTCATTCCAGGCCACTATTAATACCAGCTGGAGTGGTACTGAGTCCCACTTACACAGCAGGAAAGAGACAATTCAATCTGGGCCTCTATTAATACTAATTAGATAGCTCTTTCAAAGAGACAGTACTGACACAATGGGCCGACAGACCTCCTTCTGTGCTGCATCAATCTCTGATTCTATGAGCAATAAACAGAGAGTGAAGAGAGAGAGAACGAGAGGGGGAACGTGTGAATGACGGAAAGGGAAATATCAAGAACGAGAAAATCAGGTTTGCATCGCTTTGTCGGCAGAGGGATCATGATCCGCACGTTTCTGCTCCTATTGAGGCAGGTGACACATAAAGCTCCTGCTATGTCCTCATTTCCATGAAAAGTTCGTGTCGCCCATGGTGACCCGCGCTGCTGTTTGCCTGCACATTTAACAGGAGACTAACTGTGTGTGAGGCTGGCTCGTCTTTCAGCCAGCATTCAGCTCTTAAAGACAGTCTGTCCCTCTTGAAGGGAAGCTGCACTGAATCACAGGAGGCTGCTGCTGCTGACTGTGAATGCTGCAATTGGAGACAAGGTAAATGGAATACTAGGACAGAGAGAGGGCTCTGCGGCTCACGAATGCGGTGCTGGAGGCCTTAGTCATGGAGAGTAACAGGAGAACAGATGCCCATGTTTCTGTACGGTGCTGTGGAGACCCTCAAGAAACAACCTCCGAAGGGAATGGGAGCAAGTGGCAACGGAGGTGAATGCAAGAAGTATGGCACCGACGGCCTGGCAGCAGAGCCAGAAGAAGTTTAATGAACTCACAAGGGTGGTAAATGTCAGTGACTTCATCACCACATGGCATCTCCTACCCTCAACACCACCAACCTCTCACACTGCTCAATATAACACACCCCTATCACTCACCCATCAGCAGTCCCTAACACTCAGGACTCACACTTAACATGCACATACTCCACCTTACCCTCACACACCTTCCACTGATACCAGCCTCACACCCATCAGTCACTGCCTCCACATATCTCCAGCTATTCAGCTATGGTAGGCAGAGCACCCAAACACAGTGCAACAACGTCACTGACATTCTGCCCTCTCTCTTACAGGACAAGGTGGCCCACAATCACAGGGAGCAGCAGTGAACCAGCGGGGACCAGGCATACCTTCATCCCCTGAGTCTGAGGGAGGAGATGGTTCTCCACATCATGGGAACGGCTGTGACAGAGCCCGTAGCATCCGGCATCACCGAGAGCATTCAGGAGGATGCTATGTTCCTGCCTTATGTCCCTTCTTAACTCCCACCTGCCCCTCATCCTGCTGTCTGGGATGATGTACAAGCTGCAGATGGCGGGACCATGGACCTCCTGCTTTCCATCCCACCCCCAATCCCTCACCCCAACTGTCCCCCTCTGATTTAATACTTTCCGATAATAACCCAAAACTGCCAGTTTCCCAGTCACAGCAGATCCAGGAGACAGAGAGAGAGCAGCAGCACAGCACTGATGGTGAAGGCCCATCACTTGTATTGTGTCAACCTTAGAGGCTTGTATAGAGACACAATCTGCACGGGGTGAGTCACCGAGCACGAGTGAGCTGCAGCCAGGCCAGGGGGAAAGGATAGTTCATGTGTCAGCTCACCAGAGGGCGAGGTCACAAACGAGTTATAATACACAGGACTCAGATGTGAACATTGCTGGAACAGCATACAGGAGAATGCTGATGGACATGTACACTGAGATACTTGGTCCATTGACAGGCCTGTCAGACAGTCTGTTGTCACTGTCAAGGAACACGGAGGAGTCCAGCTCCAACATGGCACAGGGCATTTCACAGAGCTTGAAGCCCATTATTTCCCCTGTGGAAGTGGTCACTAACTCCATGACTGCACTAGCGGACCCATCCGTGATACAGTGTCTGATACCATTGTTTCAGCTTCCACTGCAGCACAGACGGCAGACAACCAAAGTCTCAGTGCTGCAGTGGAAGCTCAGATTGAGGACATGAGATCCATATTTGCTGTCATGCAGGATCAGACAGCCGTTATCATGGCTGTGGATTTCAGTGTTCAAAGGGGTTTGCAGGCTCTCACAGCAGTTCAGCAAAATGTGATCCAGTAGATTACCAGGATTGCTGAGGTGTCGCCCCGTGGCAGTGACAGTGTCTCTGTGGAGCATGAACTTGCTGTCCTCTCTCAGGATGACAGTATTTGTCCTCCATTCACTGCCACTAAACCAGTGTCCTTGCTGTTCCCCATCAGCCAGCCAAGGCTGCTGCTGCCCATGTCGAGGTGGTGCAATACGACTACGAACCCGCAAAGCCCTGTGCTGCTCGAGGACGTCCTGCAAGGCCATCTACAGTCTCCCCAGTGAAAGTCAGCAGCCTTCCACCAGCCATGCTGCAGTCATTTGGGAAACACTGTGTAGGAGCACTAGACAAGTCGAGGGAAGCCACAAGACAGGCACTAAGGGAATACACAAGGGTGAATAGTTCAGTTTTGTTTGTATAATTGGATGTGTTGTTGGATAAAGATGTTAATGAAAAGGTTTTTGTTGGTGTTTTTTATTGCAGGATGGTGACCAAGGGGACTCTGTGATGGGGCGTCTCAGATGGGTGTAATGGGGGAGAATGGGGGATCCATGGTGGGAAAGGGAAGTTGTCCTATGGAACCGGAATCTTAGCAGGGACCCTCCGACAGCCTGTCTGGGCCGATGGCATCCAGGAAATATCCTCCCGGTTTCCTCCTCCTCCTCCTCCTGAGGTGACCTACGGATTCCTGTTGCCAATGCCTGTGTCCTCCTGATAGTGATGATATGAAGGGTGCAGCAGAACACCATGAACTTGGACAGCTGCTCCAGTGTGTACTGGAGGACTCCCCCCGAGCGGTTCAGACATCGGAAGCATTGCTTCATCACACCGATGATCTGTTCCACCATGTTCCTGGTGACTCCATTGCTCACGTTATACACATGTTAATTGTGTGAGGTTGGTTGGCGGTGGGAGGTGGTTTGGGGATGTAGAAACATGAGCTGTGTCTAGAGAATGGAATCATTCATCTCCGAGGAGCCACATTCTGGTTCTGCATGGCAGCCAAAGTGTTGGAACCGGCTGACTGCATCAGAATGAATGTATGGTGGCTGCTGCCAGGATAGTGGACATTCGCCAACATGATGTACTGGGCATGCTCACACACCAACTGTACATTCATGGAGTGATAGTTTTTCCAGTTCCTGTACCTCTCCCCCTTGACAGCGGGGGCGCCGCAGAGACACCCACACCATCAGGAATCCCTCTATCCTGACAAAGCCACGGGATCTCTCATCCTGCTTCTCCCTGCTGAGGGAGAAAATGATGACATCGATGGTCACCGTCACCTCCCAGAATTATCAATGGACAACACACAGACGAGTAACTACTGGTCAATTAGTTTAACATCAGTGGCCAGTAAGGTTTTCGAAACAATAATCAGTGAAAAAGGACAACACACACTTGGAGAGGTTTGAGTTAATTACGGATTGTCAGCACGGATTTCTAAAAGACAGATTATGCTTGATGAACTAATTGAATTGATTTCGATGATCAGAGAAGTTTGTTGAAGGGAATGTGGTGGATGTTGTCTCCCTGGATTTTATTAAAGTATGCGATGAAGAACCACACAAAAGCTTGGTTAACAAAATTGAAGCTCATGGAATAGCATCCAATTGGATCAAAAATTGTCCAAAGGACAGCAAAAACAGTCCTGTGTTAAATGGCTGTTTTTCAGACGGGAGGATGGTAGACAGTGATGTTCCCCAAGGGTCAGTGCTAGGAACGCTGATTTTTTTCCCTTGCTATATATAAATGACATGCACCTTGGAATGCAAAGTAGAATTTCAAAATTTTCCGATGATACCAATCTTGTAGGTGTGATAAACAGGGAGGATGATACAAACCATCCGCAACAGAACATAGATAGGCTGGCAGAATGGACAGAGAAGTGGCATTTAGAATTTATTACAGAGCAGTGTGCGGTGATGTATTTCGTCAGATGGATTAGGAAGGCAATGTAGACTTAATGACACATTACTAAAGATTGTGCAGGAACAGAGGGACCTGGGCCTCCATATGCATTGATCTTTGAAGGTGGCAGGACATATTAGGAGAGTGTTTAGCAAATCATATCAGATCTTGGGCTTCATAATTACAGACAAAGATACAAAGGCAGGGAAGTTATGCTGAAACGTTATAAAGCTGTGGTTAGGCCTCAACTAGAGAACTGTGTCCAGTTCTGGTCACCACACGTTAGGAAGGATGTGAAGGTCCTTGAGAGGGTGCAGAGGAGATTTACCAAAATGGTTTCCGGGATGGGGGTTTAGCGACAAGGTTAGTTTGGAGAAGATGGAGTTGTTCTCCCTGGAGTAAAGGAGATTTAGAGAGCTTTGGTCGAGGTGTACAAGATTATGATAAGTTTAGATAAGACAGACAAGGAAAAACTGTTCCCATTAACTGATGAAACACGGACTTGGGGACACAGATGGAAGGTTTTGGGTAAGAGATGCAGGGGGAATATGAGGAGGAACATTTTTAGACAGTGGATAGTTATAATCTGGAACTCACTGCCCATGAGGGTGGTGGACGCTGAGGCAATTAATGATTTCAAAAGGAAACTGGATGGACACCAGAAGGAAATGAACTTGCAGGGATACGGGGACTGTGCGGGGGATAGGGACTGACTGGATTGTTCCAGGGAGAGCTGGCATGGAGGGGCCGAATGACCACCTTCAGTGCCGCAAATGACTCCATCACTCTCTGTGACTCTCTGTTGGATATGTCTCCTGCTCCTGTCTGGAAAGATCTTGATACACAGAAGTTCAATGAAACTGACTTTAACGGCCACTGGCAGCTCCTTCCTCACCCTGCTGTGAGGCTCCAGGTCGTGTGACAGGAGGTGACACAGCTATGTGACCACTTCCTTATTGAATCAGAGCCACCTCACGCACTGCTCCTGGGTTAGGTGTAGGTAGAAAAAGTGCTCTTGGAAAACCCGGGGTGGGTAGGGCAAAGCCCCCTCCTCCTCCCTCTATACAGAGGCACCCCTCTCTGCAGGCTCTGCTCCATTTGTTGGTCATGTCATAGACCAAAAGACACTGTAAATATAGTCCCCATTCCTTGTCCAGATTTGGGTCACCAAATCTTCTGTCCTCCCTGAATGTCTGCAGCAGCTCACAACACAACCTCCAGAAAACCATCGACAGCATCTCCACTAAGTTTACAAGAGCAGAAGTAATTCAAAAGCACATCACCTGTAAGCTGGATGCCTGGTCCTTTTAAATAACATGAGAGGGGATTCATTGTGATGCTAAATGTATGTTCAGCAGACATTGACTAACACAGGTGGTCAGTGGACATGCACAGACCAACTTTCAAAGAAGGACATCAAAGCTGCTGGTATGTTTCATTGACATCACTTTCAAATCCACCCTCAAAAGAACAACACATACAAGGTACAATTCAGCTCGAGCCCTGCCCAGCATGTGATATTGTGCAGGCCACAGTCGAAGTGGCTGGCTGTGAAGACCACGCTGACAGCACATAGATGATACGACTGGGCTGGAGCCCCGCTCAGCATGGGATATTGTGCAGACCGCACCGGAAGTGGCCGGCTGTGCGATTCACATCTCTTTATGGATCCCAATTCTGTACCGTCAGCAGCAGTCTTGCTGCAGAGTCTAAAATCGTGGCTCGGGACAGATGCAGAGGGAAATAAATTCACTTTACAAGGAGAAATGAAAAAAGATTGAAGTCGAAAGATTTGCAGGAATATGTGAAATGGACAGGGGAAAGTGAATAAATGGAGAGGTGAGGCCATGGAGAGATTCAAACACAAGAAAGAGAATATTAAAAATAAGGTACTGCCAGACCGGGAGCCAATGTAGATCAGTGAGCACAGGGGTGATGGGTGATCGGGATTTGGTGTGAGTTAGGATACAGGCAGCTGAGTTCTGGATGGGCTGTGGTTTATGGAGGTTTATAACTGGGAGGGTGACCAAGATGGAATTGGAATAGTCAGCTGTGTATCTAGCAGTGATGCAGATAAGGGTTTACGCAGTAGATGGGCTGAGGCAGAGGTGGAGAGGGGTGATATCACTGAGGTGGTATTAGGCAGGGTTGGTGATGAAAAGAATATGAAGATGAACTTAGCTCAGGTTGAAATATAACAGAGAAGTTGCAAACTGTCTGGTAGAGCCTCAGATATTGGGCAGGGTGGAGTATGTGCTTCCCAGATAGGGGATGGTGTTTGTGATGGAGACCAATGACACTGGCTTCAGTCTTCCCAAAATTTACATTACAGAACAGTATTTCAGTGAAACAGGGTTTACAGATCTCCTGGCCTGAAATAGAGACAGCAACAGCAGCAACGATGAGAGAGTATATGACAAGAACTGTAATACAGATGACAATGGTTTATAGAGCTAATAGCTGGACATATTCACCAGGAATACAACGGCAGCAAGTAGGGCAGAGTAAATTACAGGAGCAGTAATGCAGTTAAACATGGTTTAAAGAATTAATAGCTAGATAGAGAGACTTACCAGGGACACCAATAATAGCCAGGATGGGATAGTAAATGTATTGAATAATCTTCAGTGCGAGATAGATACGAGAGTTTAATGACATCCGATCATAATATGTTGAAAGAGAGTAAAGATCCGAGGATAAACTCCTGTCCATTGTTGTAACATTCCAATCTATTGTTCTCAGATTCTGACCCATTGTTGCACCATTCCAATCTATTGTTCTCAGATTCTGACCCATTGTTGTAACATTCCAGTCTTTTGTTCTCAGATTCTAACCTATCCTCTCTATCTCTCTCTGGAGCAGCTGATCTCTGTAAGTGCCTGGGCTGATGTTCCCACTGACACTATGGAATAACACATTGAAAGAAGCCCCTTATTAATAGGAGATGGAAAACGTCCAGTGACAAAATTAGGGTCCATGGAGACTGACATTAATTACAGTCACGGAACAAACAGATTCAGTTAACCCTTTTCAATCCAACACTTTTGTACCACAACAAAGTTGAACATTTATCCAGTCTGGATGGGATGTATGAGGGTTGCTGAGGGAAGGAATGGGGGAAATAGCAGAGGCGCTGGCCAGAACCTTCCAATCTCCCTTGGATATGGGCGTGATGACAGGTTTCCACAGGCTCACCACTCTCTGGGTGCAGAAACGTCTCCTCATCTCAGTCCTGAAAGTTTTACCCCATATCCTGTGGTTCAGGAGTCCCCCACCATCGGGAACATCCTTCCTGCATCTACACTGTCAAGTCATGTTAGAATTTTATAGGTTTCGATGAGATCCCTCCTCACTCTTCTGAATTCCAGTGAATATAGTCCTAACCGACTCAATCTCTTCTCAGACGGCAGTCCTACCAGCCCAGGTATCAGACTGGTAAAACTCTACTGCACTCCCTCTTGCAAGAACATCCTTCCTCAGATAAGGAGACCAAAACTGCACACAACATTCCAAGTGCGGCCTCACCAAGGCCCTGTATATTGCAGTAAAACATCCCTGCTCCTGTACTCGAATCCTGTCTCTATAAAGGTCAACATAACATTCGCCTTTTTCTACCGCCTGTTGCACCTGCATGCTTACCTTCAGTGACTGGTGTACGAGAACACCCAGGTCTCGCTGCATATTCCCCTCTCTCAGTTTATAGCCGTTCAGATAATAATCTGCCTTCCTGTTTTTGCTAGTAAAGTGGATAACTTCACATTTATCCACATTATACTGCATCTGCCATGCATTTGCCCACTCACTCAAATTGTCCAAATCACCCTGAAGCCTCTCTGCATCCTCCTCACAACTTACCCTCACACTCAATTTTGTATAATCTGCAAATTTGGAGATATTACATTTAGTTTCCTCATCTAAATCATTAACATATATATTGTGAATAGCTGGGGTCCTAGCACCGATCCCAGAGGTACCCCACTAGTCATTGCCTGCCATTCACAAAAAGATCCGTATGTTCCAATGCTTTGTTTCCTGTCTGCCAACCAATTTTCTATCTATCGCAATACACCACCCCCAGTCTCGTGCACTTTAATTTTACATGTTAAACCATTACGTGGAACTTTGTCGAGAGCCTTCGTAAAGTGCAAATAAACCACACCCACTGGCTCCCTCTCATCAACTCTACTAGTTACATCCTGGAAGAATGCTAGTAGATTTATCAAGCATGATTTCCCTTTCATAAATCCATGCTGACTCTGTCCGATTCTACCACTATTCTCCAAGTGTTCTGCTGCAAAATATTTGATAATGGACTCCAGGATTTTCCCCACGACCGATGTCAGGCTGACTGGTCTACAATTTCCTGCTTTCTCTCCACCTCCCTTTTTTAATAGTGGGATAACATTAGCTACCTTCCAATCTGTAGGAACTGTTCCAGAGTCCATAGAATCTTGGAAGATGACCACCAATCCATCCACTATTTCTAGGGCCACTTCCTTAAGTACTCTGGGATGGAGATTACTAGGCCCTGGGGATTTATCGGCCTTCAATGCCATCAATTTCCCCAACACCATTTCTCTACTAATACTGATTTCTTTCAGTTCCTCTCTCTCACTAAACCCTGTATTCACCAACATTTCTGGTATGATATTTCAGTCCTCCTTTGTGAAGACAGAACTAAAGGATGCATTTAGTTGGTCAGCCGTTTCTTTGTTTCCCATAATAAATTTCCCTGTTTCTGACTGTAACGGACCTGTATTTGTCTTCGCCAATCTTTTCCGCTTCACATACCTATAGATTCGTTTGCAGTCAGTTTTTATGTTCCCCGCAAGCTTACTCTCGTACTCCATTTTCCCCTTCTTAATCAATCCCTTGGTGCTTCTTTGCTGAATTTTAAACTGCTCCCAATCCTCAGGTCTGTTGTTTTTTCCTGGCGAATTTATATGCCTCATCCTTGGATCCAATGCTATCTCGAACTTTCCTTGTAAGCCATGATTTGGCTCCCTTTTCCGTTTTACTTTTGCGCCAGACAGGAGTAAACAATTGTTGCAGTTCATTCATGCGCTCTTTGAATGTTTGCCATTGCCTATCCAGGGTCATCTCTTTAAGTAACGTTTCCCAATGTATCATCGACAACTTATGCCTCATACCTTCGTAGCTTACTTTATTAAGATTCACGACCTTAGTCTCAGAATCAACTAGGTCACTCTCCATCGTGATGAAGAATTCTATCATATTATGGTCGCTCATCCCCAAGGGATCTCGCACAACTAAATTGTCAATTATTCCTCTCTCATTACACAATAACCAGTCTAGGATGTCCTGTTCTCCAGTTGGTTCCTCAATGAATTGGCCCTGAAAACCATCCCGTATATTCTCCAGGAATTCCTCCACAATGTATTGTGACCAATTTAATTTGCCCAATCTATATGCAGATTCAAGAAACCCAAAATTACAGATGTTCCTTTATCGCATGAGTCTCTAATTTCCTGTTCAATGCCATTCCCAAATTCAGCACTACAATCTGGGGGTCTATATACAACCCCCACTAACGTTTTCTACCCCTTAGTGTTTCTCAGCTCGACCCATACATATTCGGCATCGTCAGAGCTAATATCCTGCCTCACTATTGCGTTCATTTACTCTTTAACCAGCAATGCAACTTCACCAAGGGTGGAAATAGGCCGTTTTACTGATGGTGTGAAAATTTGGTAGGAAGCTCATCTCAAGGGATCTCAAGGTTAGCTATGTAAACAAGTTTGTGAACAGTTTGGCTTAGTCTCAAACATTTACAAAGGAGAGGGATGGAGTGTGTAACTAGGAAATGTTTGGAGCAGAGACAGAAAACAGTGGCTTCAATCTTCTCAATATTTAATTAGCATTGCAGATGTGCGAGGTAATACATTTTGAAAGGATGAATGAGGAGAGACAATACATGTGAAATGGTACAACCATAAAGGTGGTGAAATAACAGAGACACATGGGGTGTTTATGCACAAATCTTTGAAGGTGGCAGGAAAGGTTAACTGGACAGTTAATAAATATATGGGATCCTCGGGTTTATAAATAGAGGCAAAAATAACAAAAGCAAGGACATTATGTGAAACATATATAAAATACTAGTTCAGCTCCACCTGGAGTCTTGTGTCGAATACTGGGAACCACACTTTAGGAAGGACATGAAGCCTTCAGAGAGGGCACAGAACTGTTTTACTAGAATTTGTCCAGGCATGAGGGATTACAGTTATGTAGCTGGGGTTGTTCTGCTTAGAGCAGAGAACTTTCAGAGGAGATTTGATTGAGGTGTTTAACATTAGAAGGATTTAGATAAATTAAATAAAGAGAAACTATTTCCAATGTCCAAGAGACACAGATTTCAGGAATTTGGTAAAAGAAGCAGACATGAGGATTTTTGTTTCTGAGTGGTTTGGATTTGGGATGCACTGTCTGATCGGCTGATGGATACAGATTCAATAGTAGATCCCAAAAGGGAATTGGATAAATATCTGAAGGAGAAAAAATGCAAGGATACAGTGAAAAAGCCTGCGAGTGGGACTGACTGGATTTCTCTTTTAAAGGGGCAGCACAGACATGTTTCTCCTGCCTGTACTTTCACAATATCCCTATCCTTTCCACAGTCGTTTGAGAAAGTACCACATAACAACCATGTTACCGAATTAGAAACACGTGGGATTAAAGGGTTAATGTCAGCCGTGGCTCAGTTTTAGCTCTCTCCCCTTTCAGTCACAAGCTTCCAGGATCAAGTGTCACTGCAGGACATGTTCACAAGAATCAATGCTGACATTGCAGTGCAGCACTGAGAGAGTGCTGCACAGCCAGAGGTGCAGTCTATCGAATGAAACTTTAAACCAAGTTGCAGTCTGCCCTCTCAGGTGGATGTTAAAGATCCCATTGCACTATGTAGAAGCAGAGCAGGGGAATTATTCCCGGTGTCCTTGTCAATATTTATCCTTCAATAAGCATCGCTAAAACAGATCTGATCATCATCACATTGCTGCTTGTGGGAGCTTGCTGTGCAGAAATAGTCTGCCTGTTTTAAAGAACAAAGAACAAAGAACAAAGATAATTACAGCACAGGAACAGGCCCTTCGGCCCTCCAAGCCTGCGCCGATCCAGAGCCTCTCTCTAAACATGTCGCCTATTTTCTAAGCTTCTGTATCTCTTTTCTTCCTGCCCATTCATGTATCTGTCTAGATACATCTTAAAAGACTCCATCGTGCCCGCATCTACCACCTCCGCTGGCAATGCGTTCCAGGTGCCCACCACCCTCTGCGTAAAGAACTTTCCACGCATATCCCCCCTAAAACTTTCCCCTTTCACTTTGAACTCGTGTCCTCTAGTAATTGAAACCCCCACTCTGGGAAAAAGCTTCTTGCTATCCACCCTGTCTATACCTCTCATGATTTTGTGCACCTCAATCAGGTCCCCCCTCAACCTCCGTCTTTCTAATGAAAATAATCCTAATCTACTCAACCTCTCTTCATAGCTAGCGCCCTCCATACCAGGCAACATCCTGGTGAACCTCCTCTGCACCCTCTCCAAAGCATCCACATCCTTTTGATAAATTGGCGACCAGAACTGTACGCAGTATTCCAAATGTGGCCGAACCAAAGTCCTATACAACTGTAACATGACCTGCCAACTCTTGTACTCAATGCCCCGTCCGATGAAGGAAAGCATGCCGTATGCCTTTTTGACTACTCTATTTACCTGCGTTGCCACCTTCAGGGAACAGTGGACCTGAACACCCAAATCTCTCTGGACATCAATTTTCCCCAGGACTTTTCCATTTACTGTATAGTTCACTCTTGAATTGGATCTTCCAAAATGCATCACCTCGCATTTGCCCTGATTGAACTCCATCTGCCATTTCTCTGCCCAACTCTCCAATCTATCTATATTCTGCTGTATTCTCTGACAGTCCCCTTCACTATCTGCTACTCCACCAATCTTAGTGTCGTCTGCAAATTTGCTAATCAGTCCACCTATACTTTCCTCCAAATCATTAATGTATATCACAAACAACAGTGGTCCCAGCACGGATCCCTGTGGAACACCACTGGTCACCCGTCTCCATTTTGAGAAACTCCCTTCTACTGCTACTCTCTGTCTCCTGTTGCCCAGCCAGTTCTTTATCCATCTAGCTAGTACACCTTGGACCCCAAGCGCCTTCACTTTCTCCATCAGCCTGCCATGGGGAACCTTATCAAACGCCTTACTGAAGTCCATGTATATGACATCGACAGCCCTTCCGTCATCAATCAACTTTGTCACTTCCTCAAAGAATTCTATTAAGTTGGTAAGACATGACCTTCCCTGCACAAAACCATGTTGCCTATCACTGATGAGCCCATTTTCTTCCAAATGGGAATAGATCCTATCCCTCAGTATCTTCTCCAGCAGCTTCCCTACCACTGACGTCAGGCTCACCGGTCTATAATTACCTGGATTATCCCTGCTACCCTTCTTAAACAAGGGGACAACATTCGCAATTCTCCAGTCCTCAGGGACCTCACCCGTGTTTAAGGATGCTGCAAAGATATCTGTTAAGGCCCCAGCTATTTCCTCTCTCGCTTCCCTCAGTAACCTGGGATAGATCCCATCCGGACCTGGGGACTTGTTCACCTTAATGCCCTTTAGAATACCCAACACTTCCTCCCTCCTTATGCCGACTTGACCGAGAGTAATCAAACATCTGTTCCTAACCTCAACATCCGTCATGTCCCTCTCCTCAGTGAATACCGATGCAAAGTACTCGTTTAGAATCTCACCCATTTACTCTGAGTCCAAGCATAACATTCCTCCTTTGTCCTTTAGTGGGCCAATCCTTTCTCTAGATACCCTCTTTCTCCTTATATATGAATAAAAGGCTTTGGGATTTTCCTTAACCCTGTTTGCTAAAGATATTTCATGACCCCTTTTAGCCCTCTTAATTCCTCGTTTCAGATTGGTCCTACATTCCCGATATTCTTTCAAAGCTTCGTCTTTCATCAGCCGCCTGGACCTTATGTATGCTTCCTTTTTCCTCTTAGCTAGTCTCACAATTTCACCTGTCATCCATGGTTCCCTAATCTTGCCATTTCTATCCCTCATTTTCACAGGAACATGTCTCTCCTGCACGCTAATCAACCTCTCTTTAAAAGCCTCCCACATATCACATGTGGATTTACCTTCAAACAGCTGCTCCCAATCTACATTTCCCAGCTCCTGCCGAATTTTGGTATAGTTGGCCTTCCCCCAATTTAGCACTCTTCCTTTAGGACCACTCTCGTCTTTGTCCATTTTCTACATTACAAGAATGACTTCGCTTTAAGACGCATTCATTGGTTGTAAATCACTTTGGGACATGCAGTGGTCATGAAAGGCGTTTCATTAATGGGAAATTAGCGCACTGACAGAAAGTAGAGAGCAGTGGAGAATGGTTATTCTTCAGTCTGGAGGGAAGTAGTCAATGGAGTTCCCCAGGGTCACTGTTGGGATCACTATTGTTGTATGTTAATGCAATGGGCTTGTGTACAGTGGGGATAATGTCAAAGTTTTCGGATGGCAGGAAAGTCAGAAATGTTAATAAGCAGTGAGAAGGATAGTAGCAGACTTCAGGAGGACAGAGACTGACTGGTGAAATGGGCAGGAACATGGCAGATGTAATTTAACACAGTGAAGTATGAAGCGAGACGTTTGGGTAAGAAGTGTAAGGGAAGGCAACAGAAACAAATGGGTATTGTTTAAACGAGGAGACAGTAGCAGAGAGACTTGGTGTGTATTCAAACAGATCTTTGAAGGCCACACGAAAGGTTGACAAGTTTATGTCTGATATAACGGACATCAGGTAGAAAATACTATTGAGAAGCAGGCTGAATATTGAAGGTCCAGAGGGGAAGTGAAAAAGCAAATAAGAGAAGCAAAGAGAGAACATGAAATTAGGCGAGCATTGAAGGAAATCCCAAAGTTTTCTGTAGGCATCTAACTACTAAAAAGGTAGTAAAAGGAACAATGGGGCCGACTCAGGACCATAAAGGGGATTTGCACATGGAGGCAGAGGATATAGCTGAGGTAATAAATGAATAATTTCCACCTGTCTTTACCAAGGAAGAAGATATGGAATCCTTTCCTTTATTAGCCGAGGTATAGAATATACGGCCAGGGATGTTATGCTGGAATTCTATAACTCTTTGGCTAGCACACAACTTGAGTACTGTGTGCAGTTCTGGTCACCTCATTACAGAAAGGATGTAATTGCACCAGAGAGGGTACACAGGAGATTTATGAGGATGTGGCGAGGACTGGAAAAATGCAGCTATGAGGAAAGATTGGACAGGCTGGGACTGTTCTCCTTGGAATAGAGAAGGCTGAGGGTAAATCTGATTGAAATGTACAAAACTGAGAGGGGTCTGGGTAGAGTGGAACTGAAGGGTCTATTCACCTTAGCAACGAGGTCAGTGACGAGTGGGCATGGACTTAAAGTGATTGGCAGAAAGATTATAAGTGTGCTGCGGATTTTATTTTTCACCCAGCGGGTGGTGGGAGTCTGGAACTCACTGTCCGAAAGGGTAGTTGAGGCAGAAACCAACAACTCATTCAAAAGGTGTCTGGATATGCACCTCAAGTGCTGTAATCTATCAAATGCTGGAATATAGGTTTAGAATGGATGGATCGTTTTTTGGACAGCATAGACACGATGGGCCAAGTGGCCTCTCTCTGTGCCATAAACTTTCTATGATTTCAAGACGCAACCCAGGCAATGTTGAAAGAGGAGGTAAGTCAGACACTAGTGGGGTTTAAAATTGATAAAGAGGAAGTATTAGATAGGCTGTCTGGACTTAAATTGAATAAAGCACCAGGAAAAGATGAGCTGCATCCAAGGATACTGAGGGAAGTGAGGGTGGAAATCGCAGAGGCACTGGCCATAATCTTTCCGTCTTCCTTCGACTTGAGGGCGATGCAAGAGGACTGGAGAATTGTAAACGTTACACCCTTGTTCAAAAAGGGTGTAAAGATAAGTCCAGCAACTACAGGCCTGTCAGTTTAACTTCGGTGGTGGGAAAACTTCTAGAAAGAAATAATCTTGGACAAAGCTAATCGTCACATGGACAAATGCGAGTTAATTAAACAAGCCAGCATGGATTTCTTGAGAGAACATCATGTTTAACTAATTTGCTGCAAATGTTTGAGGTGGTATCAGAGAAAGTTGATGAGAGCAATTCTGTTGATGTGGTGTACATTGACTTTTATATAACGGTCTATTCAGTTTCAAATGAACCTGCCTCCACCATTCTCAAGCAGTGCATTCCAGACATTTAACTATTCCCTGCATGCAAAACCTTTTGATACAAAGCCGCACAACAGAACTGTGAGCAAACTTGTAGCTCATGGAAGAAAAGGGACGGTAGCAACATGGATACGAAATTAGCTAAGTGACAGGAAACAAACATTAATGATTAATGGATGTTTTACAGGCTGGAGGAAGGTTTGTTGTGGAGTTCCCCAGACATCCTTGCTTTTCCTGATATATATTAAGGAACTAAACCTGGGTATGCAGGCACAATTTCAAAGTTTGCAGCTGATACGAAAGTTGGAAGCATTGTGAACTGTGAGGAGGATAGTGTAGAACTTCAAAAGGACACACACAAGTTGGTGGAATGGGCAGGCAGGTGGCAGATGAAGTTCAATACAGAGAAATGTGAAGTGATTTATGTTGATAGGAAGAACATGGGGAGACAATATACAATAAAGGGGACAATTCTATCGGGTGTGCAGGAGCAGAGGGACCTGTGTGTATATGTGCAGAAGTCATCGAAGGTGGCTGGACAGGTTGAGAAAGTGTTTAATAAAGCATACAGTATCCTGAGCTTTATTAATAGGGGCATAGAGTACAAGAGCAAGGAAGTTACGTTGAACTTCTATAAGAGACTATTTCAGCCTCAGCTGTGGCATTGCGTCCAGTTCTGGGTGCCACACATGAGGAAAGACGTGAGGACATTGGAGAGAGTACAGAAAATATTCACGTGAATGATTCCCGGGATGAGGATTTTCAGTTATGAAGATAGGCTGGAGAAGTTAGGACTGTTTTCCTCGGAGAAGGTGAAGAGGTGCTTTGTTAGAGGTTTCAAAAATCATGAGGTGTCTGGACAGAGTAGATAGAGAGAAACAGTTCCCACTCGTGAAAGGATCGAGAACGAAAGGGCACAGATTTAAAGTCATGGGTAAAAGAAGCAAAGATGACCTGAGGAAAATATTTTTTCACACTGTGAGTGGTTAGAGTCTGGAATGCACTGCCTGAGAGTGTGGTGGAGGCAGGTTCAATTGAAGTTGAATAGACTGCGATCTGAGAAGGAAGAATGTGCAGGGTTGCAGGGAGAATGCAGGGAATGGCATTCGGTGAATTGCTCATTCGGAGAGCCTGTGCAGACACGAAAGCCTGAATTGGTCCTTATGTGCTGTAATAATTCTCTGATGTTTTTATTACAGGATGCTGACCAAGGGGACACTGTGATGGGGCGTCTCAGATGGGTGTAATGGTGGAGAATGGGGAATTCATGGCTGGAAAGGGAAGTTGTCCTATGGGAAATGGAATCTTAGCAGGGACTCTCCGACGGCCTGTCCGGGTCGAAGGCATCCAGGAAATATCTTCCCTCCCACCTCCTCCTGAGGTGGCCTCTGGATTCCTGGTGCCAATGCCTGTGTCCTCATGATGGTGATGATATGAAGGGTGCAGCAGAACACCATGAACTCAGGCACCTGCTCCAGTGTGTACTGGAGGGCTCTCCCCGAGCGGTTCAGACATCGGAAGCATTGCTTCATCACACCGATGGTCTGTTCCACCATGTTCCTGGTGACTCCATTGCTCACATCATTCACATGCTAATTGCGTAACTAACTGTTGACGGTGGGAGGTTGATTGAGGGTGTAGAAGCATGGGCTGTGTCTAGAGGGGGTTCATTTGTCTCCAAGGAGCTACATTCTGGTTCTTCATGGAGCCCCGATGTGTTGGGACCGGCTGACTGCTTCAGAATGAAGGGATGGTGGCTGCTGCCAGGATGGTGGACATTCACCAACATGACGTACTGGCCATGCTCACACACCAACTGCACATTGATGGAGTGAGAGTTCTTTCAGTCCCTGTACCTCAACCCATGGGTTGACATGGGGGCCCCGCAGAACCACCTACACCATCAGGAATCCCGCTATCCTGACAAAGCCACGGGATCTCTCATCCTTCTTCTACCTGCTGAGGGAGATATTGATGACATAGATGGTCACCATCACCTCCCAGAATTATCAATGGACAACACACAGGCCTAGTAATTACTGGCCAGTTAGCTTAACCACAGTTGTGAGGAAAGTTTTAGAAGCAATAATCAGGGGAAAAGGACAACACACACTTGGAGAGGTTGAGTTAATTAAGGATTGTCAGCACGGATTTCTAAAAGGCACATCATGCTTGATGAAGTAATTGAATTTATTTAGAAAATCAGAGAAGGTTGATGAAGGGAATGTGGTGGATGTTGTCTACGTGGATTTTATGAAATTATTTGACGAAGAAACACACAGAAGCTTGGCTAACAAAATTGAACCTCATGGAATAGCATCTAATTGTATCAAAAATTGTCCATAGGACATAAAAAAGAGAAATGTGTTAAATGGTTGGTTTTCAGACTGGAGGATGGTAGACAGTGATGTTCCCCAAGGGTCAGTGCTTAGGACCATTGTTTGTTTTTTTGCTATATATGAGTTACATGGATCTTGGAATACAGAGTAGAATTTCAAAATTTTCCAATGATACCAATCTTGGAGGTGTGGTAAACAGTGAGGATGTTGCAAACCACCTGTAGCAGGATATAGATAGGCTAGCAGAATGGACAGAGAAGTGGCAGGTGGAATTTCATACAACGGAGTGTGAGGTGATGTATTTTGTCAGAAGGAATAGGAAGGTAATATAGACTTAATGACACAGTTCTAAAGATTGTGCAGGGCCAGAGCTACCTGGGGCTGCATATGCATTGATCTGTGAAGGTGGCAGGACATATTAGGAGAGTGCTTAGCGAAGCATATCAGATCTTGGATTTCATCATTAGAGACAATGAATTCAAAAGGATACTGGATGGACACCCGAAGGAGATGATCTTGCAGGGGTACGGGGACTGACTGGAAGAGTGGGACTGACTGGATTGTTCCACAGGGAGCGGGCACCGAGGGGCCGAATGGCCATCTTCTGTGCCATAAATGTATCTACCACTCTCTATGACTCTATGTTTGATATGTCTCCTGCTCCTGCGTGGAAATATTCAGATACATAGAAGTTCAATGAAACTGTGACCTTAACAGCCACTGACAACTCCGTCCTCACCCTGGTGTGAGAAAGAACAAAAGAAAACAGAACATTACAGCACAGGAACAGGCTCTTCGGCCCTCCAAGCCTGCGCCGATCCAGATCCTCTATCTGAACATTCGCCTATTTTCAAAGGGTCTGTATCTCTTTGCTTCCTGCCCATTCATGTATCTGTCTAGATACAACTTAAAAGACGCTATCGTGCCCGCGTCTACCACCTCTACTGGCAATGCATTCCAGGCACCCACCACCCTCTGCATAAAGAACTTTCCACGCATATCCCCCCTAAACTTTTCCCCTTTCACTTTGAACTCGTGAGCCCTAGTAATTCAATCCCCCACACTGGGAAAAAGCTTCTTGATATCCACCCTGTCTATACCTCTCATGATTTTGTACACCTCAATCAGGTCCCCCCTCAACCTCCGTCTTTCTAATGAAAATAATCCTAAACTGCTCAACCTCTCTTCATAGCTTGCGCCCTCCATACCAGGCAATATCCTGGTGAACCTCCTCTGCACCCTCTCAAAACCATCTACATCCTTTTGGTAATGTGGCGACCAGAACTGCACGCAGTGAGGCTCCAGGTCGTGTTGCAGGAAGTGACACAGCTCTGTGACCACCTCCTAATTGAATCAGAGTTACCTCACACACTGATCCTGGGTTAGGTGTGCATAGTAAAAGTGCTCTTGGAAAACCCAGGGAGGGTAGGGCAGAGCCCCTTCCTCCTCTCACTTTACAGAGCTTCCCCTCTCTGCAGCCTCTGCTCCATTTGTTTGTCGTGTTACAGACCCAGTGACACTGTAACTACAGTCAAGAACAAATACCAAAGAACAGTACAGCACAGGAACAGACAATTCGGCCCTCCAAGCCTGCGCCGATCTTAATGCCTGCCTAAACTAACACCTTCTGCACTTCCGGGGCCCATATCCCTCCATTCCCTTCCTATTTATGCATTTGTCAAGATGTCTCTTAAACGTCGCTATCGTATCTGCTTCTCACACCTCCCCTGGCAGCAAGTTCCAGGCACTCACCACCCTCAGTGTAAAAAACCTGCCTCGCAGATTCCCTCTAAACTTTGCCCCTCGCACCTTAAACCTATGTCGCCTAGTAACTGACTCTTCCACCCTGGGAAAAAGCTTCTGACTATCCACTCTGTCCATGCCGCTCATAACTTTGTAAACCTCTATCATGTCGCCCCTCCACCTCCGTCGTTCCAGTGAAAACAATCCGAGTTTTTCCAAACTCTCCTCATAACTAATGCCCTCCAGACAAGGCAACATCCTGGTAAACCTCCTCTGTACCCTCTCCAAAGCCTCCACGTCCTTCTGGCAGTGTGGCAGCCAGAATTGCATGCAAAATTCCAAGTGTGGCCTAACTAAGGTTCCGTACAGCTGCAAAATGACATGCCAATTTTTATACTCTGTGCCTCGTCCGATGAAGGCAAGCATGCTGTATGCCTTTTTGAATACCTTATCCACCTGCGTTGCCACTTTCAGTGACCCGTGGACCTGTACGCCCAGATCTCTCTGCCTGTCAATACTCCTAAGGGTTCTGCCATTTACTGTATACCTCCCACCGGCATTAGACCTTCCAAAATGCATTACCTCACATTTGTCCGGATTAAACTCCATCTGCCATTTCTCCGCCCAAGTCTCCAACCGATCTATATCCTGCTGTATCTTCTGAAAATTCTCATTATTATCTGCAACTCTGCCAACCTTAGCATCATCCGCAAACTTACTAATCAGACCAGCTACATTTTCCTCCGAATCATCTGCATATACTACAAACAGCAAACGTCCCAGTGCTGATCCCTGCGGAACACCACTATTCACATCCCTCCATTCAGAAAAACACCCATCCACTGATACCCTCTGTCTTCGATGACCGAGCCACTTCTGTATCCATCTTGCCAGCTCACCTCTGATCCTGTGGGACTTCACCTTTTGTACCAGTCTGCCATGCGGGACCTTGTCAGAGGCTTTACTAAAGTCCATATCGATAACATCCAATGCCCTTCCTTCATCAATCATCTTCGTCACTTCCTCAAAAAACTGTATCAAATTAGTAAGACACGACCTCCCCTTCACAAAACCATGCTGTCTCTCGCTAATAAGTTCGTTTGTTTCCAAATGGGAGTAAATCCTGTCCCGAAGAATCCTCTCGAATAGTTTCCCTACCACTGACGTAAGGCTCAGCAGCTTATTTTTTCCTGGATTATCCTTGCCACCCTTCTTAAACAAAGGAACAACATTGGCTTTTCTCCAGTCCTCTGGGACCTCACCTGTAGCCAATGAGGATGCAAAGATTTCTGTCAAGGCCCCAGCAATTTCTTCCCTTGCCTCCCTCAGTATTCTAGGGTAGATCCCGTCAGGCCCTGGAGACATTTCTATCTTATTGCTTTGCAAGACACCCAACACCTCCTCCTTTTTGATACTGAGATGGCTGAGACTATCTGCACTCCCTTCCCTTGGCTCATCATCCACCAAGTCCTTCTCTTTGGTGAATACTGATGCAAAGTACTCATTTAGCACCTCGCCCATTTCCTCTGGCTCCACGCATAGATTCCCATCTCTGTCCTTGAATGGGCCAACCCTTTCCCTGGTTACCCTCTTGCTCTTTATAAATGTTTAAAAAGCCTTGGGATTTTCCTTAATCCTGTGTGCCAATGACTTCTCATCACCCCTTTTAGCCTTCCTGACTCCTTGCTTAAGTTCCTTCCTACTGTCTTTATATTCCTCAAGTCTGTTCCTAGCCATCCAGCCCTTACAAATGCTTCCTTTTTCTTTTTGACGAGGCTCGCAATATCCTGTGTTATCCAAGCTTCCCGAAACTTGCCAAACTTGTCTTTCTTGCTCACAGGAACATGCTGGTCCTGGATTCTAATCAGCTGACGCTTGAAAGACTCCCACATGCCAGATGTTGATTTGCCCTCAAACAGCTGCCCCCATTCTAAATTATTCAGATCCTGCCTAATTTTGTTCTAATTTGCCTTCGCCCAATTTAGCACCTTCACCCGAGGACTACTCTTATTCTTATCCAGAAGTACCTTAAAACTTATGGAATTATGGTCACTGTTCCGGGAATGCTCCCCCACTGAAACTTCGACCACCTGGCCGAGCTCATTCCCCAATAACAGGTCCAGAATGGCCCCATCCCCAGTTGGACTATATACATACTGTTTCAAGAAGCCCTCCTGGATGTTCCTCACAAATTCTGCCCCATCCAAGCACCTAGCACTAAGCGAGTCCCAGTCAATACTGGGGAAGTTAAGATCACCCACCACTGCAACCCTGTTACCTTTACATCTTTCCTAAATCTGTCTACATATCTGCTCCTCTACCTCCCGCTGGCTGTTGGGAGGCCTGTAGTAAACCTCCAACATCGTGACTGCACCCTTCCTATTCCTGAGCTCCACCCATATTGACTCGCTGCATGACCCCTCTGATTTGTCCTCCCGCAATACAGCTGTGTTATTCTCCTTAACCAGTAATGCAACTCCGTCACCCCTTTTACATCCCCCTCTATCCCGCCTGAAGCTTCTAAAGCCTGGAACATTTAGCTGCCAATCCTGCCCTTCCCTCAACCAAGTCTCTGCAATAGCAACAACATCATATTTCCAAGTACTAATCCAAGCTCTAAGTTCATGTGCCTTACCTGTTATACTTCTCGCATTGAAACAAATGCACTTCAGACCACCAGTCCCGCTGTGCTCAGAAACATCTCCTTGCTTGCTTTTCCTCTTAGTCCTACTGGCCTTCTCTACTATGTCCTCCTCATTTATTTCACTAGCTGTCCTATTGCTCTGGTTGCCACCCCCCTGCCACACTAGTTTAAACCCTCCCGAGTGACGCTAGCAAACCTTGCAACCAGGATATTAGTGCCCCTCCAGTTTATATGCAACCCGACCTGTTTGTACAGGTCCCATCTGTCCCTGAAGAGAGCCCAATGGTCCAGATATCTGAAACCCTCCCTTCTACACCAGCTGCTCAGCCACGTGTTTAGCTGCACTATCTTCCTACTTCTAACCTCACTGGCACGTGGCACAGGGAGTAATCCAGAGATTACAACCCTCGAGGTACTGTTTTTTAAATTTCCACCTAACTCCCTAAACTCCCCCTGCAGGACCTCATCACTCTTCCTGCCTATGTCATTGGTACCGATGTGTACCACAACCTCTGGCTGTTCACCTTCCCCCCTTCAGAATGCCCCATGTCCGTTCAGAGACATCCTTGATCCTGGCACCAGGGAGGCAACATATCATCCTGGAGTCTCTTTCATGTCCACAGAAGCGCCCATCTGTGCCCCTGACTACAGAATCCCCTATAACTATTGTTCTTCTGTGCTTTGTCCCTCCCTGCAGAACAACAGTGCCAGCCGTGGTGCCTCTGCTCTGGCTGCTGCTGTTTTCCCCTGATAGACCATACCTCGTCCAGAGTTGGGTCACCAAATCCTCTGTCCTCCGTGAATGTCTTCAGCAGCTCACAACACAACCTCCAACAAACCATCCACCGGACCTCCACTAACTTTACAATAACAGAAGTAAGTCAAAAGCCCCTCACCTGTAAGTTGGATGCCTGGTCCTTTTAAATAATACAGGAGGGGGTTCCTCATGCTGCTGAATATATGTTCAGCTGAGAGTGACTAACACATGCGATCAGTGGACATGTACAGACCAAGTTTCAAAGACGTACTTCAAAGCTGCCGGTATGGTATATTGACATCACATTCAAAACCATCCTCAGAGCAACAACACATACATGGTACGATTGAGCTAGAGCCCTGCCCAGCATGGGGCACTGTGCAGGCCGCACTAGAAGTGCCTGGCTGTGCAGTTCACATCTCTCTATGGATCCCCGCTTCTGTACCGTCAGCACCAGTAGACTGCTGTACAGTCTAAAATAGTGGCTCGGGACAGATACAGTGGGAAAGGAATTCACTTCAGAAGGAGAAATGAGAAAAGATTGAAGTCAAAACATTTTCAGGGATATGAGAATGGGCAGGAGAATGGGACTAATTGGAGGGGTGAGGCCATGGAGGTATTCAAACACAAGAATGACTATATTAAAATTAAGGTGCTCCCAGACCAGGAGCCAATGCAGATCAGTGAGCACAGGGGTGATGGGTGATCGGGATTTGGTGTGAGTTAGGATACAGGCAGCAGAGATCGGGATGGGCTGTGGTTTATGGAGGTATATAACTGGGAGGGTGACCAGGATAGAATTGGAATAGTCAAGTGTGGATTTAACAAAGGTACAGGTGAGGGATTATGCAGCAGATTGGCTGAGACAGAGGTGGAGGTGGGGGATATTACAGAGGTGGTCTTAGACAGGGTTGGTAATGGAGAGAATATGGAGATGGACTCAGCTCAGGTTTAAATAGAACACACCGATTGCAAACAGTCTGGTTCAGCCTCAGACATTGGACAGGGTGGTGTATTTGTTTCACAGATGGGGGATGGAGTTTTTGATGGAGACCAATGACACTGGCTCCAGTCTTCCCAAAATTTACATAACAGAACAGTATTTCAGTGAAACGGGGTTTACAGATGCCCTACCAGGAAATAGAGACAGCAACAGCAGTAAAGATGAGAGAGCAAATGTCAAGAAATCCAATAAAGTTGGCAATGGTATATAGAGCTAATAGCTGGACATATTCACCAGGAATACAACGGCAGCAAAAAGTGCAGAGTAAATTACAGGAGCAGTAATGCTGTTAAACTTGGTTTATAGAATTAAAAGCTAGATAGAGAGACTTACCAGGGACACCAATAATAGCCAGGATGGGATAGTAAATGTATTGAATAATCTTCAGTGCGAGATGGATACGAGTGTTTAATGTGTGCCAATCATAATATGTAGAAAGGTAGTAAAGATCCGAGGATAAACTCCTGTCCATTGTTGTAACATTCCAATCTGTTGTTCTCGGATTCTGACCTAGTGCTGCAACATTCCAATCTATTATTCTCAGATTCTGACCAAGTGTTGTTACATTCCAGTCATTTGTTCTCAGATTCTGATCTATCCTTTCTCTCTCTCTGGAGCCGCTGATCTCTGTTGTGGTTGTGCCGGGGTTGATGTTCCGGCTGAAACTATGGGACAACACATGACAGCCCCTTATTAATAGAAGATGGAAAACTTCCAGTGACACAATTAGGGTCCATGGAGAGTGACATTATTTGCAGTCACTGAACAAACAGATTCAGTTAACCCTTTTCAATACAGCATTTTTGTACCACAATAAAGTAGATCATTTACCCAGTCTGGATGGGATGCATGAGGGTTGCTGAGGGATGGAATGGTGGAAGTAGCAGAGGCACTGGCCAGCATATTCCAATCCCTCTTGGACATGGGAGTGATGACGTAATTTCACTGGCTCACCACTTTCTGGGTGAAGAAATTTCTCCTCATTTCAGTCCTGAAAAGTTTACCCCTTATCCTTAGACTATGGACTCCCCCACCATCGGGAGCATCCTTCCTGCAACTACCCTGTCAAGTCCTGTTAGAATTTTAACGGTTTCTATGAGATACCTCTTCACTCTTCCGAACTCTAGCGAATATAATCCTAACTCTCCTCATACATCAGTCCCGCCATCCAGGAATCAGTCTGATAAACCTTCGTTGCACTTTCCCCATAGCAGGAACATCCTTTCTCGGAGAAGGAGACCAAAACTGCACACAATATTCCAAGTGCGGCCTCACCAAGGCCCTGTATAATTGTAACAAGACATCCCTGCTCCTGTACTCGAATCCTGTCTCTATGAAGGCCAACATAAAATTCTCCTTTTTCTACCGCCTGTTGCACCTACATGCTTACCTTCAGTGACTGGTGTACGAGAACACCCAGGTCTCGTTGCATATTCCCCTCTCTCAGTTTATAGCCTTCCTGTTTTTGCTCCCAAAGTGCGTAACCTCACATTTATTCACATTATACTGCATCTGCCATGCAATAGCCCACTCACTCAACTTGTCCAAATCATCCTGAAGCCACTCTGCATCCTCCTCACAACTCACCCTCCCACCCAGTTTTGTGTCTTCTGAAAATTTGGAGATATTACATTAAGTTCCCTCATCTAAATCATTAATATAGAGTGTGAATAGCTGGGGAACTAGCGCCGATCCCTGTGCTACCCCACTAATCACTGCCTGCCTTTTGGAAAAAGATCCGTTTGTCCCTTCTCTTTTTTTCCATATGCCAACCAATTTTCTATCTATCGCAATACACTCCCACTAATTCCATGCACTTTAATTTTACTCACTAATCTCTTATGTGGGACTTTGTCGAAAGCCTTCTGAAAGTCCAAATAAACCACATTCTCGGACTCCCCCTCATCCACTCTATTAGTTACATCTTCGAAGAATTCTAATAGATTTATCAAGCATGATTTCCCTTTCGTAAATCCATGCTGACTCTATCCGATTCTAATACTGTTCTCCAAGTGCTCTGCTATCAAATCTTTGACAATGGACACTAGAATTTTCCCCACTACCGACGTCAGGCTGACTTGTCTACAATTCCCTGCTTTATTTCTACCTCCCTTTTTAAATGGTGGGGTTACATTAGCTGCCCTCCAATCAGCTGGAAATGTTCCAAAGTCTATAGAATCTTGAAAGATGACCACCAATGCATCCACTATTTCTAGGGTCACTTCTTTAAGTAATCTGCGATGTAGATTATCGGGCCCTGAGGATTTATCGGCCTTCAATACCATCAACTTCCCCAACACAATTTCTCTACTAATACTGATTTCCTTCGGTTCCTTCCTCTCACCAAACCCTGTGTTCCCCAACATTTCTGGTAAGATATTTGTGTCATCATTTGTGAAGACAGAATCAGAGTATGCATTTAGTTGGTTAGCCATTTCTTTGTTTCCCATAATAAATTCCCATGTTTCTAACTGTAAGGAGCTACATTTGTCTTAACCAATCCTTTCCTCTTCACATACCTACAGAAACCTTTACAGTCAGTTTTTATGTTCCCCGAAAGCTTACTCGCGTACTTTATTTTCCCCTTATTACTCAATCCCTTGGTCCTCCTTTCCTGAATTCGAAACTGCTCCCAATCCTCAGGTCTGTTGTTTCTTTCTGGGGAATGTATATGCCTCTTCCGTGAATCTAATACTATCTCTAATTTTCCTGGTAAGCCTTGGTTTGGCGACCTTTCCCATTTTACTTTTGCGCCAGACAGGAGTAAACAATTGTTGCAGTTCATCAATACACTCTTTGAATATTGCCATTGCCTTTCCACCATCATCCCTTTAAGTAACGTTTCCCAATCCATCATAGCCAACTCGTGCCTCATACCTACATACTTTCCTTTATTAAGATTCACAACCCTAGTCTCAGAATCAACTACGTCACTCTCCATCTTAGAGTCATAGATTCGGACAGCATAGAAACAGGCCCTTCGGCCCACTGCGTCCATACCGACCATAATGCCGATCGATACTGATTCCACGTGCCTGCATTAATTCCATATCCGTCTATGCTTTGCTCATTCAAATACCTGTCCAGATGACTCTTAAATGTGGCTACTGTTCCTGCCTCCACCACCTCCTCTGGCAGCTCATTCCAGATACGCACTATTCTTTGTGTGTAAAATTTACCCTTTTAATCCCCTTTAAACCTCCTCCCTTTCATCTTAAATCTATGCCCTCTAGTTTTAGTCACCCCTACCATGGGAATCAGACTCTGGCTACCTGCTCTGTCTATGCCTCTCATAATTTTATATACCTCCATCATGTCCCCTCTCAGCCGTCTTTGCTCCAGGGAAAACAGACCCAGCCTACCCAATCTCTCTTTGTAACTCAAGCCCTCCAAACCAGGCAACATTCTTTTGAATCTTTTCTGCACCCTCTCTAGCTTAATCACATCTTTCCTGTAGTGCTGCGACCAGAACTGCACACTGTACTCCAAATGCGGAATAACCAATGTTATGTACAACTGTAACATAACGTCCCAACTCTTGTACTCCATGCCGCAGTTGATGGAGACAAGCATGCCATACACCTTCTTCACCACCCTGTCTACCTGTGTTGCCACAATCAGGGAACTATGCACTTGCACCCCAAGGTCTCTATTCTCAACAACACTCCCCAGGCCCTGTCATTCACTGTATATGTCCTGTCCTGGTTTAACTTCCCAAAATGCATCACTTCGCACTTGTCTGCATTAAATTCCATTTGCCAATTCCTTGCCCACTTTCCAAGTTTATCCATATCCTGTTGTAACCTTAGACAACCTTCTTCACTTTCTACTATTCCATCAATTTTTGTATCATCTGCAAACTTATCAATCATGCCCCCTGCATTCATATCCAAGTCATTAATATATATGACAAACAAGAGAGGGCCCAGAACCGATCCCTGTGGCACACCACTGTTCACCAGCCTCCAATGTGAAAAACAACCCCCCACTACCGTCCGATCACCAAGCCAAATTTGTATCCAATTGGCTAGCACACCCTGGATCCCATGTGTTTGAACCTTCTGGACCACTCGACCATGCGGGACCTTGTCAAAGGCCTTGCTAAAGTCCATGTAGACAACGTCCATCGCCCTGCCCTCGTCAATACTCTTGGTCACCTCCTCAAAAAACGCAATCAAATTCCTGAGACATGATTCCCATGCACAAAGCCATGCTGACTATCCCTAATCAGACGTTGCTTTTCCAAATGCTTATAAATCCTGTCTGTCAGAATCCCTTCCAATAACTTTCCCATCACTGATGTAAGGCTCACCGGCCTGTTGTTCCCTGGCTTATCACTGCTGCCCTTATTAAATAAAGGCACAGCATTAGCTATCCTCCAGTCTTCCAGTATCTCACCTGTGGCTAACGTTAATGCAAAAATCTCTGCTCGGGCTCCAGGAATATCCTCCCTTTCTTACCATAGCATCCTAGGATACACCTGGTCAGGCCCTGGGGATTTATCTACCTTATTGAGCTTCAAAACCTCCTACACATCCTTCTTTGTAATGTTGATATGCTCCAGGATATCGCTGTTCCCTCCTTGAACTCAGTAGCTTCCATGTCGTCTCCATGGTAAATAAAGACGAGAAGTATTCATTGAATACATCGCCCATTTCCCGTGGCTGCACACGTAGATTACCACACTGATCCTTAAGGGGACGGACTCTCACCCTAGCTACCCTTTTACTCTCAATATACTTATAGAATATTTTAGGATTCTCCATTATCTTATCTGCCAGGGAAATCTCATGGCCCCTTTTCACACTCCTAATTTCTTTCTTGAGTGTACTCCTACATCCACTGTACTCCTGGAGGGACTCGTTTGATCCACGCTGCCTATACCTGACATATTTTTCCTTCTTTGTCCTGACCAGACCCTCAACATCCCTCATCAACCAAGGTTCCGTAAACTTGCCAGTCTTGCCCTTCCATCTAACAAGAATATGCCAGCAAATAACTCTTCCTATCTCACTTTTAAAAGCCTCCCAATTGGAAGAAATCCCTTTACCTGTAAACAGTCCCTTCCATTCAGCTTCTGAGAGTTCCTGTCTGATGCCATCGAAATCAACCTTCCTCCAATTTAGGACTTCAACCTGAGGACCAGTCCTATCCTCTTCCATAACTATCTTGAAGCTAATAGAGTTATGGTCACTGGTCCCAAAGTGCTCACTCACGAACACATCATCCACCTGCCCATCCTCATTTCCAAAGAGGAGGTCGAGTGTAGCCTTTTCTCTCGAACATATACTGTTTCATAAAACTATCCTGGACACACTGAACAAATTCTTGCCCATCTGATCCCTTAGCACTAAGGCAGTCCCAGTCAATATTAGGAAAGTTAAAATCACTTACTATTACAACCCGAAACTTCCTACACTTATCTGTGATTTCCCTGCATATATGCTCCTCCAATTCCCTCTGATTATTGGGGGGCCTATAGTATAATCCCATAAAAGAGATCACCCCTTGCTTATTTCTAAGATCCACTCAGATGGCCTCACTGGACGTTCCCCCCGGGATATCCTCTCTAACTACTGCCGTGATGTGCTCCCTAATCAATAGTGCAACTCCCCATCCTCTCTTCCCTCCAACTGAAGCATTGGTACCCCGTAACATTGAGCTGCCAGTCTTGCCTATCCCTCAACCACGTTTCTGAAATAGCTATAATATCACAATCCCATGTACTGATCCATGCTCTGAGTTCATCTGCCTTGCCTGTAAGGCCTCTTGCATTAAAGTACTTGCAGTTTAGTCGACCAGACCTTCCACGCTCCCTGTCAGGCCACTGCCAGGCCCGCTTACTGGACTTGTTTGCATTAACCTCTACATTTCCCTTAACTATCTCATCGGAGAGACTACTACTTTGAGTCCCACCTCTCTGCAAGACTAGTTTAAACCCTCCCGAGTAGTACTAACAAACCTCCCCGCAAGGATATTGGTCCCCTTCCAGTTTAGATGCAATCTGACCCTCTTCAACCGGTCACCTCTGCACCAGAAGAGATCCCAATGATCCAAGTAGCTGAAGCCCTCCCGCCTACACCAGCTCTTCAGCCACACTTTCATTTGCCTAATCCTCCTATTCCTATCCTCACTAGCACGTGGCACAGGGAGTAATCCTGAGATTCTTCTTCTTCTTTGTCTTTGGCCTCCTGACCTCGAGAGACAATGGGTAAGCGCCTGGAGGTGGTCAGTGGTTTGTGCAGCAGCGCCTGGAGTGTCTATAAAGCCCAATTCTAGAGTGACAGTCTCTTCCACAGATGCTGCAGAAAAATTTGTCTGTCGGGGCTGTTGCATAGTTGGCTCTCCCCTTGCGCTTCTGCCTTTTTTCCTGCCAACTGTGAAGTCTCTTCGACTCGCCACACTTTAGCCCCTCCTTTATGGCTGCCCGCCAGCTCTGGCGATCGCTGGCAACTGACTCCTACGACTTGTGATCAATGTCACAGGACTTCATGTCGCATTTGCAGACGTCTTTAAAGCAGAGACATGGACGGCCGGTGGGTCTGATACCAGTGGCGAGCTCGCTGTACAAAGTGTCTTTGGGGATCCTGCCATATTCCATGCGGCTCACGAGGCCAAACCATCTCAAGCGCCGCTGACTCAGTAGTGTGTACAAGCTGGGGATGTTGGCCGCCTCGAGGACGTCTGTGTTGGAGATATGGTCCTACCACCTGATGCCAACTATTCTCCGGAGGCAGCGAAGATGGAATGAATTGAGACGTCGCTCTTGGCTGACATACGTTGTCCAGGCCTCGCTGCCATAGAGCAAGGTACTGAGGACACAGGCTTGATACACTCGGACATTTGTGTTCCGTGTCAGTGCGCCATTTTGCCACACTCTCTTGGCCAGTTTGGACATAGCAGTGGAAGCCTTTCAAGTGCGCTTGTTGATTTGTGCATCTAGAGACAGTTAACTGGTGATAGTTGAGCCAAGGTAGGTGAACTCTTGAACCACTTCCAGAGCGTGGCCGCCGATATTGATGGATGGAGCATTTCTGACATCCTGTCCCATGATGTTCATTTTCTTGAGGCTGATGGTTAGGCCAAATCCTGAGAACACCCCTAGAGGTTCTACTTTTTAACCTTCTGCCTAACTCCCTATATTCACTTTGCAGGACCTTATCTCTCTTCCTGTCTATGTCCTTAGCACCAATATGGACCACGACCTCTGGCTGCTCACTCTCTCCTTTCAGAATTTCCTGCGGCCACTCCGAGACATCCTTGACCCTCGCAGCAGGGAGGCAACATACCATCCTGGTGCCTCTTTTGCGGCCACAGAAACGCCTACCTGCACCCCTTACGATAGAATTCCCTATCATGATAGCTGTTACACCCCTTTTCCTGCCCTGCTGTGCGGCAGAGCCTTCTGTGGTCCCATGGGTATGGCTGTTGCTGCTTTCCCCTGGGAGGTCATCCCCCCCAACAGTATCCCAAGCGGTCTATCTGTTTGAGAGGGGGTGGCCACAGAGGACTCCTGCACTACCTGCCTGTGCCTACTACTCTGTCTGGTGGTCACCCATCCCTTTTCTGCCTGTGCAGCTATTATCTGCGGTGTGACCACCTCGCTAAACATGTTATCCACGACTTCCTCAGCATTATGGATGCTCCACAGTGAATTCACCTGCAGCTCCATCTCCATAATGCGGGTCGCCAGTAGTTGCAGATGGATCCACTTCCTGCACACATGCTCACTAGGGACACTGGAAGCATCCCTGATTTCCCACAAAGGGCAGGAGGAGCAGATCACGGGGCTGAACTCTCCTGTCATGACCTACCCTTAGACTAATTAGTTACACCCTTAATTTAAAAAAATACTAATGACATGAGGGGCCTTTTTCTACCCACTTTAATCTAAGATTCTGAATAAACTACACTGAATTAAAAAAAGAAACAATTCAGTCGTACTCACCTTATCACCAGAGTTCTTTTTCCACAAAAATAAACTTTTCACTTTTTCAATGATATCTACATGCACTAATAGCTGCTCCTCACCCAACCAATCAGCTTGCAGCTCTCCTCTGACGTCACTGTTGGCTTTCTTCATGACAAATTCTATTATATTATGGTCGCTCATCCTCAAGGGATTTCACACAACTGGATTGCCAATTATTCCTCTTTCTTTACACAATACCCAGTCTGGGATGACCTGTTTTCTCGTTGGTTCCTCAACATATTGGTCCAGAAAACCATCCCGTATTCTTTTTGGCCTCCTTATCTCGAGAGACAATGGATAAGCGCCTGGAGGTGGTCAGTGGTTAGTGAAGCAGCGCCTGGAGTGGCTATAAAGGCCAATCTAGAGTGACAGGCTTTTCCACAGGTGCTGCAGAGAAATTTGTTTGTCGGGACTGTTGCACAGTTGGCTCTCCCCTTGCGCCTCTGTCTTTTTTCCTGCCAACTACTAAGTCTCCTCGACTCGCCACATTTTAGCCCCGTCTTTATGGCTGCCCGCCAGCTCTGGCGATCGCTGGCAACTGACTCCCACGACTTGTGATCAATGTCACAGGATTTCATGTCGCATTTGCAGACGTCTTTGTAGCGGAGACATGGACGGCCGGTGGGTCTGATACCAGTGGCGATCTCGCTGTACAATGTGTCTTTGGGGATCCTGGCATCTTCCATGCGGCTCAAAAGGCCAAGCCATCTCAAGCGCCACTGACTCAGTCGTGTGTACAAGCTGGGGATGTTGGCAGCCTCGAGGACTTCTGTGTTGGAGATACGGTCCTAACAATTGATGCCAACTATTCTCCGGAGGCAGCGAAGATGGAATGAATTGAGACGTCGCTCTTGGCTGACATACGTTGTCCAGGCCTCGCTGCCATAGAGCAAGGTACTGACGACACAGGCCTGATACACTCAGACTTTTGTATACACTCCAGTAATTCCTCCTCTACGTTATTGTGACAAATTTGATTTGACCAATCTATATGCAGATTTAAGTCACCCATAATGACAGATGTTGCTTTATCGCATGGATCTCTAATTTCCTGTTTCAGACCATTCCCACATCACCACCACAGTTTGGGGATCTATAGAAACCCCCACTAACGTTTTTTGCCCCTTAGTGTTTCTCAGCTCTACCCATGCAGACTCCACATCATCAGATCTCATATCCTTCCTCACTATTTTATAACTTTCCTTTTTAACCAGAAATGCAACTCCACAGCGGGTGGAAATTAGCCATTTTACTGATGGTGTGAATATTTGGTCAGAAGCTCATCTCAAGGCATCTCAAGGTTAACTATGTAACCAAGTGTGTGAACAGTTTGGCTTTTCGTCTCAAACATTTACAAAGGAGAGGGATGGAGTGTGTAGCTAGGAAATATTTGAAGCAGAGGCAGAAAGCAATGGCTTCAATCTTCTCAATATTTTATTGGCATTGCAGATGTGTGAGGTAATACATTTTGAAAGGAGGAATGAGGAGAGACAATACAAGTTAAATGGTATAACTATAAAGGTGGTGAAATAACAGAGACACCTGGAGTATTTGTACACAAATCTTTGTAGCCAAACCGTTAATAAATATATGGGATCCTAGGTTTTATAAATAGAGGCAAAAAGAGCAAAAGCAAGGACATTATGTGAAACATATATAAAATACTAGTTCAGCTTCACCTGGAGTCTTGTGTCGAATACTGGGAAACACACTTTAGGAAGGACATGAAGCCTTCGGAGAGGGTAAATAACTATTTTACGAGAATTTGTGCAGGCATGAGGGATTACAGTTATGTAGCTGGGGTTGTTCTGCTTCGAGCAGAGAACTTTCAGAGGAGATTTGATTGAGGTGTTTAACATTAGGAAGTGTTTAGATAAATTAAATAAAGAGAAACTGTTTCCAATGTCCAAGGGGTCACTAACCAGAGACACAGATTTAAGGCGATTGGTGAAAGCAGATATGAGGATATTTGTTTCTGAGTGGTTTGGATTTGGGATGCACTGTCTGATATGCTGATGGATACAGATTCAATAATAGATCCCAAAAGGGAATTGGATAAATATTTGAAGCAGGAAAAATGTTAGGATATAGTGAAAGAGTCAGGGAGTGGGACTAACTGGATTGCTCTTTGAAAGGTCCAGCACTGAATTGATGGGCCGAATGACATCATTCAGGGTTGTGCTATTCAATGTTTTTATGATTGTTCCTGCCTGTACTTTCCCAATATTCCTATCCTTTCAGCAGCTGTTTGATAAATTACCACATAACAGCCATGTTACCAAATTAGAAGCACATGGGATGAAAGGACCAATGTCAGCAGTGGCTCAGTTTGTAGCTCTCTCTCCTTTCAATCACAAGCTTCTAGGATCAAGTGACACTGCAGGACTTGATGAGAAGAATCAAGGCTGACACTGCAGTGCAGTACTGAGGGAGTGTTGCACTGTCAGAGGTGCCGCCTTTTCAAAGATAAGGTGCAGCCAGGCCCCGTCTGCCCACTCAGGTGGATGTAAAGATCCCATGGAATTATTTAGAATGTCAGGGTAATTATTCCCAGTGTCCTGGTCAACATTTACCCCTCAAATTAACATCACAAAAACAGATCTGATCATGACCACACTGCTCCTTGTGGGATCTTGTTGTGCGGACATTGGCTGTGTTTTTCCTACATTACAAGACTGACTAAACGGTTAAAAAGTACTCATTGGTTGTAAGTCGCTTTGGGACATGCAGTGGTCATGAAGGCGTTACATAAATGGAAGTCCTTTTATATTTTCAATGTCAGTGTGCAGGAAATTAGGTCAGTGACAGAAAGGAGACAGTAGTGGAGAATGGTTGTTGATCAGTCTGGAGGGAAGTACACAGTGGGGTTCCACAGGGTTACTGTTGGAATCACTGTTGCTGTATGTTAATGCAATGGGCTTGTGTACAGAGAGGATAATGTCAAAGTTTTCAGAGGGCAGGAAACTCAGAAATGTTAATAGACAGTCTGAAGGATAGTAACAGACTTCAGGAGGACAGAGACTGACTGGTGAAATGTACAGGAACATGGCAGATGTAATTTAACACAGTGAAGTGTGAAGTGAGGCATTTGGGTAGGAAATATGAGGAGAAACAATATAAACTCAATGGTACCATTATAAAGTGGGTGCAGGATTAGAGAGACCTGGGGTGTACACACACAGATCTTTGAATGTAACATGTAGTGTCATTGGTGTTAGAGAGAGAGGCACAGAGTAATAAAACTCAGGAGGAAATGCTGATGTTCATCCATCATTGGTTAGGTCCCAGCTGGAGAATTGTGTCCAATTCTGATGACCACACTTTGGTAAGGATGTCAAGCACTTAGTGAATATACTGAAGTGATTTACTAGAATGGTACCAGGGATCTGGGAATTCAGTTACGTGGAGAGATTGGAAAAGCTGGGATTGTTCTCTTTGGAGCAGTGAAGGGTAAGGGGAGATTTAATATAGAATTCAAAATCATGAAGGGTTTTGATAGGTTAATTAATGTGAAACTGTTTCCAGTGTCAGAATGTTCAGTATTAAGAAGGCACAGATTGAAGGTAATTGACAAAGAACCAAAGGTGAAATGAGGAGAATTTTCTGACACAGCGAGTTGTTGGGATCTGGAATTCATTGCCTGAAAACATGGTGGAAGCAGATTCAATAATATCTTTCAAAAGAGAATTCAGCAAATACATGAATTGGAATTTAAAAAGCTGGTGTGTGGGGCAAGAGGAGCAGAGAGGAGCTAATTTGATATCTCTTTCAAAGAGATTGCACTGACACAATGGGCCGAATATCCTCCTTCTGTGCGTAGGGTTTGTGATTCATGATCTGCCCGTGCCGGTTCTTGTTGAGGCAGGTGACACACAAAGCTCCTGCTTTCTCCTCATTTCCATGAATTCTACTTGCTGCCCAGCGTGACACACGCTGATATCTGTCTGCACATTAACTGGGAGCGAAGTGTGCGTGAGGCTGGCTCGTGTTTCAGCCAGCATTCAGCTTTTAAAGGCAGTCTGTCCCTCTTAAAGGGAAGCTGCACTGAATCACAGGAGGCTGCGTGTGCTGCTGCTGCTGACTGTGAATTCTGCAATTGGAAACAAGGTAAATGGAATACAAGGACAGAGAGAGGGATCTGCAGTTCACGGATGTTGTGCTGGAGGCCTTAGTCATGGAGGGGGACAGGAGGAGGGAGGCCATGTTTTCATGGCGTGGGGCCGAGGCCCTCAAGTAACACTCTCCGAAGGGAATGGGAGCAGGTGGCCTGGGAGGTCAATGCAAGAGGTCCGGCCCCGAGGACCTGGCAGTAGAGCCAGAAGAAGTTTAATGAGCTCACACGGGTGATCAATGTCGGTGAATTCATCTCCACATGGCATCTCCTACTCCCAACACAACCAACCTGTCACACTGCTCAATGTACCACACCCCCATCACTCACCCATCAGCAATCCCTAACACTCAGGACTCACACCTAACATTCACTTACTCCACCTCACCCTCACACACCTTCCACTGATGCCAGCCTCACACCCACCTCTCAATGCCTTCACATACCTCCAGCTATTCAGCTATGGTAGGCAAATCACCCAAACACAGTGAAACACAATCACTACCATTCTGCTCTCTCTCTTACAGGACAAGGCGGCCCATAATCACAGGAAACAGCAGTGTTCCGGCGTGGGCCAGGCATACCTTCATCCCCTGAGCCTGAGGGAGGAGATGTTTCTTCACATCATGGGACTGGCTGTGACAGTGCCCGTAGCATCCGGAATCACCGACAGTATTCAGGATGATGCTATGTTCCTGCCTTATGTCCCTTGTTAACTCCCACCTCCCTCTCATCCTGCTGTCTGGGATGATGTACAAGCTTCAGATGGTGGGACCATTGACCTCCTGCTTTCCATCCCACCCTCAATCCCTCACCCCAGGTTTCCCCTTCTAATTTTATACTTTCCAATGATAACCCAAAACTACCAGCTTTCCAGTCACAGCAGCTCCAGGAGACAGAGAGAGAGCAGCAGCACAGCACTGATGGCGAAGCACCAACACTTGGTCTAATACTCACAGCCAACAGTTCAAATACTTACACTGTGTGTGCTTTAGAGGCTGGTATAGAGTCGGAATCTATACGTGGTGAGTCACCGAGCACGAGTGAGCTGCAGCCAGGCCAGGGGGAAAGGATAGTTCATGTGTCAGCTCACCAGAGGGCGAGGTCACAAACGAGTTATAATACACAGGACTCAGATATGAACATTGCTGGAACTGCATACAGGAGAATGCTGATGGACATGTTCACTGAGAGACTTTGTCCATTTACAGACCTGTCAGACAGTCTGTTGTCACTGTCAAAGAACATGGAGGAGTCCGGCTCCAACATGGCACAGGACATTGCACAGAGATTGAAGCCCATTCTTTCCCCTGTGGAAGTGGTCACTAACTCCATGACATCACTAGCAGACCCAGCCATGATACAATATCTGGTGACCATTGTCTCAGCTTCCACTGCAGCACAGACGGCAGACACCCAACGTCTCAGTGCTGCAATGGAAGCTCAGACTGAGGTCATGAGATCCATGCTTGCTGCCATGCAGGAGCAAGCTTCTGTAGTGGGTAGGGCAGAGCCCCCTCCTCTTGCCTCTTGACATAGATTCACCTCTCTGCAGCCTCTGCTCCATTTGTTGGTCATGTTACAGACCCAGAGACACTGTAACTACAGTCCCCAAACCTCGTCCAGAATTGGGTCACAAAGTCATCTGTCCTGCCTGAATGTCTGCAGCAGCTCACGACACAACGTCCAGAAAAACATCCAAAGCACCTCCACTAACTTTACAATGGCATTAGCAAGTCAAAAGCCCCTCACCTGTAAGTTCGATGCCTGGTCCTTTGAAATAACAAGTGAATAACACAGGTTGTCAGTGGACATCCACAGACCAAGTTTCAAGGACAGACATCAACACTGTTGGGCTGGTGCACTGACGTCACCTTGAACCCTCCTTACACTAACAGCACATACATAGAACGCCCGGGCAAGTCCCCTGCCCAGCATGGGGCACGGTGTTGGCCACACCAGAAGTGTCCGGCTGTGCTGATAGCATCATTTTATGGATCAAGGTTTCTGTAACATTGGCACCAGCATGAAATTCACAGCCGGGGGAGATAGAGAGAAAAAGCAACTCACTTTCAATGGGGAATTGGGAGAAGAGTTGAAGGCATAAGATTTTCAAGAATATGGGATATGGACAGGGAAATGGGACTAATTGGAGGGGTGAGACCATGGAGGCATTCAAACACAAGAATGAGAATATTTAAATTAAGATGCTGCCAGACCGGGAGCCAATGTAGATCAGTGAGCACAGGGGTGATGGGTGATCAGGATTTGGGGTGATGGGTGATCGGGATTTGGTGTATATTAGTTTACAGGCAGCAGAGTTCTGGATGGTCTGTGGTTTATGGAGGTTTATAACTGGGAGGGTGACCAGGACAGAATTGGAATAGTCAAGTGTGGATTTAACAAAAACACAGATGAGGGCTTATGCAGGAGATGTTTTGAGACAGAGGTGGACATGGGTGATATTACAGAAGTGGTATTAGGCAGGTTAAGTGATGGAGAGAACACAGCGATGAGCTCAGCTCAGGTATAAACAGAACATATAGGTTGTAAACTGTCTGGTTCAGCCTCAGACATTGGCTAGTGAGGTCGATATAGACAGTGGATAGCGAGCAGACTTTGTGAGAGAGACTGAAGACAGAGGCTTCAGTATTCCCAGGATTTACATGACAAGAACAAATGTCAGTGACATATGGTTTATAGATATAATAGTTGCATCCAGAGACTTAACAGGGACACCAATAATAGCGAGGATGGGATAGTAGATCGTTTGAATCATCTTTAGTGCATAATAGATTCGCATTTCTAATGTTCTCCAATAATAATCTGCAGTAACTTCGCCAAACCAATAGGATAAACTCTTGCTGCCCATTTTTGTAAAATTCCAATCTATTGTTCTCAGATTCTGATCAATCTTTTCCCACTCTCTGGAGCTGCTGTTAGTGAAGGGGTGATGCTCCCGGCTTGGAAGAACACATTGAAAGAAATCCCTTATTAATGGAAGTGGAAAACTCTCTAATGACTCAATTAGGGTGCATGAAGACTGACATTAATTACACACACTGAACAAACAGATTCAGTTAACCCCTGTCAAACCAACATTTAGTGTTCCAAAATAAAGTAGAACATTTACCCAGACTTGATGTTATGTATGAGGTTTGTTAAGGGAAGGAGTGGTAGAGTCACTGGCCAGAAGCATTCACTCCTCCTTGGCTATGGGAGTAGTGACAGGGGAGTGGAGTACTGTAAATGATACACCCTGTTTAAAAAAAAGAGATGGGATAAACCCTGTAACTTCTGACCAATCAGTCTAATGTCGGCGATTGGAAATTTCTAGAGGCCATAACCCAGCTCAAAAATATATCTTTCTTGGAAAAACATCTGATAATAAATGACAAACAGGATGGATAGCTTGATAACCAATCATGTCTGATAATCTTGATCAAGTTAGTTGATGACATAACTGTGAGTGTTGATGAGGGCAGCTTGTTTCGTGTTATGTATATGAACTTTCAAAAGGCCTGTGATCAAATGACATTTCATAGACTTGTTATGAAAAACTGGATGACGTGGATTAATGTGACAGTGATAGTGTGGATATGACATTGACTCAGGGACAGAAAGCAGAGAGAAGTGGTGAACAGACATTGTTTATTCTGGAGGAGGAGAATATACAGTGATGTTTCTCAGGGGTCAGTATTAGAACCAGTGCTGTTCCTGACATATGGATAGATGCATGATATCGACGTAAATGTAAAAATAAACAATTTCAACTCCTGCAGATGGCATGAAACTCATAAGTAAGGGTGGCAAAAGCGCAGACCACAGAATTATCCAACCTCACAGACTGTATATATTTTTTTATTTATCATGGACTCTCATCCAACACCAATGTATTTCTCACTCTAATTTATTTGTGTGTGATTCTCGTGTGAGTGTGTGCGTGAATGAGCAGCGTACATGTTTATTATTTTATTCAGATCCAGTTTAGATTGTTAAGTATAATAAACTCACCTCTTGTTTAATCTCAAGAAAACCTGGCTGACTGGTTCTTACACGAGCACAATAAAGGTATAAGGTAAAATACTCACTGAGGTGGTCAGCACGTCCACTGCTAAAAAGGAATAAACCCGATTGTGGTCAAATGAGAGATAGGACAAGAGGGGATCTGGGACCCCTCCTCACATGGCTGTAACAGAAATTGATTGTAACCCAATGACAAACGAGAAATTAGAAGTAGGAAAAACAATTGATTCCCAGAAAAAAAATGAAGATTTCAATGTAGGTTTTATTGTGGCTTTCGCTGCGACAGCACTAAAACGTTCACATTCGGAGACAGTACCATCCTAAGCCACAGCTTATGAAAATATGTACAGATGAATTAGGATCACGAGCAGGCCACTCGGCCCCTCAAGCCTGCTCTGCCATTCAATAAGGTCATGACTAATCTGATTGTAAACTCGACTTCACATTTCCGCCTGCCCCCGATAACCTTTCACCCCCATGCTTATCAATAATCTATCTACCTCTGCCTTACAAATATTCAAAGACTCTGCTTCCAGCGCCTTTTGAGGAAGAGATTTCCAAAAACACACGACCCTCACAGGAAAAAAATCTCCTCATCTGTGTGTTAAACGGGTGACCCCCTTATTTTTAAATAGTGACCCCTAATTCTAGATTTTCCCACAATGGGAATCATCCTTTCCACATCCACCCCGTCCAGACGCCTCAGAGTCCTATATGTTTCAATCAAGTCGCCTCTTACTCTTCTAAAGTCCAGCGGATACAAGCCCAGCCTGTCCAATATTCCCACATAAGATGGCCCGCCCATTCCAGGTATCAGTCTAAATAGCCTTCTCTGTACTGCCCCCAATACATTTACATTATTCCATTAACAAGGAGACCAATACTGTACACAGCACTCCAGATGTGGTCTCACCAATGCCCTGTAAAACTGAAGCATGACCTCCATACTTTGCTATTCAATTTCTATAGCAGTAAACAATAACATGCTATTAGTTTTCCAATTACGTGCTGTACCTGCTTACTAGCCTTTTGTGATTCATGTACTTGGACACCCAGATCCCTCTGCATCTCAGAGCACTGCAATCTCTCACCATTTAGATAACAGGCTTCTTTTTTATTCTTCCTGCCAAAGTGGGCAATTTCACACTTTCCTGCAGTATACTCCATTTTCCAGGTCTTTGCCCACTCACTTAACCTATCTATATTCCTTTGCAGTCCCCTATGTCCTGTTCACAACTTCGTTTCCGACATATCTTTGTGTCATGGGAAAATTTAGCAATTCGGTCCCTTCATCTAATTCATTTATATAAATTGCAAAAAGTTGAAGATCCCTGTGGTACACCACTCGTTTCATCTTGCCAACCAGAAAATTACCCATTTATGCTGACACTCGGTTTCCTGTTAGCTAGTCAATCTTCTTTCCATACCAATATTTTACCCCCGACACCATGAGCTTTTGTTTTCCGTGATAAACTTTGTTGTGGCATCTTATCAAATGCCTGATAGAAATCTAAGTACAGTACATCCACCGGTTCCCCTTGATCCACAGCATATGTAACTCCATCAAAGAAATCCAACAAACTGATTAAACATGATTTAACTTTCATAAATCCATGTTGATTCTGCCTGATTACCTCGATTTGTTCTGAGTGCTGGCTATATCATCTCTCATAATATCTTCTAAATTTTTCCCCAAGACAAATGTGTAGCTAACTGGCCTGTAGTTTCCTGCTTTCTGTCTCCCTCCCTTTTTGAATAAAGGAGTTATATTGCCAATAAAGGAGTTACATACAGAGTGAAGTAACTTGGTATAGGTTAAACGCCTTGTCTGCTGAAAAGTTGAGTAATGTAGCCAGAAGGTTAGGGATTGCACTCCGTCCAAAAGCTAGGGAATACGTAATCGTAAGACTTGTGGCCAACCATTTTTCACTTGAAGCTGAAGGCTCAAACAGCGTTAAAATCACTAACAGATAGAGTAATGTTTGCGAAGGCAAAACTAGAACAGAAAGGACTAGAATTAGAATTCCAGAGAGAGCGAGAAAGAGCAGAGTGAGTGTTAACAAAGGGAAAAGTTAGAGGGTTCCAGAAGGAGAAGGAGGAAAGGGAGTTATGGTGGCTCAAACAACTAGATGAAGACTCAGTACACCCAGTGAGGGCACAGCTAGTGAGGGAGCTGCCCCGAGCTCAGGACCATGTGCTGAGCTCTTAAAGTTCTCCCAGTTCATTCTAAAGTTCAATGAGGAGGATGTGGCAGCACTTTTCTTTCCTTTTAAAAAATTTTCAAAGCAACTGCAATGACCGTCAGAGAACTGGACGCTGGTTTTGCAAAATAAAATAACAGGAAAAGATGAAAGTTCATCAGATTATGAGAGGACTGAAAATGCTATCCTGGGCCCATATGAGATAGTACTGGAGCTGGACCAGCAGAAATTCAGAATCTTTGGAAAGCAGCTTGACCAAACCTACCTGGCGTTTGAAAGAGTTAAGCAATTTCGGAACATTGGAACAGAGGAGCTGCAGAAGGACATCGAGCCTGTTCCACCATTCAATATAATAATAGCTGATCATCCACTTCAATGCCTTTTTCCGACACAATCCTCATTTCCCGTTATGTCACTGGTAAAAACTATATATTTGGGTGGTTTATAATCTCTTTCTTTTAGTTTTGGTGACTGCAGCTTTGACAGTAGCGAAGGTGCGAGAGCGAGCTGACAGCTGTGAAGTCAATTTCAGTGTAAGTTTAAAAGTGAATTCCCTTTTGTTTTCGGAGGACCAGGGGACTGCTGGGTAAGGAAAAACTATATATTTGGGTGGTGGCTGTACCCGAGACACTAAACGTGTAGTGTCTCCCACCCAACCTCCTCCTCAAACCAAAAAAAAGGACTCTGTTGTGTTGATAAGGTAAGCTTTTTATTTAAGAAGTTCTGTCCGTTGGATTGCTAACCTAACAAGTTTGAGTTTTTTTTTTGGTTTTTCAGTAGATTTGTTGGGAATTTAGAATAGAGGGAATGGAAGTTAAGGCAGTTGTATGTTCCTCCTGCAGAATGTGGGAGGTAAGGGTCTCCAAGAGTGTCCCTGCTGACTGCATCTGCGGGAAGTGCACCCAACTCCAGCTCCTCGAGAACCGCGTTCGGGAACTGGAGCTGGAGCTGGATGAACTTCGGATCATTCGGGAGGAGGAGGGGGTTATTGAGAGGAGTTATGGGGAGGTAGTCACACCTCAGGTAAAATAAGTAGGTAGATGGGTTACCGTCAGGGGAAGGAGAGGGAACCAGCAGGCAGTGCAGGGATCCCCTGTGACCGTTTCCCTCAACAACAGGTATACCGTTTTGGATACAGTTACGGGGGACGACTTACCAGGGGTAAGCAATGGGGTACAGGCATCTGGCACAGAGTCTGTCCCTGTTGCTCAGAAGGGAAGGGGGAAGAGGAGCAGAGCATTAGTCATTGGGGACTCCATAGTTAGGGGAACAGATAGGAGGTTCTGTGGGAACGAGAGAGACTCATGGTTGGTATGTTGCCTCCCAGGTGCCAGGGTTCGTGATGTCTTGGATCGTGTTTTTGGCATCCTTAAGGGGGAGGGGGAGCACCCCCAAGTCGTGGTCCACATAGGCACCAACGACACAGGTAGGAAGAGAGATGGAGATTTAAGACAGAAATTCAGGGAGCTAGGGTGGAAGCTTAGAGCGAGAACAAACAGAGTTGTTATCTCTGGGTTGTTGCCCGTGCCACGTGATAGCGAAGCGAGGAATAGGGAGAGAGAGGAGTTGAACACGTGGCTGCAGGGATGGTGCAGGAGGGAGGGTTTTGGTTTCCTGGATAATTGGGGCTCTTTCTGGGGTAGATGGGACCTCTACAAACAGGATGGTCTTCACCTGAACCAGAGGGGTACCAAAATCGGGGGGGGGGGAGATTTGCTAGTGCTCTTCGGGGGGGTTTAAACTAATTCAGCAGGGGAATGGGAACCTAAATTGTAGTGCCAGTGGACAGGATGTTGAGAGTAGTGAGGTCAGGGATAAGGTTACAAGGACGCAAGAGGGCACTGGCAAGCAAGAACTTGGTTTAAAGTGTGTCCACTTCAACGCCAGGAGCATCCGGAATAAGGTGGGTGAGCTTGCAGCATGGGTTGGTACCTGGGAGCTCGATGTAGTGGCCATTTCGGAGACATGGGTAGAGCAGGGGCAGGAATGGATGTTGCAGGTTCCGGGATTTAGATGTTTCAGTAAGAACAGAGACGATGGGAAAAGAGGGGGTGGGGGTGGCATTGTTAATCAAGGAGAGTATTACAGCGACAGAAAGGACATTTGAGGACTCGTCTACTGAGGTATTATGGGCCGAGGTTCGAAACAGGAGAGGTGAGGTGACCCTGTTGGGAGTCTTTTATAGACCTCCAAATAGTTGCAGAGATGTAGAGGAAAGGAAAGCGAAGATGATTCTCGACAGGAGCGAGAGTAAAAGGGTAGTTGTTATGGGGGACTTTAACTTTCCAAATACCGACTGGAAATACTATAGTTCGAGTACTTTAGATGGGTCAGTTTTTGTCCAGTGTGTGCAGGAGGGGTTTCTGACACAGTATGTAGACAGGCCAACCAGGGGCGATGCCACATTGGATTTGGTACTGGGTAATGAACCCGGCCAGGTGTTAGATTTAGATGTAGGTGAGCACTTTGGTGATAGTGATCACAATTCGGCTAGGTTTACCTTAGCGACAGGTATATACCGCAGGGCAAAAATTATAGCTGGGGGAAAGGAAATTATGATGCGATTAGGCAAGATTTAGGATGCGTAGGATGGGGAAGGAAACTGCAGGGGATGGGAACAATCAAAATGTGGAGCTTATTCAAGGAGCAGCTGCTGCGTGTCCTTGATAAGTCTGTACCTGTCAGCCAGGGAGGAAGTTGTCGAGCGAGGGAGCCGTGGTTTACTAAAGATTTTGAAGCGCTTGTCAAGAGGAAGAAGAAGGCTTATGTGAGGATGAGACGTGAATGCTCAGTTAGTGCGCTTGAGAGTTACAAGCAAGCCAGGAAGGATCTAAAGGGAGAGCTAAGAAGAGCAAGGAGAGGACACGGGAAGTCATTGGCGGATAGAATCAGGGAAAACTCTAAGGCTTTCGATAGGTATATCAGGAATAAAAGAATGACTAGAGTTAGATTAGGGCCAATCAAGGATAGTAGTGGGAAGTTGTGTGTGGAATCAGAGGAGGTAGGGAAAGTGTTAAATGAATATGTTGCGTCAGTATTTACAGTAGAGAAAGAAAATGTTGTCGAGGAGAATACTGAAATTCAGGCTACTAGGCGAGATGGGATTGAGGTTCACAAGGAGGAGGTGTTATCAATTTTGGAAAGTGTGAAAATAGATAAGTCCCCTGGGCCAGATGGGATTTATCCTAGGATTCTCTGGGAAGCTAGGGAGGAGATTGCAGAGCCTTTGTCCTTGATCTTTATGTCGTCATTGTCGACAAGAATAGTGCCGGAAGACTGGAGGATAGCAAATGTTGTCCCCTTGTTCATGAAGGGGAGTAGAGACAGCCCTGGTAATTATAGGCCTGTGAGCCTTACTTCGATTGTTTGTAAAATGTTGGAAAAGATTATAAGAGATCGGATTTATAATCATCTTGAAAAGAATAAGTTCATTCGCTATAGTCAGAACGGTTTTGTGAAGGGTAGGTCGTGCCTCACAAACCTTATTGAGTTTTTTGAGAAGGTGACCAAACAGGTGGATGAGGGTAAAGCAGTGGATGTGGTGTATATGGATTTCAGTAAGGCGTTTGATAAGGTTCCCCACGGTACGCTATTGCAGAAAATACGGAAGTATGGGGTTGAAGGTGATTTAGAGCTTTGGATCAGAAATTGGCTAGCTGAAAGAAGACAGAGGGTGGTGGTTGATGGCAAATATTCATCCTGGAGTTTAGTTACTAGTGGTGCACCGCAAGGATCTGTTTTGGGGCCACTGCTGTTTGTCATTTTTATAAATGACCTGCAAGAGGGTGTAGAAGGGTGGGTTAGTAAATTTTCGGTTGACACCAAGGTCGGTGGAGTTGTGGATAGTGCCGAAGGGTGTTGTCGGGTACAGAGGGAAATAGATAGACTTCAGAGCTGGGCTGAGAGATGGCAAATGGAGTTTAATGCGGAAAAGTGCGAGGTGATTCACTTTGGAAGGAGTAACAGGAATGCAGAGTAGTGGGCTAATGGGAAGATTCTTGGTAGTGTAGATGAACAGAGAGATCCTGGTGTCCAGGTGCATAAATCCCTGAAGGTTGCTACCCAGTTTAATAGGGCTGTTAAGAAGGCATATGGAGTGTTAGCTTTTATTAGTAGGGGGATCTAGTTTCGGAGGCACGAGGTCATGCTGCAGCTGTACAAAACTCTGGTAAGACCACACCTGGAGTATTGCGTGCAGTTCTGGTCACCACATTATAGGAAGGATGTGGAAGCTTTGGAAAGGGTGCAGAGGAGATTTACTAGGATGTTGCCTGGTATGGAGGGAAGGTCTTACGCGGAAAGGCTGAGGGACTTGAGGTTGTTTTCGTTGGAGAGAAGGAGGAGGAGAGGTGACTTAATAGAGACATATAAGATAATCAGAGGGTTGGATAGGGTGGATAGTGAGAGTCTTTTTCCTCGGATGGTGATGGCAAACACGAGGGGACATAGCTTTAAGTTGAGGGGTGATAGATATAAGAACAAAGAACAAAGTAAATTACAGCACAGGAACAGGCCCTTCGGCCCTCCAAGCCTGCGCCGATCCAGATCCTCTATCTAAACATGTCGCCTATTTTCTAAGGGTCTGTATCTCTTTTCTTCCTGCCCATTCATGTGTCTGTCTAGATACATCTTAAAAGACGCCATCGTGCCCGCATCTACCACCTCCGCTGGTAACGTGTTCCAGGCACCCACCACCCTCTGCGTAAAGAACTTTCCACGCATATCCCCCCTAAACTTTTCCCCTTTCACTTTGAACTCGTGTCCTCTCGTAATTGAATCCCCCACTCTGGGAAAAAGCCTCTTGCTATCCACCCTGTCTATACCTCTCATGATTTTGTACAGCTCAATCAGTTCCCCCCTCAACCTCCGTCTTTCTAATGAAAATAATCCTAATCTACTCAACCTCTCTTCATAGCTAGCGCCCTCCATACCAGGCAACATCCTGGTGAACCTCCTCTGCTCCCTCTCCAAAGCATCCACATCCCTTTGGTAATGTGGCGATCAGACCTGCACGCAGTATTCCAAATGTGGCCGAACCAAATTCCTATACAACTGTGACATGACCTGCCAACTCTTGTACTCAATACCCCGTCCAATGAAGGAAAGCATGCCGTATGCCTTCTTGACCACTCTATTTACCTGCGTTGCCACCTTCAGGGAACAGTGGACCTGAACACCCAAATCTCTCTGGACATCAATTTTCCCCAGGACTTTTCCATTTACTGTATAGTTCACTCTTGAATTGGATCTTCCAAAATGCATCACCTCGCATTTGCCCTGATTGAACTCCATCTGCCATTTCTCTGCCCAACTCTCCAATCTATCTATATTCTGCTGTATTGTCTGACAGTCCCCTTCACTATCTGCTGCTCCACCAATCTTAGTGTCGTCTGCAAACTTGCTAATCAGTCCACCGATACTTTCCTCCAAATCATTAATGGATATCACAAACAACAGTGGTCCCAGCACGGATACCTGTGGAACACCACTGGTCACACGTCTCCATTTTGACAAACTCCCTTCTACTGCTACTTTCTGCCTCCTGTTGCCCAGCCAGTTCTTTATCCATCTAGCTAGTATACCTTGGACCCCATGCGCCTTCACATTCTCCATCAGCCTGCCATGGGGAACCTTATCAAACGCCTTACTGAAGTCCATGTTTATGACATCGACAGCCCTTCCCTCATCAATCAACTTTGTCACTTCCTCAAATAATTCTCTTAAGTTGGTAAGACATGACCTTCCCTGCTCAAAACCATGTTGCCTATCACTGATAAGCCTATTTTCTTCCAAATGGGAATAGATCCTATCCCTCAGTATCTTCTCCAGCAGCTTCCCTACCGCTTCCCTCAGTAACCTGGGATAGATCCCATCCGGACCTGGGGACTAGTCCATCTTAATGCCTTTCAGAATACCCAACACTTCCTCCCTCCTTATGCCGACTTGACCTAGAGTAATCAAACATCTGTTCCAAGACTCAACATCCGTCATGTCCCTCTCCTCGGTGAATACCGATGCAAAGTACTCGTTTAGAATCACACCCATTTTCTCTGAGTCCAAGCATAACATTCCTCCTTTGTCCTTGAGTGGGCCAATCCTTTCTCTAGTTACCCTCTTTCTCCTTCTATATGAATAAAAGGCTTTGGGATTTTCTTTAACCCTGTTTGCTAAAGATATTTCATGACCCCTTTTCGCCCTCTTAATTCCTCGTTTCAGATTGGTCCTACATTCCCGATATTCTTTCAAAGCTTCGTCTTCCATCAGCCGCCTAGACCTTAAGTATGCTTCCTTTTTCCTCTTAGCTGGTCTCACAATTTCATCTGTCATCCATGGTTCCCGAATCGTGCCATTTCTATCTCTCATTTTCACAGGAACATGTCTCTCCTGCACGCTAATCAACCTCTCTTTAAAAGCCTCCCACATATCACATGTGGATTTACCTTCAAACAGCTGATCCCAATCTACATTCCCCAGCTCCTGCCGAATTTTGGTATGGTTGGCCTTCCCCCAATTTAGCACTCTTCCTTTGGGACCATTCTCGTCTTTGTCCATGAGTATTTTAAAGCTTCCGGAATTGTGATCACTATTCCCAAAGTAGTCCCCTACTGAAACTTCAAACACCTGGCCGTGCTCATTCCCCAACACCAGGTCCAGTATGGCCCCTTCCCGAGTTGGACTATTTACATACTGCTCCAGAAAACGCTCCTGGATGCTCCTTACAAATTCTGCTCCATCTAGACCTCTAACACTAAGTGAATCCCAGTCAATGTTGAGAAAATTAAAATCTCCGATCACCACCACCCTGTTGCTCCTACATCTTTCCATAATCTGTTTACATATTAGTACCTCTATCTCACGCTCGCTGTTGCGAGGCCTGTAGTACAGCCCCAACATTGTTACCGCACCCTTCCTATTTCTGAGTTCTGTCCATATTGCCTCACTGCTCGAGTCCTCCTTAGTGCCCTCCTTCAGCACAGCTGTGATATCCTCTTTGACCAGTAATGCGACTCCTCCACCCCTTTTACCTCCCTCTCTATCACGCCTGAAGCATCGAGATCCTGGGATATTTAGTTGCCAATCATGCCCTTCCCTCAACCAAGTCTCTGGACATATGTCAGAGCTAGTTTCTTTACTCAGAGAGTAGTAGGGGCGTGTAACGCCCTGCCTGCAACAGTAGTAGACTCGCCAACTTTAAGGGCATTTAAGTGGTCATTGGATAGACAGATGGATGAAAATGGAATAGTGTAGGTTAGATGGTTTCACAGGTCGGCGCAACATCGAGGGCCGACGGGCCTGTACCGCGCTGTAATGTTCTAATTCTAATTCTAATTCTAATTATTTAGGCCGAGGCATTGAGTACACCAATTGGGACATCATGTTACATTTGTACATAACATTGGTTAGGCCGCATTTGGAGTATTGTGGGCTGTTCTGGTCGCCGCACTACACAAAAGATGTGATTAAGCTAGAGAGGGTGCAGAAAAGATTCACAAGGATGTTGCCTGGTTTGAAGGGCTTGAGTTATAAAGAGAGACTGGATAGGCTGGTTTTGATTTCCCTGCAGCGAAGGAGGCTGAGAGGAGACATGATAGAGATATCTCAAATTAAGAGAGGCATAGATAGGGTAGATCGCCAGAGTCTGTTTCCCATGGTAAGGGTGACTAAAACTAGAGTGCGTAGATTTAAGGTGGGAGGGAGGAGGTCTAAAGGGATCAAAAGGGTAAATGTTTCACACAAAGAATAGCGGGTATTTGGAATGATCTGCCTGAGGAGGTGGTGGAGGCAGGAACAGTAGTGACATTTAAGAGGCATCTGGACAGGTACTTGAATGAACAAGGCATAGAGAGATATGGAATTAATGCAAGCAGTTGGGATTAGTATCGATCGGCATTATAGTCAGCCCAGAGGCGCTGGGCCGAAGGGCCTGTTTCTATGCTGTACGACTCTATGACTCCATTTAGAAATCTGTTCATCTATGCTTTAAACATACTCAATAATTGAGCTTCCACAGCCCTCTGGGGCAGAGAATTCCAAAGATTCTCAACCCTCTGAGAAAAGGCATGTCTCCTCATCTCTGTCCTAAGTGGATTTCCACTTATTTTGAAATTGTTTCCCCTGGTTCTAGATTCCCCAACCAGGGGAAACATGTTAGCTGCATCTACCCTGTCTATCACTTTCAATATTTTTTAGGTTTCAATGAGATCACCTCTCATTCTTCGAAACTCTAGAGAATACAGGCCCAGTTTCCCCAATCTCTCTTCATGTGATGGTCCTGCCATCTCGGGAACAAGTCTGATGAACCGTCATTGCACTCCCTCTATGATCATAACATCCTTCCTAAGGTAAGTGGACCAAAACTGCACACATTACTCCAGGGGCAGTCTAACCAAGGTTCCATACAATTGCAGCAAAACGTCACTACTACTGCACTCAAATCCACTTCAATAAAGGCTAACATACCATTAGTCTTCCTAATTGCTTTCTGCACCTGCATGTTTGTTTTCAGTGACTTAGTGACGAGGACATCCAGGTCCCTTCGTACAACTACACTTTCTAATCTCTTACCGTTTAAGAAATACTCTGCACATCTGTTCCTGCTACCGAAGTGGATAACCTCACATCTTTCCACATTATATTTCAACTGCCATGTTCTTGCTCACTCACGACATCTGTCCAAATCCCCTTGAAGCCGCTTTGCATCTTCCTCGCAACACTCATTCCCATCTAGTTTACTGGCATCTGAAAACCTGGAAATATTACATTGGTCCCCACATCCTAGTCATTGATACATATTGTGAACAGCCGGGGCCCAAGCACTGATCCTTGCAGTACCCCACCAGTCACAGCCTGAAAAGGCAAGAATGACTCATTTATTCCTACTCTCTGCTTTCTGCCTGTTAACTAATCCTTAATCCATGCCAGTACATTATCTCCTATCCCATGTGCTTCAATTTTACTAACCAACCTCCTGTCGGGGACTTTATCAAAAGCCTTCTGAAAATCCAAGTAAACCACGTCCACCAACTCCCCTTTATCAATTCTGTGAGCAACATCCTCAAATAACTCCAACAGGTTCGTCAAACATTGTTTCCCATTTATATATCCATGTTGACTCTGCCCAATCAGATCCATTTATCACATTCTTTGGAATAGAGTATAGCTTGTTCCCAGCGACTGATGTAAGGCTAACATATCTGTAGTGCCCTGTTTTCTCTCTCCATCCATTCTTAAATACTGGGGAGACATTTTCTATCTTCTAATGTACAGGAACAGTTCCAGAATCTACAGAATATTGAAAGATATTCACCAATGCATCCACTATTTCCAAAGCTTCCTCTTTCAACACTCTGGGATGTAGAATATCAGGTCCTGGGGACTTGTCAACCTTCAGCTCCATTAATTTCTCCAAGACAACCTTCTTGCTTATACTAATTAAATCAATTTCCTCATTCACCCGAATCCCTTGGATCTCTAATTCTGGGAGATTTCTTGTATCTTCCTCAGTGAAGCCAGACACAAAATAATCATTTAACTTCTCTGTCATTTCTCAATTCCCCATTATAAATTCTCCTGACACTGCCTGTAATGGACCCACATTTGTCTAAGCGAAACGTTTCCTTTTCACGTATCTATAGAAGATTTTACAGTCCATTTTTGTGTTTGTTTTTGGCCAGTGATATGAGCGCTCAAGATAGAGACCACATATGAAACCCTCAGAGCGGTGATCCCTCTCGAGGAGTTCACAAACTCGCCCCCCTCCCAGTAAAACCCACAAAGAGTGACAGAAGGTTCAAAAGTATTCTGGCTGATGAATTTTCCCTTGTACACAAAGCCTTAACCCCAGAGGAAAACCCTTGATAACCCCACTGTCTGGTTATCTGAAACCTTCTTTGGGAAGTTAGAGGACCCAAAGGATGTGTTAAACAAATCGTCCTTAGCTGAGGCTCAACAACCTGACCCAGTGTTAAAAAAGACACAGACTGTCCAAACCAAAACTGAAGCAGAGGGAGTTGCAGAGTGTTACTATTTAAAGAACGAGGTGCTAATGAGGAAGTGGAGACCGCTTCACAGACCTGCGGATAAAAAGTGGACAGTGCTTCACCAGATACGGATGCCACTGAGGTACCTTAAAGAAATATTAAGAATGGCCCACGAACTTCCAATGACTGGACATGTCGGTATATGAAAAATCGAACCCTGCATAAGACAGCATCTTCATTGGCCACAACTCCATAAAGATGTGGTGGAGTTCTGTAAAACTAGTCACATGTGCCTAGTTGTGGGGAAGACCCGAACTGCAATAAAACCTTCAACCCTAATTCCCATACCAGCTTTTGGGGAACCCTTCAGCAGAGTGCCAGTTGATTGTGTGGGACACCTGCTGAAAACAAAACGGTATTACCAGTATCTTCTCACCATTATGGATGTGGTGACCCGATTCCCAGAGGCCATTATCCCGAAGAACAAACTCTGCCAAGGTAGTGGTGGAGGGGCTAATCCAATTCGTTACCCGATATGGGCTGCCTGCTGAGATCCAGATGGAACAGGGCACACATTTTATATCAAGTATTTTTGAAAAGGTAATCTGGACATAACCCAGTGCAAGTCCTCAGCCTACCATCCACAGTTGCAAGGTGCTTTGGAGCGGCACCACCAGATCCTAAAGACAATGATCAGGCCATACTGCTATGAGTAACCCCATGACTGGGACAAAGGGCTGGGATTTCTCCTGTTGGTTACCAGGGACTTATCCAATGATTCCACTGGCTTTAGTCTCTTTCAATTAGTTTATGGATACGAGATGAGAGGTCCTCTTAAACTAATCAAGGAAAAGTTTTTTGGGGCAGAGGGATCAAACTTCCATGTTAGACTACATTTCCTTGCTCTGGGAGTGGCTCACGAGAGCCTGTGCCTTGGCTCAGTAACGCCTAAAGACCTCCCAAGCAGCTATGAAAAGGTAATCAGACTGAAATGCCGAGGCTGGAACATTTCAGGACAGAGACCATGTATTGTTACTACTCCCACTGCAGTGTGAATCCCTAAAAGCCCATTTCGGTGGTCCATATCGAGTGGCAAAAGGAATAGTCAGGTAAATTATTTAATTGACACCCCAGACCAAAGGAAAAAAGCAAAGGCTTTGGAGGGTACAGACATGCACAGATCTGTCAGACAGTCAAAAGGGGAGGATTGAAAAGGACAGTGAGGACAGGTTAGAAGAGGGCCATGAGGATTCTCAAGTGGAATCCCCAAGTCTCCGATTAGCCAATCCTGAAGTGTTAGATAAATTAGACCACACGCTCTCCTCTTTAAATACAAAAAATAAAAGGCACCATACAAAGGCTGATAACAGCATTTACAGAAAGCTGCAAGGGCAAGGTAAGTTCCAAAAGAGGCAAGTAGATGGTGAGGGAGGTGCCTCACCTAGTCGAAGAGCCGCAGTAGAGTGAAGTGAAAGCTGGACAGACACTTGCAAGCACTAATGTCCCAGAGGACATAGGGCAGATCAGAAAAAATGATGCTCCCTACAGTAAAGGGAAAAGTGAGGGCGAAATACCCTGAAGTAAATAGCATTTGTGTACCTCATCAGAAGCTAAAAGTGAGGTCAGTGTGGATCTACCCACTGAAGAACCCAATGATCAGGTCCCAAACCGAAAGCTAAACAAACCCAATTAAAAAACCAATTTATTACACATTGTCAGTTTAGGGAGGAAGTTTCGACAGGAACTTGAATGGTGAAAGCTTCATTGCAGGAGAGAAAAAAAGGTCGAACCCGACACATCATCATCCCAGACAAAACACCAAAAAATTAAATCAGCAAAACTGTAATAGACAATGTCAGCTGCAGTAATTCCAAGATTAATGTTTGAATTTGAGAAGTGATTATTGAGAATGAATTTGTGTTTCCTTCTATTTCTTCTCACAATTCTGTAATAAAATGTTCCTATTATCACATTTCTTTCCATGTGCTGCAGCGGTGTCAAGATAACACAATATGCCCAATGAGGAATTTTAATTCATCGATTAGACACTTACAGTAATCTTTTAATGGAAAAAATCCTGCAGCTAACCTTGAAAAGAATGGCAGCCAAGATGACCACCGCAATTGGCATCTGAAACACCTTTTCACATTCCAGAGGCAACAGGAGACACATGTCTGATGAGCCTGGACCCAAAACATTGGCTTTCTCTAGTTACTGAATTACCTAAGATTATATTCATTAACACGGTATACAAGGACATCCTGACAAATTGACTTTAAAAGAGCAAACTCCTCCAAGTGTAAATACTGGTATCCTGAAACCTGGGGAGATAGAAGTTCCTAACTTTGAATCTCTTAATAAGTATCCAGCAAATACAGTGAGGCAGTCAGGAGACCTTCTGTCATCTATGTGAAAGTTGGGAGTTGCCCTTGGACAAAGACAGACAAGCCAGTGATTCAAACTGTGCAGAAGCAGAAGGGCTGTGTCCCCCTCTCCCTCTCTCCATCTCTCTGTCCAGATAACTTCGCAAGTTTGAAAAGCACGTGCGGCTGTGAGCCCTCCAAGCCTACAGATTACTACAGACAGATACACCAGGGGAAGAAAGCCACCCACAAGTCTGCCTCCAAGAAAACCCTGAGCCACGTGGATCAGCCACAAAGGGCACTTTGACCATCCAAAGACTTCAAGAATATACCTTCAGCCAGAAGACCACCGAATCATCCAACCTCACAGAATGAGTATTTTTTTTAAATTTATTTAGGACTCCAATCCAATCACACATGTACTTCTCACTCTGTAATCTCATGTGATTCTCGTGTGAGTGTGTGCGTAAATGTGTTGTGTATTTTTTATGGTTTTATTTAGATACGGTTTAGATTGCTAAGTATAATAAACTCACCTCTTTCCTCTTTAAACTCTAGAGAACCTGTCCGATTGGTTCCTTCACCATCACACCAAAGGGAAAAGGTAAAATACTCACTGAGATGGTTACCACATCCACTATCTAGAAAGGGCAAACCCTATTGTGGTCAAATAAGAGGAAGGACAAGAGGAGAGACTGTGAACCCTCCACCTGGCTGTAACAATAGGCAGGGTTGGAGATGGAGAGAACACGGGAATGAAGTCAGCTCAGCATTAAATAGCAGAGGTTGTTAACTTCCTGGTTCAGCCTCAGACAAACGCCAGTGAGGGGGATGCAGATCGTGGATGGGGAATATCATTTGCGACAGAAGCTGAAGACAATGGTTTCAGTCTGCTCACGATATAAATTACGAGAACACTAAATCATTGAAATATGGCTTATGAATCTAATAGTTGGATACAGAGACTTAACAGGGGCACCAATAATAGCGAGGATGGGATAATAAATCGATTGAATCATCTTCAGAGCACAAACGATCCGCTCTTCTAATGTTATCCAGTAATAATCTGCAGTGAGCCAGTAAAACCAATAGGAGAAACTCCTGCTGTCTATTGCAGTAACATTCCAATCTATTGTTCTCAGATTCTGACCCATTGTTTTAACATTCCAATCTATTGTTCTCAGATTCTGACCCATTGTTGTAACACTACACTTTATTATTCTCAGATTTTGATCTATCCTCTCCCTCTCTCTGGAGCTGCTGATCTCTGTTATGTTCCCGCTGACATTATGGGATAATACATTGAAAGGAGCCCCATATTAATAGACAATGGAAAACCTCCCAGTGACACAATTAGGGCCCATGGAGACGGACATTAACTACAGTCACTGAACAAACAGGTTCAGTTAACTCATTACAATCTAAACGTTTTTGTACCACAATAAAGTAGAACATTTATTTGGTCTGGATAGGATATCTGAGATTTAATGAGGAAAGGAATTGTTGAAACACAGCGGCACTGGCCAGAATCTTCGAATCCTCCTTTGATATGGTATTGGTGACAGAGGACGGGAAGGCTGTAAATGTTACACCCTATTTAAAAAGAGGAGAGGTTGGACAAACCCTGTAACTACTGACCAATCAGTCTAATGTTGATATTTGGAAACTTCTGGAGTCCATAACCCAGCACAAAGTATTTCTTGCCTGTAAAATCATGGTTAATAAATGACGAGCAGCATAGATAAGTTAATGGAAACTCATTTTCTAATCTTGATCGAGTTCGTTGAGGACGTAACCGTGAGTGTTAATGAGAATAGCGTGTTTCGTGTAATGGGATCAGAGAATCATCGTGAGGTTAAGGCACAGAAAGAGGCCAGTTGGAACGTTATTGCTGTGCCAGCTGATAAACGATCCACTATTCTAATCCCACCATCCAGCATTTGGCCAATAACCCTGCAGATTGTGGCACCTGAGCTGCATGTCCAGACTCCTTCTGAATGGGTTGAGTGTCCCTGCCTCAACTACCCATTCAGGTAGTGAGTTTCAGACTCACACCAAAGCAGGGGACCCAGTCCTGAGCCTTGCAGAACGCCGCTGGAAACATCCCTGCTGACTCTAAAATACCCGTCAACAATTACCCTTTGTTTCCTGCCACTGAGCCAATTTGCTATTTCAGGGTGAACAGGTGTTTCCTCAACTCCCCTCCAATCTTTCCATCAATCATTTTAAATCTATGCCCCCTCATCACTGATCTCTCTGCTAATGTGATTAGACCCTTCACCTCCACTCTATCCAGGCCCCTAAAAATATATACATTTCAATCAGATCTCCCCTCAACCTTCTCTGTTCCAAGAAGAACAACCCCAGCCTATCCAATCATTCCACATAGCTGCATTTTTCCAGTCCTGGCAACATCCTCGTAAATCTCCTCTGTGCCCTCTCTAGTGCAATTACATCCTTTCTGTAATGAGGTGACCGGAACTGCACAAAACACTCAAGTTATGGTCTACCCAAAGAGTTATACAGTTCCAGCATAACCTCCCTGCTTTTGTATTCTATACCGCGGCTAATAAAGGAAAGGATTCCGTATGCCTTCTTAACCACCTAATCAACCTGTCCTGCTACTTCGGGGATCTGTGGACATTGACTCCAAAGTTCCCTCACTTCCTCTACACTTCCCAGTATTTTCCCATTAATCGTGCATCCCTTTGCTTTGTTTGAACTCCTCAATTTGCATCGCCTCATTCTTAATCAGGTGGAATCCCATTTGCCACTTTTCTGCCATCGATATCTTCCTGCAACCTACAGCAATCCTCCTCGCTATCTACCACACGGCAAATCTGTGTGTCATCTACAAACCTCTTGATCATGCTTCTACATTTACGTCCAAGTCATTAATATATACCACAAAAAGCAGGGGTCTCAGTCCTGAGCCCTGTGGAACACCATTGCAAACAGTCCGAAGGTTTGTCTGAAACAGTCCGGGGTTCCGAAGAAGGGTCACTGACCCGAAACGTTAACTCTGCTTCTCTTTCCACCGATGCTGCCAGACATGCTGAGTGATTCCAGCATTTCTTGTTTTTGTTATATAAAACTCTAGTTAGGTCACAGCTGGAGTGCTGTGTACAGTTCTGGTCAACACATTACAGGAAGGATGTGATTGTACTAGAGAGGGTGCAGAGCAGATTCACCAGGATGTTGCCTGGGCTGGAGCATTTCAGCAATGAAGAGGGATTGAAAAGGCTAGGGTTGTTTTACTTGGAGCAGAGAAGGCTGAGTTCGGACGTGATTGAGGTGTACAAGATTATGAGGGGCATTGATAGGTTAGATAGGACGAAAATGTTGTCCTTAGTGGAGGGGTCAAGAACCAGGGGGCATAGATTTAGGGTCAGGTGCAGGAGGTTTAGAGGATTTGAGCAAACAATGTTGCACCCAGAGGGTAATTGTTATCTGGAACGCATGGCCTGAAGAGGTGGTGGAGGGAGGAACGCTTGCAACATTTAAGAAGAATTTAGGTGAGCATCTGAAACGCCATAGTATGCAAGGCTACGTGCCAAGTGCAGGAATATGGGATTAAAGTAGTTGAGTGCTGGATGGTTAGCACTGACACGATGGGCCGAAGGGCCTGTTTCTGTGCAGTATAACATTATGACTGGAAAATAAGGAGAATCTGGTTTGATTGGATGAAGGGTCAGTAACCAGAGAACACAGTTTAATGTTGATTCACAAACAAACAGAGGAGAGATGAGATTTGCTTTTCTTTACACAGCGAGTGTTTATGATTTAGAATTCACTTCCTGAAAGGGTTGTGGAAGCAGATTTAACAGAAGCTTTCAGTCAGGAATTGGATCAATACTAACAGGGTGATTTACTGGACTTGGAGAAAAGAAGAAGGGAGAGGAATCATTGGAAATCTCCTTCAAAGAGCTGGAACTGGTACGATTTGTTAAATCGTCTCCTCATGTGCTGTGTAATTCTCTGACTGTCTGATAACAGAAACCATTGAGTACGTATCTCGTGTGTACAATTGACACTCAGCAGTTTTTAATCCAGAGATTAATTGTGACTTGTTTTCTGATGAAGCCAACAGCAGAAAGACAAATACAAGGGGCTGGTGAGGTAAATTGTGTTGACAATGTGTTTATCGGGTTATGATGTCTCTCTTTGATCACAGACCTCGCCTGGTTTCAATCAGTCAATTCCAAACTCATTGATTTTATTGCTATTTTATTTCCTGTCTATTTGTTCTCAGGATATGAGTGATACTGACAATGCCAGCATTACTTCCCCATCTCTGGTTACCATGAGAAAATGGTGGGCTTTCACCCTGAACCACAGAAGTCCGTGTTGTGAAGGTGTTCCCTCAAACAAACTAACCTTTTGTGTTTTCATTATTGGGCACTTCGTAATGAGTTGTGTTTGCAAACAAAGATGAGAATTTTACAATCGAGCCATTACTGGACCATGTACCAATGTAGGTCAGTGAGGACAGGAGTGATGGGTGAATGGGAGTTGGTGTGAGTTTGGATATGAGATTCAGATCAGCTGAGGCGGGGCAGCATGGCATAGATACAGAGTAAATCTCCCTCTACACTGTCCTCATTAAACACTCCCCATGACGGGTATATCACGGGGGTTAGATATAGAGTAAAACCCCCTCTACACTGTCCCCATCAAACAATCCCAGGACAGGTACATCACGGGGATTGGATACTCTCCTCGTCGGTCTGCTCCTGGGCCTGGCCAAGGTGGCAGTTCACAGGTCCAGGTTGCGGGCCGTCGGGGGGACCGCCCTCCCCGATTGCCTGCCCCTCTTCCGTGGTTACGTTCGCGCCCGGGTGTCCCTGGCGAAGGAGCATGCAGTGTCTGCCAGTATGCTTGAGTTCTTCCGCGACCGGTGGGCACCGCAGGGACTGGAGTGCATCATTGACGCCGAGAATGGCATTTTAATTTGAGTTTTGTGATTATTTATCTGGTGTCAATAAGGTTATTCTAAAAATGTAAATATGTATATAAAGGGGGCCTGAGGAATAAAGGCCCCCTCGACATGAAAAATATAAAAGGGGCCTGGGGTATAAAGGCCACCTTATATTAAAAAAACGAAAAACAAACGGGGGTTCGATACAGAGTAAAACCCCCTCTACACTGTCCTCATTAAACACTCCCAGGACAGGGACAGCACTGGGATTAGCTGCTCTCTGATTTGGGAGCCTGAGTGCATCAACGAGGTGCAGCTGACTGTGGCTATGTGCACAGGTTGGGTGCTGCAGGCTGTGTGACTGCTGCAAGAGGGAGATTCAAACTGAAACAAAAGTTTGTTCCAAATTTCAACAAAGGAAGGAAGGTAGAGAACTGGAAGCTTTTTTGTGAGTTTGTTTTATCCTGAAGTCTTTTTCATTGATTGTTGGGGGTGGGGAAAGAAGAGACCTGAAGACCTTGGGTGGGGCTGCATTGTTCAATAGGGAGCTCCTGTTTTGAACATCTTTGGATCGGGAGCTCCCTCCCCACCACAACTACTAAGGCTGGGACAGCTGGAGCTGCCCAGGTGAAGAGACTTCTCTTCTCTTTTCTCTTATCTGAACATCGAAGGAGGCGTGTGCCTTGGCAGCTTACAGCTGACCCAGGTGAAGACATCACCCCACCCTCCCAACTGGAAGACCAGCTATAAGACTTCTTTAAAATACCAACAAAGACTGATTCCTCCTGGCCTTCCTCTCCCTCAGCCTCTTCCCCTGTGCTACATCCTTTAAGTATTGCTTTTTTGATATATTGTACTTGCTTTTTTATTTTCTCTCAGCAAAGTGCCTGTAACTCTTCTACCCCATGACTTCTCCATCCTCTCCGGTGGCGGGGCCCTCCTATGCTGCAGCAGCTACGACGGCTGCTACTGTGGCCCCGTCACCATTTAACATCTTAATATCAAAGCATGGGGTGAAGAGTTACATCCATCCTAATATGACTATTGAGGCTTGTGTTAAGGCAATGGCCGTGGTTGTCGGCCCCTCGGCCATTGTTGCAGCCTCAAAGATGTATGGGAAGGCTGTGTTCTTCCTGAAGACCGAGCGGGCTGTGTCCTTCGCCCGAAGTACGGGGCTCACAGTGGGTGGGATTTTCCTGCCAGTGGACCCTCTGGGGGCCATTGCACATCAGGTAATCTTGTCGAACGTCCCACCCTTCATTCCTGATGAGCTCCTCCTCCCCCACCTACACCATCTGGGAGAGGTGAGGTCAGGGATCACCCCAGTCCCGTTCGGTCTTCGGGAGCACAGCCTCCGACATGTGTACTCCTTCCGTCGCCAGCTATTCATGCAGCTGGCGCGGGAGGAGGTCTTGGAGGGCCTCTTCGGTATAGAGTTTCAGGGGACGGCCTACCGCGTTTTCTGGACCTCGGATGGGGCGCGGTGCCACGTCTGCAAGGGGGTGGGTTATGTTCGTAAGAACTGCCCCAACCTCCTGGCCGCCAGCTCCACCTCGGCGGTGCAGAGTGGTTCCACAGCACCTGCTCCCACTGCCCCCACACATCCAATAGATACCGCTCGATCGGTTCCGGAGGCGGGGGTTAGATGCAGAGTAAATCTCCCTCTACACTGTCCTCATTAAACACTCCCCATGACAGGTACATCACGGGGGTTAGATACAGAGTAAATCTCCCTCTACACTGTCCTCAGTAAACACTCACCATGACAGGTACATCACGGGGGTTAAATACAGAGTAAATCTCCCTCTACACTGTCCTCATTAAACACTACCCATGACAGGTGCATCACGGGGGTTAGATATAGAGTAAAGCTCCCTCTACACTGTCCTCATTAAACACGCCCCATGACAGGTACATCACGGGGGTTAGATGTAGAGTAAAGCTCCCTCTACACTGTCCCCATCAAACACTTCCAGGACAGGTACAGCACGGAGTTAGATACAGAGTAAAGCTCCCTCCTCACTGTCCCCCATCAAACACTCCCAGGACAGGTACAGCACTGGGATTGGCACCTCTGTGATTGGGAATACTGGGTGCCTCAACGAGGTGCAGCTGACAGTGCTGCAGTCAGTTGCTGGAGGTGCTGCTGGAGAGGGAGTGCTGAGGAGACACTGCAAAAACTTTTCAACAACTTTTGCTGCAGAGGAGGAAAGACTTTTGGATTAAGCCTGTATTTCGAGGTGGGTGTTGAGCACCAGACTCTTACTTTATTTGGACTGTTGTGGGAGGTGGAAGAGGCCAGAAGAACAAGGGGTGGGGGCTATACAATTCTGCAGGGAGCTGTGCAGTTGCACTAAAGTTGCAGCGAAGCTTCCTCCCCACCGCAATTGCCCAGCCTGAGTCAGCTGAAGCTGCCTGGCTAATATACAGAAGGGGATAAATAGTGCCTGGGCAGCTTCAGCTGACCCAGGTGAAGACGTCTCCCACAACCAGAAGACCAGGAGTATTCACACTGCTCAGAGTACCACCATTTCAGGAGAGAAAAAAAAGCAAAGTCATCGCTTGCAGCCTGTCTTGCCCCTTTCCTGTGTACCCTCAGCCTCTCGGCAAACCTCCTAGTTGGTTTCTTTGTTTGTTTGTTTGTTTGCTTGCCTGCAATTTGGGGGTGGGTTTGGCTCTTGAGCCATTGCAAGCCCATCATCACCGGTGGCGGGGCCTTCTCATATCTATGCGGCTGTACCCTCTGTGGCCAACCGTGTGACCCCATCACCTTTTAAATTTATTACTTGAAACCATGGGGTAAAGAGCTACCCCCACCCCAATATGTCCATAGAGGCCTGTGTAAGGGCAATGGCCGAGGTTGTCGGCCCCTCGGCCATTGTGGCAGCCTCAAAAATGTACGGGAACGCTGTGTTCTTCCTGAAGAACGAGCGGGCCGTGTCCCTGGCCCTGAATAAAGGGCTCACTGTGGGTGGGACTGTCATGCCGGTGGACCCTCTGGGGGCCACTGCGCAGCAGTTAATGTTCTCAAACGTCCCGCCCTTTATTCCCAGTAGGCTCCTCCTTCCCCACCTGCACCACATGGGGGATGTGAGGTCGGGGATCACCCCCGTCCGGCTTGGTCTTCGGGAGCACAGCCTCCAACATGTCACCTGCCCATTTACCTCCTCTCTCCTCACTATCCCAGGCCCCAAATACTCCTTTCAGGTGAAGCAGCGATTTACTTGTACTTCTTTCAATGTAGTATACTGTATTCGCTCCTCACAGTGTGGTCTCCTCTACATTGGGGAGACCAAGCGCAGACTGGGTGGCCGCTTTGCGGAACATCTCCACTCAGTCCGCAAGCAGGACCCTGAGCTTCCGGTAGCTTGCCATTTCAACACTCCCCCCTGCTCTCATGCTCACATCTCTGTCCTGGGATTGCTGCAGTGTTCCAGTGAACATCAACGCAAGCTCGAGGAACAGTATCTCATCTACCGATTAGGCACACTACAGCCTGCCGGACTGAACATTGAGTTCAATAATTTCAGAGCATGACAGCCCCCCATTTTACTTTCATTTTTAGTTATTTTTTCTTCCTTTTTTTTACATTCTTTTTTACATTTTTTACAATTTTTTTTTTGCATTTATTCCATTTCATCTTCGTTTGTTCAGTTTGCTTACCCACTGTTTTTTTCAGGTTTTTTTTTCAGGTTTGCTCTTGCTGCTGTTCAATATTCACTGTATTTACACCTAATCTGTACTAATGCTTTGTCTTTCAACACACCATTAACATATTGTTTGCCCTTGTTCCGTGACCTTTTGGTCAGCTATGTGGCCTGGTCCAATCTGCACCTTCTCCTTTGTTATCTCTTGCCCCACTCCCACCTCACGTGCTTATAATCTGTGACTTTTCTAATATTTGTCAGTTCCGAAGGAGGGTCACTGACCCGAAACGTTAACTCTGCTTCACTTTCCACTGATGCTGCCAGACCTGCTGAGTGATTCAAGCATTTCTTGCTTTTGCTCTAACATGTCTACTCCTTCCGCCGCCAGTTATTTATGCAGCTGGCGCAGGAGGAGGACTCGGAAGGCCAGTTTGATGTGCAGTTCCAGGGGACGGCCTACCGTGCCTTTTGGACCTCGGATGGGGCGCGATGCCATGTCTGCAAGGGGATGGGGCATGTTCGTAAGAACTGCCCCAACCTCCCGGCCGCCAGCTCCACCTCGGCGGCCCAGGGTTCTCCCGCCAGCCCAACACATCCAACAGACAGGGCTCAGTCAGTTCCGGAGGCTGTGGTTTTCAAAGCCTCCTGCGGGGAGGGGAGTGCCCGCCCGAGTGGAAGGAAGACACGGAGGCAAAAAAAACATCAAGAGGCGCGTCCCCTGGACACATTGAAACAACCCGAGCCTGAGCTCAGCCCAAAGCCCGTTCTCACGGAATCCACCTGTCCCAGGGCTGGAATCAGGCCCAGGGTGACTAAAAAGAAGGCGGGTGCGGAGTCGGAGGCCTCTGATGACATGCAGGTCTCTGAGCCTCTGCGCTCTGGTGGGAAAAAGAGGAGAAGGCACCCCTCCACAGTAATGACACAGGGCCCTGAGGTCCAGGGCCCATCTGTTGGAGGGCAGCTGTCTCCTGTTTCGGGTCCCCACGTTTCCCCAACCGCCACCACCAAGGCTACAAAGTCTGGGCAAGAGCACCCTATACCTCAGGATGGAGGGGAGAGGAAGGCCCCGTTACATGAGGCCCCTCCTGAAAGAGTAAGTGGGGCCCTGCTTGTGGTGGGGGAGCCCGGGGACGCCGCGCATTCTGCCACTGCTACTGGGTCGGGTGCCCTGAGTGAAGGGGAGGGCGAGGCCCCAGAGGGTTGGCCCTCCCAGCCGGAGTCCACCACCAGCCAGGAGACACCCGACCCGGTTATAACTGAGAATGCTGCTCCATCTGCTGGGCCTGTGGGTGCTGGCAGAGCGGGAGATGGCCTCCTCTCTCCGCCTCCGGTATCGGCTCTGGCTGGATTTCTGGAGTCAGGAACTTCTCTCTCCCCAGGACCACACGTTGGCCTGGGACGGAGCTGGAGGGGGGTCCTGAACTGCTGGCGCCCACAGGCTCCAGTGTCACAGTAGAACCCAGAGAGGACTCCTCCGCCATCGATCCTGGGGGTGGGATCGTTACGGAGGCAGGACCAGCTGGCGCGGCCGGGACGTCCGCCACACCGTGTGTGGTGGATGTGTCGGCCGCTGGCGGTGACGACCCGGAGGAGGATGGGTATTCGGTGCGGAGCATGGAGGATGATCTTGATTCCATCACCAGTGAGGTGGTGGAGTCCCTTGTGCCTCCCACCGAATCTCCTCTCATCCCAACGGCGGAACTCTGGGATTTCCTCGCGGTTTGCAGGGGTTGCCGCAATAAAGTTCAGCTGGCCCTCGACCGTTGGTCGAATCTGGCGCTGATCATCCAGTCCGTCCGTGCCACCCTCAAGAAAGCGGGCAAGCGCGCGGATGTAAAACTGGTTGAGAGGCGCTGTTTTAATGTGTTCCTCAATGGGTTGCTGGGGGAGTGGAAGGCCAGGTGCACTTCCACTCCCTCCTCACAGTGAGCTGTTGGTGACGGATTTTAAGTACCTTTGACATGAAGAAAACCATAGCCAGCCTCAACATCAACGACAGCAGGGGGGCTCACCGCAGATTTCACAATCTCTCAGTCCTCAGGGAAGGGAGATATGCGGTGAGCTTTCTGCAGGAAACCCACACCGTTCCGGGAGACGAAGCCACCTGGCTCCTGGAGTGGCAGGGTGGGGTCACCTCACCCCTATTTCTAGTGGGCTGGCTATTTGTTGGCCCCGACTTTTCAGCCGGAGATCTTTGGGGTCAAGAAGCTAGTGCCGGGCCACTTGATCCACCTCACCGGTCGCCTGGGTACCGTGCTGCTCCACTTTGTGAACGTGTACGCGCCCAGGCCCGGCGCGTTGCAAGCACACTTCTTTGAAGAAGTGTCCGCTCTCTTGAGCGCCATCGATAGCGGCGAGTGCATCATCCTTGGGGAGGATTTTAACTGCACCCTCGAGGTGGGGGATCGCTCCCGTCACCAGCGCGGCCAAGCGTCGGTGGAGAAGTTGAGGGGACTGATCAGCTCACTTAACTTGGTGGACGTCTGGCAGAATCTCCATCCTGACTCCAGCGCCTTCACGTGGAGGTCTGGAGGAGGGTCGCGAATCGACCGCCTCTACTTTTCACAGGCGTACGTCTCCCGCGTCTCGGCGTTACTCCATGCGGCTGGTGCCGTGCTTGGAACACCGCCTGGTGTGGGCAGAGTTCACTCCGCTCCGCACGCGGGTGGGGTCCGCGTACTGGCACTTTAGCAACCGGCTGCTGGAGGACGGGCGATTTCGGGACTCGTTCTGTCGATTCTGGGCCGACTGGAGAAGGAAGCGGGGGGCTTCCCCTCCTTGAGGCTATGGTGGGATGTGGGCAAGACTCACATCCGCATCTTCAGTCAGGAGTATGCGAAGGGGTCGAACAAGAGGCGGGAGGCTGAGATCGGGCGCCTTGAGAGGGAGGTGCTCGACTTGGAGTCCCGCCTCGGTCATGCCGTCGCGGACCCGGCCCTGTGGCAGGTGTACAAAGCGAAGAAGGATACGCTGAGGGACCTGCAGCTCATAGGGTCACGAGGCGCGTACGTGAGGTCGTGGATCCAGATCCTGGAAGTTTTGACTGCGCCTCACCCTTCTTCTACTCGCTGGAAAAATGGCGGGGTGTCCATAAGCAGCTCGTCGAGCTGCTGGCCGATGACGGATCCTGCATCACAGATCAAGAGGGAATGGCCCTCCTGGTCCGTACTTATTACAGTGCGTTGTTCTCTCCGGATCTGTCCAGCGAGGATGCACACAGAGTTTTGTGGGAAGATATGCTGCAGGTCTGCCCGGAGGGCGCCTAAGAATTGGAGGCTCGGCTCACGTTGGTGGAGCTGACCAGCGCCCTCCACCAGCTCTCAAGGGGCAAATCCCCAGGGCTGGATGGGTTGACCGTGGAGTTCTTCAGGGCGTTCTGGGACGTCCTGGGGGACGATTACGCGCGGGTCCTGGGGGAAAGCCTGGCGACCGGGGTGATGCCCCTCTCGTGGCGCAGGGTGGTCATCATCCTGCTGCCGAAGAGGGGCGATCTCCACCTGCTTAAAAACTGGCGTCCGGTCTCCCTCCTCAGCACGGATTACAAGATTTTTGCCCGGGCTACGTCTACCCGCCTGGGCTCCATGCTGGCATACAAGATCCACCCCGACCAGTCCTACACGGTCCCGGGCCGGTCCATCCAGGACAACATCCACCTGGTCTGGGACCTGATCCATCTTTCCCAGAGGACTGGTCAGTCGGGCGCCTTTCTCTCCCTAGATCAGGAGAAGGTGTTCGACAGGGTGCATCACGATTACCTTTTCGGGACTCTGCGCGCTTTCGGATTCGGGCCGCATTTTGTGGCCCGCGTCCAACTTTTATACACCACCGCAGAGCGTCTCATCAATTAACGACTCCTTGATGGCGCCCCTTCGCTTTGGGAGAGGAGTGCGTCAGGGATGCCCCATGTCCAGCCAATTGTATACCATCTGCGTGGAGCCCTTCCTGTGCCTGCTTCACAGGAGGTTGACGGGATTGGCTCTGCGCGAGCCGGCCATGCGGGTCGTGCTCTCGGCTTACGCCGACAACGTGCTCCTCGCAATCACAGATCCCGTTGACTTGCGGAGGATGCGCGACTACCAGCAGAACTTTTCTGCCACGTCCTCCGCGAGGATCAATTGGGAGAAATGTTCCGGACTCCTGGTTGGTCAGTGGCGGGTGGACTCCCTGCCAGAGGAGATGACACCTTTTGCGTGGAGCACCATGCACCTCCTCTATCTGGGAGTCCACCTTAGCCCCGCTGAGGAAGCTTGGCCGGCAAACTGGCAGGAGTTGGAGGCGAAAGTCACCACTCGGTTGGGGCGCTGGACAGGACTGCTCCGTGTGCTTTCCTACAGGGGCCGAGCATTGGCCATAAACCATCTGGTGGCCTCCATGCTGTGGTACCGGTTGGTCACTTTGGCCCCGCCCCCTGTATTTGCCACCAAGATCCGGAAGAAACTCGTCGATTTCTTCTGGGGCAAGAGGAAACACTGGGTCTCTGCCACGGTCCTGAGTTTCCCGATTGAGGAGGGCGGTCAGTCGCTGGTGTGCATCCGCACCCAGACTGCGACTCTCCGCCTTCGGACCCTGCAGAGATACCTGTACGTCAAGCGTCCTCCCAGATGGTGTGCGCTGGCGACGTATTTTTTCCGCCTTCAAGGCGACACGCAGCTCCCGGTGGAGTCCGTTAGCCGCACCTCTCTGAGGGAGTTGCCTCTCTTTTACCGGGATCTATTCCGAGTCTGGAACATGGTCGCCTCCAGTCGGGGTGCTCCCCCGCCGGCGGAGGAGAGGGCCTCGCCACCCCCAGTATGCCCCATACTGCGGGTGGCGAGGGGGCTCGGGATTGCGGATCGATCCCGGCCGAGCTGAGCCCCGCTCGGCCGGAACTGCTCTTCGGACCCAGGCCCCGAAACCCTCCTCGGGAGCCGGTCCCGCACAACCCGAGCCGCCTCTCGGAAATGCCCTCCGTGCCATTCCAATCGGCGCGGAGGGGTTTCCTGTACGGGCTGCTCCTGCACACTCTCCACTTCCTCGCCCTCGTCAGCCGGCCGGACACGCCCTGGCGGTCTGCGTTGCCATCTGGCGGCGAGGGGTAACACCGATGGAGGTCTCTCTACGCGGGAGTCTTCCCCCTTTGCATCGGGGACCTGGGATGGAGGGTGCTGCACAGAGCAGTCCCGTGCAATAGACTTTTAAGTAGGTTCACGGACTCCCAGGCCGCCTGTACTTTCTGCGGCCTGGACGAGTCCGTGTTCCATGTTTATACCAATTGTGCGAGGTTGCAGCCCCTCCTTGAGTATCTGAAGGGGCTGCTCCTCAAATTCTGGCTGCACTTCAGTCCCACGCTCCTGATCTTTGGGCACCTGGTGCGGAGGGGCTTGGACCGGGAGGAGGATCTCCTTGACGGTCTGCTCCTGGGCCTGGCCAAGGTGGCAAATCGCAGGTCCAGGCTGCGGGCCGACGGTGTGTCCGTCCTCCCCGATTGCCTGCCCCTCTTCCACGGTTATGTTCGCGCCCGGGTGCCCCTGGAGAAGGAGCATTCGGTGTCCGCCGGTACGCTTGAACCTTCCACGACCGGTGGGCACAGTAGGGACTGGAGTGCATTGTCAAGGCCGAAAATGGCATTTTAATTTGAGTTTGTGTTTATTTCTGTTTTTAATAACGTAATTTTAAAAAACATAAGTGTGTATATAAAGGGGGCCTGAGGAATTAAGGCCCCCTCGACATAAAATATATAAAAGGGGCCTGGGGTATAAAGGCCACCTTTAAAAAAAAATGGGGGTTAGCTGCTTCCTAATTGGGACTCCAGAGTGCATCAACGAGGTGCAGCTGAGGGTGCTGAAGTCAGTTGCTGGAGGTGCTGCTGGAGAGGGAGTGCTGAGGAGAAACTGCAAAAACTTTGAACAACTTTTGCTGCAGAGGTTGAAAGACTTTTGGAATAAGCCTGTAATTCGAGGTGGGTGTTGAGCACCAGACTCTTATTTCATTTGGACTGTTGTGGGAGGTGGAAAGGGCCAGAAGAACAAGGGGTGGGGGCTACACAATTCTGCAGGGAGCTGTGCAGTTGCACTAAAGTTGCAGCGAAGCTCCCTCCCCACCGTAATTGCCCAACCTGAGTCAGCTGAAGCTGCCTGGCTAATATACAGAAGGGGATAAATAGTGCCTGGGCAGCTTCAGCTGACCCAGGTGAAGACGTCTCCCCCAACCAGATGACCAGAAAAACTTAAGACCAAGTGTGCTGGCAGAGACTGTTTCAAGTGTGCTGTGTGCACCACCTCCAGAAAGGAAAAGAACGTCATCCCTTACAGCCTGTCTTTTCCTCTCCTCTATTCCCTCAGCCTCTCCCCTAACCTGTTGTTTGTTTGTTTTGAACATCTTAAAGTTATTTTCAAGCCTATAATTTGGGATGGGTTTAGCTCTTATACCCATGGCAAGCCCTTCATCACCGGGGGCGGGGGCCCTCTCATACCTATGCAGCTTCAGCCTCTGTGGCTGCCCACGTGGCCCCATCACCCTTTAAATTAATATCATCCAGCCATGGGGTGAAGAGCTATCCCCACCCCAACATGTCCATTGAGGCCTGTGTGAAGGCAATGGCCGAGGCTGTCGGCCCCTCGGCCAATGTTGCGGCCTCAAAGATGTATGGGAAGGCTGTGTTTTTTCTAAAGACCGAGCGGGCGATGTCCCTGGCCTTGGGTAAGGGGCTCACTGTGGGGGGAACCTTCCTGCCTGTGGATCCTCTGGGGGCCACTGAGCAGCGAATGTTGTTGTCAAATGTCCCGCCCTTCATTCCCAGTGAGCTCCTCCTCCCCCACCTGCAACAACCTCGGCGGCCCAGGGTGGTTCCACAGCAGCTCCTCCCAGCCCACCCCCACAGATTCAACGGAGGCTGTGGTTTTCACAGCCTCCAGCGGGGAGGGGAGTGCCCGTCCGAGTGGAAGGAAGATGTGGAGGAAACAGAAACATCTACATCTGGGGGAGGTGAGGTCGGGGATCACCCCAGTCCAGCTTGGTCTTCGGGAGCACAGCCTCCGGCATGTCTACTCCTTCCGCCGCCAGTTATTTATGCAGCTGGTGCGGGAGGAGGTCTTGGAGGGCCAATTTAATGTGGATTTCCAGGGGATGGCCTACCGCATCTTTTGGACCTCGGACGGGTCGTGGTGCCACATCTGCAAGGGGGTGGGGCACGTTCGTAAGAAGTGCCCCAACCTCCCGGCCGCCAGCTCCACCTCGGCGGCCTAGGGTGGTTCCACCGCACCTCCTCCCAGCCCACCCCCACAGATCCAACGGAGGCTGTGGTTTTCACAGCCTCCAGCGGGGAGGGGAGTGCCCGTCCGAGTGGAAGGAAGACGCGGAGGAACAAGAAACATCAAGAGGCGCGTCCACTGGACAGATTGGCACAACCCGGGCCTGAGCTCAGCCCAAACCCCGTTGCCACAGAATCCACCTGTCCCAGGGCTGGGCTCAGGCCCAGGGTGACTACAAGAAAGAAAGGTGCGGAGGCGGAGGCCTCTGATGACATGGAGCTCTCTGAGCCTCCACGCCCTAGTGAGAAAAATAGGAGAAGGCACCCCTCCACAGAGAGAACAAGGGGCTCTGAGGTTCAGGGTCCCTCTGTTGGAGGGGAGCTGTCTCCTGTTTCGGGTCCTCAGGTTCCCCCTACCACCACCACCAAAATCAAGGCTGCAAAGTCTGGGCAGGAGCTCCCTGTTACTCAGGATGGACTGGAGGGGGAGACAACTGTACATGTGGCCCCTCCAGGGGAAGCCAGTGGAGCCCTGCTTGCTGTGGGGGATCCTGGGGACGCCGCCCATTCTGCGACTGCCACTGGGTCGGGTGCCCTGAGTAGAGGGGAGGGCGGGGCCCCAAACGATAGGTACTCCCAGCCGGGGTCCACCACCAACCAGCAGACACCCGACCCGGTTATAACCGAGAATGCTGCCCCATCTGCTCCGGCTGGATTTCTGGAGTCGGGAACTTCTGTCTCCCCTGGACCACTCATTGGCCTGGGGACGGAGGTGGAGGGGGGTCCTGAACTGCTGGCGCCCACAGGTTCCAGTTTCACAATAGAACCCAGAGAGGACTCCTCCGCCATCGATCCTGGGGGTGGGATCGTTATGGAGGCGGGATCAGCTGGCGCGGCCGGGATGTCTGCCCCACAGTGTGTGGTGGATGTGTCGGCCGCTGGCGGTGACGACCCGGAGGAGGATGGGGATTCGATGCGGGGCATAGAGGATGATCTTGATTCCATCGCCAGTGACGTGGTGGAGTCCCTCGTGCCTCCCACCGAATCTCCTCTCATCCCCACGGCGGAACTCCGGGATTTCCTCGCGGTTTGCAGGGGTTGCCAGGATAAATATCAGCTGGCCCTCGGCCGTTGGTCGAATCTGGCGCTGATCATCCAGTCCGTCCGTGCCACCCTGAAGAAAGCGGGCAAGCGCGCGGGCGTGAAACTGGTTGACAGGCGCCGTTTTAATGTGTTCCTCAATGGGTTGCTGGGGGAGTGGAAGGCCAGGTGCACTTCCACTCCCTCCTCACAGTGAGGTGTTGGTGACGTGTTTTAAGTACCTTTGACCTGAAGATAACCATAGCCAGCCTCAACATCAATGGCAGCAGGGTGTCTCACCGCAGATTTCACAATCTCTCAGTCCTCAGGGAAGGGAGATACGCGGTGAGCTTTCTGCAGGAAACACACACCGTTCCGGGAGACAAAGCCACCTGGCTCCTGGAGTGGCAGGGTGGGGTCTACATGTGTCACCTCACCCCTATTTCTAGTGGGGTGGCTATCTTGTTGACCCCGACTTTTCAGCCGGAGATCTTGGGGGTCCAGGAGAAAATGCCGGGACACTTGCTCCACCTCACCATTCGCCTGGGTACCGTGCCGCTCCACTTTGTGGACGTGTACGCCTCCAGGCCCGGCGCGTTGCAAGCACGCTTCTTTGAAGAAGTGTCCGCTCTCTTGAGCTCCATTGACAGGGGGGATTTTAACTGCACCCTCGAGGTGGGGGATCGCTCCGGTCCCCAAAACGGCCAAGCGTCGGTGGAGAAGTTGAGGGGACTGATCAGCTCCCTTAACTTGGTGGACGTCTGGCGCAATCTCCATTCCGACTCCAGCGCCTTCACTTGGATTTCTGGAGGAGGAGGGTCGCGAATCCAACGGGTTAACTATTCGCAGGCGTGCGTCTCCCGTGTCTCGGCGGCCTCCATGCGGTTGGTGCCGTGCTCGGGCTACCACCTGGTGTTGGTGGAATTCACTCCACTCCGCACGCGGGCGGGGTCGGCGTACTGGCACTTTAACAAGCGGCTGCAGGACGACAAGTGATTTCGGGCTTCGTTCTGTCCATTCTGGGCCGACTGGAGAAGGAAGCAGGGGGGCTTCCCCTCCTTGAGACTTGGAGTCCCGCCTCAGACATGCCGTCGTGGACCCGGCCCTGTGGCAGGCCTACAAAGAGAGGAAGGGCACGATGAGGGACCTGCAGCTTGTAGGGTCCCGAGTTGTTTACGTGAGGTCACGGATCCAGATCCTGGAAGATCTAGACCGCGCCTCACCCTTCTTCTACTCGCTGGAATCATGGCGGTGTGTCCGTAAGCAGCTCGTTGAGATGCTGGCCGACGACGGATCCTCCATCACGGATCCGGAGGGAATGGCCCTCCTGGTGCATACTTATTACAGTGCGTTGTTCTCTCCGGATCCGTCCAGCGAGGACGCGTGCAGAGATTTGTGGGAGGAACTGCTGCAGGTCAGCCTGGAGGGCGCTGAAGCATTGGAGGCTCCGATCATGTTGGCGGAACTGACAGGCGTCCTCCACCAGCTCTCAAGGGGCAAATCCCCAGAGCTGGATGGGTTGACCCTCGGGGCGTTCTGGGACATCCTGGGGGACGATTACGCGCGGGTCCTGGGGGAAAGCCTGGCGACCGGAGAGATGCCCCTCTCATTTCGCAGGGCAGTCATTGTCCTGCTGGCAAAGAGGGGCGATCTCTGCCTGCTTAAAAACTGGCGTCCGGTCTCCCTCCTCAGCACGGATTATAAGATCTTTGCCCGGGCTATGTCTATCCGCCTGGACTCCATGCTGGCCCACATGATCCACCCCGACCAGTCCTAAACGGTCCCAGGCCGGTCCATTCAGGACAACATCCACCTGGTCCGGGACCTGATCCATCTTTCTCAGAGGACTTGTCAGTCGGTCGCCTTTCTCTCCATCGATCAGGAAAAGGCGTTCGACAGTTTGGATCACCAATACCTTTTCGGAACTCTGCGCACTTTTGGACTCAGGCCACATTTCGTGGCCCGGGTCCGACTTTTATACGCCGCCACAGAGTGACTAGTCAAAGTTAACGGGTCCTTGACGTCGCCCCTTCGCTTTGGGAGAGGAGTGCATCAGTGATGCCCCATGTCCGGCCAATTTTATACCATCTGCGTGGAGCCCTTCCTGTGCCTGCTTCGCAGGAGGTTGACGGGATTGGCTCTGCACGAGCCGGCCATGCGGGTCCTCCTCTCGGCTTCCACCGACGACGTGCTCCTCGCGGTCACAGATCCCGTTGACTTGCGGAGGATGTGCGACTGCCAGCAGACCTTTTCTGCCGCGTCTTCTGCGAGGATCAATTGGGAGAAATGTTCCAGACTCCTGGTGGGTCAGTGGCGGGTGGACTCCCTGCTGGAGGAGATGACACCTTTTGTGCGGAACACCACGCACCTCCTCTATCTGGAAGTCCACCTTAGCACCGCTGAGGAAGCCTGGCCGGCAAACTGGCAGGAGTTGGAGGCAAAATTCACCACTCGGTTGGGGCGCTGGACAGGACTGCTCCGAGTGCTTTCCTACAGGGGCCGAGCGTTGGTCATAAACCAACTGGTGGCCTCCATGCTGTGGTACTGGTTGGTCACTTTGGCCCCGCCCCCTGTATTTGCCACCAAGATCCAGAAGAAACTCGTCGATTTCTTCTGGGGCAAGAGGAAACACTGGGTCTCTGCCGCGGTCCTGAGTCTCCCGATCGAGGAGGGCGGTCAGTCGCTGGTGTGCGTCCGCACCCAGGCTGCGACTCTCCGCCTTCGGACCCTGCAGAGATACCTGTACGTCGAGCGTCCTCCCAGATGGTGTGCGCTGGCGACGTATTTTTTCCGCAAGTGTCAATGCCTTCAAGACGACACGCAGCTCCCGATGGAGTCCGTTAGCCACGCCTCTCTGAGGGAGTTGCCTGTCTTTTACCGGCATCTTTTCTGAGTCTGGAACAGGGTCGCCTCCAGTCAGGACGCTCCCCCGCCGGCGGAGAGGAGCGTCTCGGCTGTCCGGGCGGCCGACTCCTGGGACGGTCCGGCGGGCGGAGGAATAGCCGAAACCCCCGTGACGCCCCTCACTGCGGGTGGCGAGGGGGCTCGGGAGTGCGGAGCGATCCCGGCCGAGCTGACTCCCGCTCGGCCGGAACTGCTCTTCGGACCCAGGCCCCGAAACCCTCCTCGGGAGCCGGTCCCGCACAACCCGAGCCACCTCTCAGAAATGCCCTCCGTGCCATTCCAATCGGCGCGGAGGGGTTTCCTGTACGGGCTGCTCCTGCACACTCTCCAATTCCTCGCCCTCGTCAGCCGGCCGGACACACCCTGGCGGTCCGCGTTGCCATCTGGCGGCGAGGGGAAACCGCGATGGAGGTCTCTCTACGTGGGAGTCTTCCCCCTTTACATCGGGGACCTGGGGTGGAGGGTGCTGCACAGAGCAGTCCCGTGCAATAGGCTTTTAAGTAGGTTCACGGACTCCCAGGCCACCTGTACTTTCTGCGGCCTGGACGAGCCCGTGTTCCACATTTATACGGAGTGTGCGAGGTTACAGCCCCTATTTGAGTATCTGACGGGGCTGCTCCTCAAATTCTGGCTGCAGTTCAGTCCCACGCTCCTGATCTTTGGGCACCCGGTGCGGAGGGGCTTGGGCCGGGAGGAGGATCTCCTCGTCGGTCTGCTCCTGGGCCTGGCCAAGGTGGCAATTCACAGGTCCAGGTTGCGGGCCGTCGGGGGGTCCGTCCTACCCGATTGCCTGCCCCACTTCCGCGGTTACGTTCGCGCCCGGGTGTCCCTGGAAAAGGAGCATGCCGTGTCCGCCGGTGCGCTTGAGGCCTTCCGTGACCGGTGGGCACCGCAGGGACTGGAGTGCATTGTCGACGCCGAGAATGGCATTTTAATTTGAGTTTTTTGTTTATTTATCTGGTTTTAATAAAGTTATTTTAAAAATATAACTATGTATATAAAGGGGGCCTGAGGAATAAAGGCCCCCTCGACATATAAAATATATATAATGGGGGCATGAGGAATAAAGGCCCCCTCGACATAAAAGAAAAAAAATAAAACGGGGTTCGATACAGAGACAAGCTCCCTTTGCACTGCCCCATCAAACTCTCCCAGGTTAGGTACAGCACGGGGTTAGATTCAGAGTAAAGCTCCCTCTACACTTCCCCATCAAACTCTCCCAGGTTCGGTACAGCACGGGGTTAGATACAGAGTAAAGCTCCCTCTACACTTCTGCATCAAATCTCCCAGGATAGGTACAGCACGGGGTTAGATACAGAGTAAAGCTCCCTCTGCACTTCCATATCAAACACATACAGTGCAGGGATGGCACGGGTTTACAAACAGAGCAACTGTTAATCTATCTATTCTATCTCTGTTACAAGGTTAGTTTGGAGAAGCTGGAGTTGTTCTCCCTGGAGTAAAGGAGATGAAGAGAGATGTGATAGAGCTGTACAAGATTATGATAGGCTGAGATAAGATAGACATGGAAAAACTGTTCCCATTCATTGATGAAACACGGACCAGGGAACACAGATGGGAGGTTTTGGGTAAGAGATGCAGGGGGAATATGAGGAAGAACTTTTTTACACAGTGGATGGCAATGAGCTGGAACTCATTGTGCATGAGTGTGTTGGAAGCCGAGACAATCAATGATTTCAAAAGGAAACTGGATGGACACCTGAAGGAAATGAACTTGCAGGGATACGGGGATTGAGGAGGAGTGGGAATGACTGGATTGTTCCAGATTGAGCTGGCATGGAGGGTTAGAATGGCCTCCTTTTATGTCGGAAATTACTTTATGACTACACCGATTTCTACGTCTCTATGTTGGATACGGCACTTGCTCCTGCCTGGCAAGATCCAGATACATAGATGCTCAATGAAACTGTGATCTTAACATCCACTGACAGCTCCGTCCTCACCCTGGTGTGAGGCTCCAGGTCGGGTTACAGGAGGTGACACAGCTCTGTGACCACCTCCTTATTGAATCAGAGTCACCTCACACACTGCTCCTGGGTTCGGTCTAGTTAGGAAAGGTGCTCTTGGAAAACCCGGGGTGGGAAGGGCAGAGCCCCCTCCTCCTCTCTTTAGAGAGCTTCCCCTCTCTGCAGCCTCTGCTCCATTTGTTGGTCATGATACAGACCCAGAGAAAATTTAACTACAGTCCCCATACCTCGTCCAGTGTTGGGTCACCAAATCCTCTGTCCTCCCTGAATGTCTGCAGCAGCTCAAAACACAACCTCCAGAAAACCATCCACAGCACCTCTGCTAACTTTACAATAGCACCTGTACGTTGGATACCTGGTTCTTTTAAATAACACCAGCGGGGGTTCCGTGTGCTGCTGAATGTATGTTCAGCTGAGAGTGACTAACACAGGTGGTCTGTGGACAGGCACAGACCAAGTTTCAAAGATGTGCATCAAAGCTGTCGGTATGGCAGATTGACGTCAATTCAAACCCTTCCTCACACTAACAGCACATGCACAGTATACCCAGGCTAGTTCCCTGCCCAGCATGGGGCACTGTGATGGCCACACTAGAAGTGGCCGGCTGTGGCGTTCACATCATTTTACAGAGCCAGGTTTCCATAGCGTTGGCACCAGTGCCGTCATGGAGTGAAAATCACAGCAGGGAAGAAATAGAGAGAGTGAAAACAGCTCACTTCTAAAAGGGGAATTGGAAAAAGACTTGAAGGCATAATATTTACAAGAATATGTGACATGGAAGGGAAATGTGACTAATTTGAGGGGTGAGACCATGGAGGGATTCAAACACAAGAATGAGAATATTAAAATTAAGGTGCTGCCAGACCCGGAGCCAATGTAGATCAGTGAGCACAGGGGTAATGGGTGATCGGGATTTGGTCTGAGTTAGGATACAGGCAGCAGAGTTATGGATGGGCTGTGGTTTATGCAGGTTGATATCTGGGAGGGTAACCAGGATAGAATTGGAATAGTTAAGTGTGGATTTAACAACGGCACAGATGAGTGATTATTAGCAGATGGGCAGAGGTGGTGATGGGTGATATTACAGAGGTTTTAGTAGGTAGGGTTGGTGATCGGTGGAATATGGCAATGAACTCAGCTCAGGTATAAATATAACACAGAGGTTCCAAACATTCTGTTTCAGCCTCAGGCATTGGATAGGGAGGGGAATGCAGAAAGTGGATGCAGAGTGGAATGTGAGACAGAGACTGAAGACTGTGGCTTAAGTCTTCCCAAGATTTACATGACAAGAACACTAAATCAGTGAAATATGATTTATAGAACAAATAGTTGGATACAGAGACTTACCAGGGACACCAATAATAGCGAGGATGGGATAGTAAATCGTTTGAATCATCTTAAGAGCATAACGGATCCGTAAATCTAATGTTATCCAAAAATAATCTGCAGTAACGAGGCTAAACCAATAGGAGAAACTCCTGCTGTCCATTGTTTTAACATTCCAATCTATTGTTCTCAGATTCTGACCCATTGTTGTACCATTCCAATCTATTGTTCTCAGATTCTGATCCATTGTTGCAACATTCCAATCTATTGTCCTCAGATTCTGATCTCTCCTCTCTCGCTCTCTGGTGCCGCTGATCTCTGTTAGTGCCGGGGGTGATGTTCCCACTGACACTATTAGCCCGCACATTGGAAGAAGTCCGTTATTAATAGAAGAGGAAATCCCTCCAGTGACACAATTAGGGTCCTAGGAGACTGACGTTAATTACAGTCAATGAACAAACAGGTTCAGTTAATACCTTTTAATCCAACACTTCTTATGCCACAATAGTGTTGAAGATTTACCCAGTCCAGATGGAATAGATGAGGTTTGTTGCGAGAAGGAATGTGGAAATAGCAGAGGCACTGGCCAGAAGCTTTCAATCCTCTTTGGATCTGGGAGTGATGACAAAGGACTGGAGGGTTGTAAATGTTACAAGCTGTTTAAATAAGGAGACATTAGATAAACCCGATAACTACTGACAAGTCAGTCTAATGTCAGTGGTTGGAAATTTCTAGAGGCCGTGACCCAGTGCAAAAATATATCACTCTTGGGAAAACATGTGATATTAAATGACAAACAGTACGGATAGGTTAATGGAAAATTATGTCTGATAATTTTGATCAAGTTTGTTGATGACCTAACTGTGAATGTTAACGAGGATAGTGTGTTTCCTGTTATGTATCTGGACTATCAAAAGGCCTGTGATTAAATGACATTTCATAGACTTGTAATGAAAAATAGAACACATGGATTAATGTGAGAGTGATAGTGTGGATATGACACTGAATCAGGGACAGAAAGGAGAGAGAAGTGGTGAACAGACATTGTTCAGACTGGGGGAGGGGGAGTATACAGTGCTATTTCTCAGGGGTCAGAATTAAAACCAGTGCTCTTCCTGACATATAGATAAATATACAAGTGACATAAACTTATATGTAAAACAACATAATTGAAACTCTTTCAGATGACATGACACTTATAAATAAGGGAGGCAAAGGGGCAGACCACAAAATTACCCGATCTCACAGATTTTGATTATTTTTAATTTATTCTGGGCTCTAATCCGAATAGAAATTTAGTACTCACTCTATAATTTATTTCTGTGTGATTTGCATGTCTGTGTGTGTGTGTGTATGAATGTGTGTATGTTTATTATTTTATATAGATTCAGTTTAGATTGTTAAGTATAATAAACTCACCTCTTGATGCTTCTTCTTTGGCCACCTTATCTCGAGAGACAATGGGTAAGCGTCTGGAGGTGGTCAGTGGTGTGTGGAGCAGCGCCTGGAGTGGCTATAAAGACCTATTCTAGAGTGACAGACTCTTCCACAGGTGCTGCAGAAAAATGTGATTGTCGGGGCTGTTACACAGTTGGCTCTTCCCTTGCACCTCTGTCTTTTTTCCTGCCAACTGCTAAGTCTCTTCGACTCTCCACTCTTTAGCCCCGCCTTTATGGCTGCCCGCCAGCTCTGGCGAACGCTGGCAACTGACTCCTATGACTTGTGATCAATGTCACAGGATTTCATGTCGCGTTTGCAGACGTCTTTATAACGGAGACATGGACGGCCGGTGGGTCTGATACCAGTGGCGATCTCGCTGTACAACATGTCTTTGGGGATCCTGCCATCTTCCATGCGGCTCACGTGGCCAAACCATCTCAAGCGCCGTTTACTCAGTAGTGTGTATAAGCTGGGGATGTTGGCCGCCTCGAGGACTTCTGTGTTGGAGGTATGGTCCTGCCACCTGATGCCAAGTATTCTCCGGAGGCAGCGAAGATGGAATGAATTGAGACGTCGCTCTTGGCTAACATACGTTGTCCAGGCCTCGCTGCCATAGAGCAAGGTACTGAGGATACAGGCCTGATACACTCGGACTTTTGTGTTCTGTGTCAGTGCGCCATTTTCCCACACTCTCTTGGCCAGTATGGACATAGCAGTGGAAGCCTTTCCCATGCGCTTGTTGATTTCTGCATCTAGAGACAGGTTACTGGTGATAGTTGAGCCTTTGTAGGTGAACTCTTGAACCACTTCCAGTGCGTGGTCGCCAATATTGATGGATGGAGCATTTCCGACGTCCTGCCCCATGATGTTCCTTTTCTTGAGGCTGATGGTTAGGCCAAATTCATTGAAGGCAGCCGCAGACCTGTCGATGAGACTCTGAAGGCACTCTTCAGTGTGAGATGTTAAAGCAGCATCGTCAGCAAAGAGGAGTTCCCTGATGAGGACTTTCCGTACTTTGGACTTCGCTCTTGGACAGGCAAGGTTTAACAACCTGCCCCCTGATCTTGTGTGGAGGAACATTCCTTCTTCCAAGGACTTGAACGCATGTGAAAGCAGTAGGGAGAAGAAAATCCCAAAAAGTGTGGGTGGAACAACACAGCCCTGTTTCACGCCACTCAGGATAGGAAAGGGGCCTGATGAGGAGCCACCATGTTGAATTGTGCCATTCATATTGCCATGGAATGAGGTGATGATACTTAGTAGCTTTCGTGGGCATCCAATCTTTTCTAGTAGTCTGAAGACACCACGTCTGCTGACGAGACCAAAGGCTTTGGTGCGATCAATGAAAGCAATGTGGAGGGGCATCTGTTGTTCGCGGCATTTCTCCTGTATCTGACGAAGGGATAACACCATGTCAACGGTCAATCTCTCAGCACGAAAGCCACACTGTGCCTCAGGGTAGACGCGCTCGGCCAGCTTCTGGAACCTCTTGATTAAACTCAAGAAAACCTGTCTGATTGGTTCTTTCACGATCACAACAAAGGTAACAGTTAAAATACTCACTGAGATGGTCAACATGTCCACTGCTAAAAAGGAATAAGCCCCGCTGCAGTGTAATAAAAGATAGAAAAAGAGGAGAGCCTGGGACCCCTCCTCACCTGGCTGTAACAGAAATCTGGAGGTTCTAGTGATCGTAACGCAACAACTAATGAGAAATTGGATATGTCACAGATGCACAGAGTTTTACAGCACAGAAACAGTCCCTTCGCCCCACGCTGTCTGTGCCAGCCATCAAGCCTGCCCATTCTAATCCCCTTTTCCAGCACTTGGCCCGTAACCTTGTATGCAATGGCATTTCAAGTGCTCATCTAAATACTTCTTAAATGTTGTGAGGGTTCTTGCGTCTACCATCTTTTCAGGTAGTATGTTCCAGATTCCAGCCAACGTCTGAGTTAAATATTTTTTCCTCAAATTTCCTCTAAACCACTTGCCCCTTACCTTAATCAATACCCCCCGGTTATTGACACCTCTGCTAAGGGAAAAGTTTATTCTTCTCTACGCTATCTGTGCGCCTCATAATTTTTCCTGCCTTCTGTCTCCCTCCATGTTTGAATAAAGGAGTTACATTGGCATAAAAGAGTTACATACAGAGTGAAGTAACTCGGTACAGGTTAAAATCCCTCTCTGTTGAAAAGTTGAGTAATGTAGCTGGACAGTTAGGGATTACTCTCCGTCCAAAAGCTCGGAAACTCGAAATCCTAAGACGTGTGGTCAACCATTTTTCACTTGAAGCTGAAGACTCAAACAGGATTAGAATCACTAACAGATAGTGTAATGTTAACTAAGGTAATCCTCGAAGAAAAGAGACTAGAATTCGAATTCCAGAGAGAGAGAGAAAGAGCAGAGTGAGTGTCAAGAAAGGGAAAAAGTGAGAGTGTTTCAGAAGGAGAAGGAGGAAAGGGAGTGGAGGCGGCTCAAACAACTGGAGGAAGACCCAATACACCCAGTGAAGTGAGGGAGCTGCCCCTAGCTCAGGACCATGTGCTGAGCTCTTAAAGTTATCCCAGTTCATTCGAAAGTTCAATGAGGAGGATGCGGCAGAATTATTTGTCACTTTTAAAAAACTTGCAAAGCAGCTGAAATGGCTGGCGGAGAACTGGATACTGTTTGTATTAGGCAAAGTAACAGGAAAAGCCCATGAGGTTTATTCACTGTTACCAGATAAAAGTTCATCAGATTATGAAATGAATAAAAACGCTATCCAGGGTGCATATGAGATAGTATCAGAAGCGTACCACCAAAAATTCGGAACACTACGAAAGTGGCCTGAGCGAACTTACCTCCAGTTTGAAAGAGTTAAGCAGCTTCGGAACATAGGAGCAGGAGCGGGCCATTCAGCCCATCTAGTCTGCCCCGCCATTCAATACGATTATGGGTTATCATCTATTTCAATTCCTTTTTACCACACTATCCCCATATCCCTTTATGTCATTTGTATTTAGAAATCTGTCAATCCCTGCTTCAAACATACTGAATGACTGAGCTTCCACAGCCCTCTGGGGTAGAGAATTCAAAAGATTCACAACCCCCTAAGTAAATAAATTTCTCCTCATCTCTGTCCTAAGTGACTTTCTCCTCATTTTAAAATTGTCTCTGCTGGTTCTAGACTCCCCAACCAGGGGAAACATCTTAGCTGCATCAACCCGTCTATCCATTTAATTATGTTGTAGGTTTCAATGAGATCACCTCTCATTAATCGAAGTTCTGGAGAATCCAGGCCCAGTTTTCCAAATCTCTTCATAGGACCATCCTGCCATTCCAGTATCATGTCTAGTGAATCTTCGTTGCACTCCCCCTATGGCAATAATATACTTCCCAAAGTAAGGGGAGCAAAGCTGCACACAGTACTCCAGGTGTGGTCTCACAAGGTTCCATGCAATTGAAGCAAGACTTCACTACTCCTGTACTCAAATTCTCTTGTGATAAAGGCTAACATACCATTAGCCTTCTTAAGTGCTTGCTGTCCCTGCGTGTCAACTTTCAGTGACTTATTGACAAGGACACCCAGATCCCTTTGTACATCTACACTTTCTAGATTTAGATTTTTTTTTAGATTAGAGATACAGCACTGAAACAGGCCCTTCGGCCCAACGAGTCTGTGCCGACCATCAACCACCCATTTATACTAATCCTACACTAACCCCATATTCCTACCAAACATCCCCACCTGTCCCTATATTTCCCTACCACCTACCTATACTAGTGACAATTTGTAATGGCCAATTTACCTACCAACCTGCAAGTCTTTTGGCTTGTGGGAGGAAACCGGAGCACCCGAAGAAAACCCACGCAGACACAGGGAGAACTTGCAAACTCCACACAGGCAGTACCCAGAATCGAACCCGGGTCCCTGGAGCTGTGAGGCAGTAGTGCTAACCACTGCGCCACTGTCACAGCCTGCCAAAGCCAGAATAACCCATTTATTCTTACACTCTGTTTTATGCTTGTTAACCAATCCTTAATCCATGCCAGTATATTACGTCCTATGCCATGTGCTTTAATTTTACTAACCAACCTCTTGTGGGGGACTTTATCAAAAATTCATCTGAAAATCCAAATATACTACATCCACCCACTCCACTTTATCAATTCTGTTACTAATATCCTCAAAAAACTCCAACAGGTTCATCAAACATGATTTCCCATTCATAAATCTATGTTGACTATGTCCAATCAGATCATTATTATCCAATTATCCATTTATCACATCCTTTATGATAGATTCTACCATTTTCCCTACTATTGATGTCAGGCTAACAGGTCTGTAATTCCCCGTTTTCTCTCTCCCTCCCTTCTAAAATCGTGGGGTGACATTTGCGACCTTCCAATATGTTGGAACCGTTCCAGAAGGTGATCACCCATGCACCCACTGTCTCCATAGCTACCTCTGTCAACAATCTGGAATTTAGAATATCAGGTCCTGGGGATTTTTCAACCTTCAACCCCATTAATTTCTCCAACACAAACTTCTTACTAATATTAATTTCCTTCGCTTCCTCATTCCCCCTAATCCCTTGGATCGCTAATTCTGGGAGATTTCTTGTGTCTTTCTCAGTGAAGACTGACACAAAGTGATCATTTAGCTTTTCTGCGATTTCTCGATTCCCCATTATAAATTCCCCTGACTCTGCCTGCAATGGAGACATACACGTCTTACCCAAACGTTTCCTTTTTACGTAGCTATAGAAGATTTTACAGTCCGTTTTGATGTTTGCCTCTGACTAGTAGATACGGAAAATCAGGATACAGCCCATATATGTAAACCTCAGAGCGGTGATCCTTCTCGAGGAGTTCAAAAACTCGCTGCCGCTCCCATTAAAACCCACACAGAGGAAAAAAATGTTTGAAGAGCCAGGAAGGTTGCAATTCTGGATGATGATTTTTTTCCACGTACACAAGGCCTTAAGCCCAAAGGGAATGCATTCCCTCGCCACCCCAAAGACCCGGTAATAAAAGGTGGGAGGGCGATAAGAGCCTGAACAGCCACGGGCAAGGAAGATAATCTGGACACACAGGGCCCACACTCAGGCCAAATAAGATGGTACTGAGAGCAGGAGTAATGGCCGATGATCTGTGTGTTTCCACTGCATAACGCAGGTCACCATCTAGTTGAAAGCTGGAAGTGATGGGGAAATCCTGTAGGATTACTCAGGGTCCACCAGATCAGTGCAGGAAAACGGGCCCTGTTGGAAAGCACAGCAGGTCAGGCTGTGCCTTTAACTGTAACAGTCAGACACAGTAACCCCACCACAAAGAGTGAGGGAAAACTTAACAAAATCCTTGAGCATTACTAGGATTTTGAATCCCAGGGAAAAGTGACCCTTTACCCCTTCAGTGAGGTAAGCAAGCCCCCGTCATACTCAGGGATAAAGGGGCCAACCAATCCCTTCTGCTGGGAAAAGGCATGACGTTTCTCGGAGAGTGCAGTGAATGCAGGAGTGTTAGCGAATGGTATTGGAAGACAGTATATGTCCATACCTTTATATTGGGTGCACTTGGAGTGCGACCTATTTTCAGGACTAGTAGCCATGGGGACCTGCTCCTGGGTATTGATCTGGCATGGAAAAGGTGGCAGCTTCATCAAAAGTTCTGAAGAGACCACAAGAGATCAGGGACACAGAGCAGTTACAGCAGAAGGTCCCTGGCATTCTATCCCATACAGATGCTGAGTTGGCCCGCTGCTCTATTGTATGTTATCAGGGGGTGATCTTACCTCACTGCAGAGTGTATCAAAGGCTGGACTCCTCAATCTCCTGCTTCAAAACAGCCGCTCATCCAACTTGCTGGTGTTTCGTGTGGGGACAGGTACAGGACATTCTGCTCAGTCAGGAATTCCCAAACTAACTGCAAGACAGAGAGGCAGCAATTAGACCCACACAATGAGAGGTAAATAGCCAGTGTGATACTGGGTCATGCACAGAGCGGGAAGATCCCAGGCTCCATCCCCAGCCTGTGCTGTGTTTCTCCCTACTCTACGCTCTGTTCACGGTGGGTGATTTTACCTCACTGTGGTGTATATGAAGACTCAATTTATCCATCTCCTGTATCACTGTCAGTGTGTCGGCCATCTTCAATGTGGGCGATAATGGAATGGGGCAGAACAATCTGTTCACTCAGGTACACACACAGACTGACTGCAAGAGAGAGAGGTGGGAATTAGATGGATATAATTAAAGGTATGTACCCAGTCTGGTACTGAACTCCAAACAGAACACAGGAAGACCCCAGGCTACATCCCCAGCCTGTGCTGTGTTTATCCCTACTCTACGTTCCGATCACGGTGGGTGATTTAACCTCACTGTGGTGTATATGAAGACTCGATTTATCCATCTCCTATATCACTGTCAGTCTGTCTTCAATGTCATAGAGTCAGAGTTGTACAGCACAGAAACAGGCCCTTCGGCCCATCGTGTCTATGTCGGCCATTAGGCACCTATCTATTCTAATCCCATTTTCCAGCATTTGGTCGTAGCCTTGTATTCTATGGCGTTTCAAGTGGTCATCTAAACACTTAAATGTGAGTGTTTCTTCCTGTACCACCTTCTGGCAGTTCGTTGCAGATTCCAACCACCTTCTGGGTGAAAACATGTTTTCCTCAAATCCCCTTTAAACCTCCTGCCCCTTACCTTAAATCTATGCCACCTGGTTATTGACCCCTCTGATAAGGGAAAAGATTTCTTCCTGTCTAACCTGTCAGTGTCTCTCATAATTTTGTACACCTCAATCATGCTCCCACTCAGTCTTCTGCACACTAAGGTAAACAACCCAAGCCTTTTCAGTCTCTCTTCATAGCTGACATGCTCTAGCCCAGGCAACATCCTGGCGAATCTCCTCTGCACCCTCTCCAGTGCCATCACATCCTTCCTGCAGTATAGACTGCATTAGAGAAGGTGCAGATGAGATTCACCAGGATGTTGCCTGGCCTGGAGCATTTCAGCTATGCAGAAAAAAAGAACAAAGAACAAAGAAAATTACAGCACAGGAACAAGACCTTCGGCCGTCCAAGCCTGCGCCGATCTAGATTCTCTATCGAAACATGTCGCCTATTTTCTAAGGGTCTGAATCTCCTTTCTTCCTGCCCATTCATGTATCTGTCTAGATACATCTTAAAAGACGCCATCGTGCCCGCATCTACCACCTCCGCTGGCAACGCGTTCCAGGCACCCACCAGTTTCTGCGTAAAGAACTTTCCACGCATATCCCCCCTAAACTTTTCCCCTTTCACTTTGAACTCGTGTCCTTTAGTAATTGAATCCCCCACTCTGGGAAAAAGCCTCTTGCTATCCACCTTGTCTATACCTCTCATGATTTTGTACACCTCAATCAGGTACTCCCTCAACCTCCGTCTTTCTAATGAAAATAATCCTAATCTACTCAACCTCTCTTCATAGCTAGCGCCCTCCATACCAGGCAACATCCTGGTGAACCTCCTCTGCACCCTCTCCAAAGCATCCACATCCTTTTGTTAATGTGGCGACCAGAACTGCACGCAGTATTCCAAATGTGGCCGAACCAAAGTCCTATACAACTGTAACGTGACCTGCCAACTCTTGTACTCAATACCCCGTCCGATGAAGGAAAGCATGCCGTATGCCTTCTTGACCACTCTATTTACTTGCGTTGCCACCTTAAGGGAACAGTGGACCTGAACACCCAAATCTCTCTGCACATCAATTTTCCCCAGGACCTTTCCATTTACTGTATAGTTCACTCTTGAATTGGATCTTCCAAAATGCATCACCTCGCATTTGCCCTGATCGAACTCCATCTGCCATTTCTCTGCCCAACTCTCCAATCTATCTATGTTCTGCTGTATTCTCTGACAGTCCCCTTCACTATCTGCTGCTCCACCAATCTTAGTGTCGTCTGCAAACTTGCTAATCAGTCCACCTATACTTTCCTCCAAATCATTAATGTATATCACAAACAACAGTGGTCCCAGCACGGATCCCTGTGGAACACCACTGGTCACACGTCTCCATTTTGAGAAACTCCCTTCTACTGCTACTCTCTGTTTCCTTTTGCCCAGCCAGTTCTTTATCCATCTAGCTAGTACACCTTGGACCCCATGCGCCTTCACTTTCTCCATCAGCCTGCCATGGGGGACCTTATCAAACGCCTTACTGAAGTCCATGTAAATGACATCGACAGCCCTTCCCTCATCAATCAACTTTGTCACTTCCTCATTAAATTCTATTAAGTTGGTAAGACATGACCTTCCCTGCACAAAACCATGTTGCCTATCACTGATAAGCCCATTTTCTTCCAAATGGGAATAGATCCGATCCCTCAGTATCTTCTCCAGCAGCTTCCCTACCACTGACGTCAGGCTCACTGGTCTATAATTACCTGGATTATCCCTGCTACCCTTCTTAAACAAGGGGACAACATTAGCAATTCTCCAGTCCTCCGGGACCTCACCCGTGTTTAAGGATGCTGCAAAGATATCTGTTAAGGACCCAGCTATTTCCTCTCTCACTTCAGTCAGTAACCTGGGAGAGATCCCATCCGGACCTGGGGACTTGTCCACCTTAATGCCCTTTAGAATACCCAACACTTCCTCCCTCCTTATGCCGACTTGACATGGAGTAATCAAACATCTGTTCCTAACGTCAAACATCCGTCATGTCCCTCTCCTCGGTGAATACCGATGCAAAGTACTCGTTTAGAATCTCACCCATTTTCTCTGAGTCCAAGCATAACATTCCTCCTTTGTCCTTTAGTGGGCCAATCCTTTCTCTAGTTACCCTCTTTCTCCTGAGATATGAATAAAAGGCTTTGGGACTTTCTTTAACACTGTTTGCTAAATATATTTCATGACCCCTTTTAGGCATCTTAATTCCTCGTTTCAGATTGGTCCTACATTCCCGATATTCTTTCAAAGCTTCGTCTTTCATCAGCCGCCTAGACCTTATGTATGCTTCCTTTTTCCTCTTAGCTAGTCTCACAATTTCACCTGTCATCCATGGTTCCCGAATCTTGCCATTTCTATCCCTAATTTTCACAGGAACATGTCTCTCCTGCACGCTAATCAACCTCTCTTTAAAAGCCTCCCACATATCACATGTGGATTTACCTTCAAACAGCTGCTCCCAATCTACATTCCCCAGCTCCTGCCGAATTTTGGTATAGTTGGCCTTCCCCCAATTTAGCACTCTTCCTTTAGGACCACTCTCGTCTTTGTCCATGAGTATTTTAATGCTTACGGAATTGTGATCACTATTCCCAAAGTAGTCCCCTACTGAAACTTCAAACACCTGGCCGGGCTCATTCCCCAACACCAGGTCCAGTATGGCCCCTTCCCGAGTTGGACTATTTACATACTGCTCTAGAAAACCCTCCTGGATGCTCCTTCCAAATTCTGCTCCATCTAGACCTCTAACACTAAGTGAATCCCAGTCAATGTTGGGAAAATTAAAATCTCCTATCACCACCACCCTGTTGCTCCTACATCTTTCCATAATCAGTTTACATATTTGTACCTCTATCTCACGCTCGCTGTTGGGAGGCCTGTAGTACAGCCCCAACATTGTTACCGCACCCTTCCTATTTCTGAGTTCTGTCCATATTGCCTCACTGCTCGAGTCCTCCATAGTGCCCTCCTTCAGCACAGCTGTGATATCCTCTTTGACCAGTAATGCAACTCCTCCACCCCTTTTACCTCCCTCTCTATCCCGCCTGAAGCATCGATATCCTGGGATATTTAGTTGCCAATCATGCCCTTCCCTCAACCAAGTCTCAGTAATAGCAATAACATCATACTCCCAGGTACTAATCCAAGCCCTAAGTTCATCTGCCTTACCTACTACACTTCTTGCATTAAAACAAATGCACCTCAGACGACCAGTCCCTTTACATTCATCATCTGCTCCCTGCCTGCTCTTCCCCTTAGTCACACTGACTTCATTATCTAGTTCCTTACAGGTTTTTGTTACTACCTCCTTACTGTCAACTGACCTCCTCAATTGGTTCCCATCCCCCTGCCACATTAGTTTAAACCCTCCCCAACAGCGTTAGCAAAAGCACCCCCAAGGACATTGGTTCCAGTCCGGCCCAGGTGTAGACTGTCCAATTTGTAATAGTCCCACCTCCCCCAGAACCGGTCCCAATGTCCCAAAAATCTGAACCCTTCCTTCCTGCACCATCTCTCAAGCCACGCATTCATCCTGACTCTTCTTTCATTTATACTCTGACTATCACGTGGCACTGGTAGCAATCCTGAGATTACTACCTCTGAGGTCCTACTTTTAACTTGGCTCCTAACTCCCTAAACTCTGCTTGTAGGACCTCATCCCGTTTATTACCTATATCATTGGTCCCTATGTGCACAACGACAACTGGCTGTTCACCCTCCCCCTTTAGAATGTTCTGCAGCCGATCTGAGACATCCCTGACCCGTGCACCTGGGAGGCGACATACCATTCGGGAGCCTCGTTTTCGACCACAGAACCGCCTATCTACTCCACTTACAATCGAATCCCCTCCGACTTTAGCCCTTCCACTCTTTTTCCCGCCCTTCTGAACAGCAGAGCCAGCCACGGTGCCATGAACCTGGCTGCTGCTGCCATCCCCTGGTGAGCCATCTCCCTCAACAGTATCCAAAACGGTATACTTGTTTTGGAGGGAGATGACCGCAGGGGACTCCTGCGCTGCCTTCCTGCTCTTTCTCTGCCTTTTGGTCACCCATTCCCTTTCTCCCTCAGCAATCCTAATCTTCGGTGTGACCAATTCACTAAACGTGCAATCCACGACCTCCTCAGAATCGTGCATGCTCCAAAGTGAGTCCATCCGCAGCTCCAGAGCCGTCATGCGGTCTAACAAGAGCTGCAGTTGGACACACTTCCTGCACGTGAAGGAGTCAGGGTCATCAGCCATGTCCCTGAGCTCCCACATTGAGCAAGAGGAGCATGACACGGGTCTGAGATTTCCTGCCATTTTTAATCTTAAGCTTAACTTAGTTAAATGAAAAATGAACGAAAAGTTTTTACCAATCACGATGAAACCAGAGAAATAGAAAAAGCCTTACCTTATATGTACCCCACCGAGTCCTTTTTTTTGGTTAGAGGAGGAGGGCGGGTGGGAGACACTACAAGTGTGGTGTCTCGGGTTCAGAAACCGCCCAAATATATAGTGTTTTACTTACCCAGCAGCCCCCTGGCGTCCGCCGAAAACAAAAGGAAATTAAGTTTACTTTCAAACTTACCTTCCCAGCTGCTCACTCGCTCGCACTCTGCCCCCGAAAAAGCTGCTGCAATGAAAGGAAAGTTATTTTAAACCTCCCAAATATATAGTGTTTTACTTACCCAGCAGCCCCCTGGCCTCCGCCGAAAACAGTACTACACAACACAGGAGGGAGATGGAGCCTGGACCTTCCTGTTCACTGCATGGGGCTCAATATCACAACAGATAAAAGAAGCTCACACAGCACAGGCTGGGAATTGAGCTTGGGATTTTCCTGTTCACGATGTGGGACTCAGTACCATACCAGGTGAGAACCGCTCAGTCATCACAGGTGCAGAGACTGCTCCAATGTAGATTAATGATCATTCCCTTAATATATAACTCAAAATGGTTTCACAGGAGTATTATGGACTGTTCCCTGTTCTTCAGATGGTGATTGTTCTGTGGGTGGTTTACAGTCAGTCCTTTAATAATTGGATAAAAATTGTTCTGCAGGTGATTTACAGTCCGTCCTTCCTTAATTGAACAAAGAACAAAGATCAGTACAGCAAAGGAACAGGCCATTCGAACCTCCACGCCTGCGCCAGTCTTGATGCCTGCCGAAACTAACACCTTCTGCACTTCTGGGGCCCATATCCCTCTATTCCCTTCTATTCATATATTTGTCAAGATGTCTCTTAAATGTAGCTATCGTATCTGCTTCCACCACCTCCCCTGGCAGCAAGTCCCAAGGACTCAGCACCCTCTGTGTAAAAAAACTTGCCTCGCACATCCCCTATAAACTTTGCCCCTTGCACCTTAAATCTATGTCCCCGAGTAACTGATTCTTCCACTCTGGGGAAAACGCTTCTGACTATCCACTCTGTCCATGCCGCTCATAACTTTGTAAACCTCTATCATGTCGCCCCTGCACCTCCATCGTTCCAGTGAAAACAATCCGAGTTTTCCACCCTCTCCTCATAGCTAATGCCCTCCAGACCAGGCAACATCCTGGTAAACTTCCTCTGTACCCTCTCCAAAGCCTCCACGTCCTTCTGGTAGTGTGGCGACCAGAATTGCACGCAATAAGGTACTGTACAGCTGCAACATGACTTGCCAATTTTTATACTCTATGCCCCAACCGATGAAGGCATGCATGCCATATGTCGCTTTGCCTACCTTAAACACCTGCGTTGCCACTTTCAGTGACAATTGGACCTGTATTCCCAGGTCTCTGTGCCTGTCAATACTCCGAAGGGTTCTGTCATTTACTGTATACCTCCCACCTGCATTCGACCTTCCAAAATGTATTACCTCACATTTGACCAGATTGAACTCCATCTGTCATTTCTCTGCCCAAGTCTCCAACCGATCTATATCCTGCTGTATCCTCTGAAAATCCTCATCATTATCCGCAACTCCGCCAACCTTTGTGTCGTCCGCAAACTTACTAATCAGACCAGCTAAATTTTCCTCCAAATCATTTATATATACTACAAACAGCAAAGGTCCCAGCACTGATCCTTGTGGAACACCACTAGTCACATCCCTCCATTCAGAAAAACACCCATCCACTGTTACCCTCTGTCTTCTGTGACCAAGCCAGTTCTGTATCCATCTTGCCAACTCACCTCTGATCCCGTGTGACTTCACCTTTTGCACCAGTCTGCCATGCGGGACCATGTCAAAGGCTTTACTAAAGTCCATATAGACAACATCGACCACCCTTCCCTCATCAATCATCTTCGTCACTTCTTCAAAAAAACTCAATCAGATTAGTAAGACACGACTTCCCCCTCACAGAACCATGCTGTCTCTCGCTAATAAGTTCATTTGTTTCCAAATGGGAGTAAATCCTGTCCCGAAGAATCCTCTCTAATAGTTTCCCTACCACTGACGTAAGGCTCAGCAGCTTATTTTTTCCTGGATTATCCTTGCCACCCTTCTTAAACAAAGGAACAACATTGGCTATTCTCCAGTCCTCTGGGACCTCACCTGTAGCCAATGAGGATGCAAAGATTTCTGTCAAAGCCCCAGCAATTTCTTCCCTTGCCTCCTTCAGTATTCTAGGGTAGATCCCATCATGCCCTGGGGACGTATCTACCTTAATGCTTTGCAAGACACCCAACACCTCCTCCTTTTTGATAATGAGATGACTGTGGCTATCTGCACTCCCTTCCCTTGGCTCATCATCCACCAAGTCCTTCTCCTTGGTGAAAACTGATGCAAATTACCCATTTAGCACCTCGCCAATGTCCTCTGGCTCCACACATAGATTCCCATCTCTGTCCTTGTGTGGGCCAACCCTTTCCCTGGTTACCCTCTTGCTCTTTATATATGTATAAAAAGCCTTGGGATTTTCCTTAATCCTTTTTGCCAATGAGTTTTCATGTCCCCTTTTAGCCCTCCTAACTTCTTGCTTCAGTTCCTTCCTACTGTCTTTATATTCCTCAAGTGCTTCATCTGTTCCTCGCCTTCCAGCCCTTACAAATGCTTCCTTTTTCTTTTTGACTAGGCTCGCAATATCCCCTGTCATCCAAGCTTCCCGAAACTTGCCAAACTTGTCTTTCTTGCTCACAGGAACATGCCTAATATTGTTGTAATTAGCCTTCCCCTAATTTAGCACCTTCACCCAAGGACTACTCTTATCCTTATCCACAAGTACGTTAATACTTATGGAATTATGATCACTGATCACTACTTATGGTCACTACTCCTGGAATGCTCCCCCACTGAAACTTAGACCACCTGGCCGGACGCTTTCCCCAATACCAGGTCCAGAATGGCCCCATCCCTAGTTGGACCATCTACAGACTGTTTCAAGAAGCCCTCCTGGATGCTGCTCACAAATTCTGCCCCATCCAAGCCCCTAGCACTAAGTGAGTCCCAGTCAATATTGGGGAAGTTAAAATTACCCACCACTACAACCCTGTTATCTTTACGTCTTTCCAAACTCTGTCTGCATATCTGCTCCACTACCTCCCGCTGGCTGTTGGGAGGCCTGTAGTAAACCCCCAACATCGTGACTGCACCCTTCCTATTCCTGAGCTCCACCCATATTGCCTCGCTGCACGACCCTCTGAGGTGTCCTCCTGCAGTAAAGTTGTTATATTCTCCTTAACCATTAATGCAACTCCCCCACACCTTTTACATCTCCCTCTATCCCGCCTGAAGCTTCTAAAACTTGGAACATTTAACATTTGGATAGTTATTGTTCTGTAGGTGATTTACTGTCAGTCCTTTAACATTTGGATAGTTATTGTTCTGTAGGTCATTTAAGGTCAGTCCTTTAATAATTGGACAGTGATTGTTCTGTAGGTGATTTAAGGTCAGTCCTTTAATAACTGGACAGTGATTGTTCTGTAGGTGATTTACGGTCAGTCCTTTAAATAATTGGACCGTGATTGTTCTGTAGGTGATTTACGGTCAGTCCTTAAATAATTGGACAGTGATTGTTCTGTAGGTGATTTACGGTCAGTCCTTTAATAATTGTACAGTGATTGTTCTGTAGGTGATTTACGGTCAGTCCTTTCATAATTGGACAGTGATTGTTCTGTAGGTGATTCACGGACAGTCCTTTAATAATTGGACAGTGATTGTTCTGTAGGTGATTTACGGTCAGTCCTTTAATAATAGGACAGTGATTGTTCTGTCGGTGATTTACGGTCAGTCCTTTAATAATTGGACAGTGATTGTTCTGTAGGTGATTTACGGTCAGTCCTTTAATAATTGGACAGTGATTGTTCTGTAGGTGATTCACGGACGGCCCTTTAATAATTGGATAGTGATTGTTCTGTAGGTGATTTACGGTCAGTCCTTTAATAATTGGACAGTGATTGTTCTGTAGGTGATTTACGGTCAGTCCTTTAATAATTGGTCAGTGATTGTTCTGCAGGTGATTTACGGTCAGTCCTTTAATAATTGGACAGTGATTGTTCTGTAGGTGATTCACGGACAGTCCTTTAATAATTGGACAGTGATTGTTCTGTAGGTGATTTACGGTCAGTCCTTTAATAATAGGACAGTGATTGTTCTGTCGGTGATTTACGGTCAGTCCTTTAATAATTGGACAGTGATTGTTCTGTAGGTGATTTACGGTCAGTCCTTTAATAATTGGACAGTGATTGTTCTGTAGGTGATTCACGGACGGCCCTTTAATAATTGGATAGTGATTGTTCTGTCGGTGATTTACGGTCAGTCCTTTAATAATTGGACAGTGATTGTTCTGTAGGTGATTTACGGTCAGTCCTTTAATAATTGGACAGTGATTGTTCTGTAGGTGATTCACGGACGGCCCTTTAATAATTGGATAGTGATTGTTCTGTCGGTGACTTACGGTCAGTCCTTTAATAATTGTACAGTGATTGTTCTGTAGGTGATTTACGGACAATCCTTTAATAATTGTACAGTGATTGTTCTGTAGGTGATTTACGGTCAGTCCTTTCATAAGTGGACAGTGATTGCTCTGTAGGTGATTTACGGTCAGTCCTTTAATAATTAGACAGTGATTGTTCTGTAGGTGATTCACGGACAGTCCTTTAATAATTGGACAGTGATTGTTCTGTAGGTGATTTACGGTCAGTCCTTTAATAATTGGACAGTGATTGTTCTGAATGTGATTTACGGTCAGTCCTTTAATAATTGGACAGTGATTGTTCTGTCGGTGATTTACAGTCAGTCCTTTAATAATTGGACAGTGATTGTTCTGTCGGTGATTTACGGTCAGTCCTTTAATAATTGGACAGTGATTGTTCTGTAGGTGATTTACGGTCAGTCCATTAATAATTGGACAGTGATTGTTCTGTCGGTGATTTACGGTCAGTCCTTTAATAATTGGACAGTGATTGTTCTGTAGGTGATTTACGGTCAGTCCATTAATAATTGGACAGTGATTGTTCTGAATGTGATTTACGGTCAGTCCTTTAATAATTGGACAGTGATTGTTCTGTCGGTGATTTACAGTCAGTCCTTTAATAATTGGACAGTGATTGTTCTGTCGGTGATTTACGGTCAGTCCTTTAATAATTGGACAGTGATTGTTCTGTAGGTGATTTACGGTCAGTCCTTTAATAATTGGATAGTGATTGTTCTGTAGGTGATTTACGGTCAGTCCTTTAATAATAGGACAGTGATTGTTCTGTCGGTGATTTACAGTCAGTCCTTTAATAATTGGACAGTGATTGTTCTGTAGGTGATTCACGGACGGCCCTTTAATAATTGGATAGTGATTGTTCTGTAGGTGATTTACGGTCAGTCCTTTAATAATTGCACAGTGATTGTTCTGCAGGTGATTTACGGTCAGTCCTTTCATAAGTGGACAGTGATTGCTCTGTAGGTGATTTACGGTCAGTCCTTTAATAATTGGACAGTGATTGTTCTGTAGGTGATTTAAGGTCAGACCTTTAATAATTGGACAGTGATTGTTCTGTAGGTGATTCACGGACAGTCCTTTAATAATTGGACAGTGATTGTTCTGTAGGTGATTTAGGGTCAGTCCTTTATTGTTTGGATTGACATTTCTCTGATGAAGAATTGTGAACAGTCCCTTATCATTTAAATGCACGAATAATTCTCCCTTGGAAGTTTTTTGTTTAAGTGAGGATTTTCCTAATGTTGCTTTTTAGACAATCCCTCATAACCTGTGATGGAAAATTCTCTTGAGTTTCTTTATGGACAGTCCCTTATTGGTGGTGACGTGATTTCCATTTCTGTGATTTGTGGAATCTCTTTGAGCCACATATACACAGATGTAAATTTATTTCTGTATCTGTGTGTCCATTATTCAGCTTAATAAAGAATGAGTTTGGAATAAGTTCTCATTTTGTGATACGTTATCAATATAAAGCAGGTCTTTTTTGGGAAGCAGCAACTTGTTTCCCACTGCAGTGAATTGAATTTTCATTATTGACCCTGACCCATGCTGTTAAACAGGTCAGTTTACCTGTCTCAGTGTCACCAATGTCTCAATGTTTGAAGTGACAGGGATTGCATTATTTGTTTGTTCTGTCTGTCCCTCCTTCATATTTCTATTTTAATATACCGTGTTCTATTGATACTGTTGTGTTTATCTGACTGTCAGTAATATGAAGTTGTAAGGTGAGAGTCTCAGAGCAGGAATCCTTTGTTTGCAAATCAGGTGTCCAATGAACCGATCAGTGACTGCTCCATGACAACCTCAAATCATCATTTCTCATGGAAAATGTGATCAGATTTTGTAGTTATATGGATTGAAAATGAATTCTACCTTATTAATGTCAGAGAGTGATGGAGTTAATCCGCTCAGAAACAGGCCTTTCAGCCCATCGTGTCTGTGCCGGCCATCAAGCACCTATATGTTGGAATCCCATTTTCCAGCACTTGTCCTGTAGCCTTGTATACTATGGCATTTCAAGTGTTCATCTAAAGACTTAAATGTTGAGTGTTCTGGCCTCGACCACCTCTTCAGACAGTGTGTTCCAGATTCCAACCACCCGCTGGGTGAAAACATTTTGCCTCAAATCTCCTCTGTATCTCCTTCCCCTAACCTTAAATCGATATCCCCTGGTTGACACCTTATTGACACCTCCGCAATGGGAAAATGTTTCTTCCAATCTATCCTATCAATGCCCCTCATAATTTTGTATACCTCAATCATGTCCCACCTCAGACTTCTCTGCTGGAAGGAAAACAACCCTCGCCTTTTCAGTCTCTCTTCATAGCTGAAATGCTCCAGCCCAGGCAACATTCTGGTGAATCTCCTCTGCACCTTCTGTTGTGCAATCACATCCTTCCTATAGTATGTTGACCAGAACCGTACACAGTACTCCAGCTGTGGCTTACCCAGAGTTTTATACAGCTTCATTATAGCATCCTTGCTCCAATATTCTATGCCTCAGCTAATAAAGGCAAGTATCCCAGAAGCCTTCCTAACCATCTTATCTACCTGTGCTGTTGCTTTCAGTAATATATGGACAAGTACACCCCACTCCCTCTGACCCTCTGTACTTTCTAGGGTCCTACCATCCATTGTATATTCCCTTGCCTTATTAGTCCTCCCAAAATGCATCACCTCACACTTCTCAGGATTAAATTCAATTTGCCACTGCTCTGCCCATCTTACCAGCCCATCTATATCATCCTGTAATCTAAGGATTTCCTCCTTACTATTTACAACACCATCATTCTTTGTGTCATCTGAGAACTTACTGATCATACCACCTATATTCAGGTCTAAATCATTAATGTAGACTACAAACAGCAAGGGTCCCAGCATCGATCCCTGTGGTACACCACTGGTCACAGACTTCCATTCGCAAAATCAACCCTCGACCATCACCCTCTGCCTCCTGCCACTAAGCCAATTTTGGATCCAATTTGAAATTCTAGTAAACAAGTGAGTGAATGTTTCTGAACAGTCTACAAGTGTGTAAATATTTATCGCATGTTTTCACTGTTTCTCTCTGGCTGTCTGAGCATTCAGCTGCTTTGTTCTGAGCTCTTAACCTCAGTCAGTTTGTCTGTGTTGGGTTAGGTGCTCGTTCAGCACCGGTCAGGAATGGAGCCTGAGATCTTCCTCTGTGCGGTACGCAGTACCATACTCTGTGAGATCCGTTGACTCTGCACAGACTGGGATCTTCCTGTGCTCTGTGTATGCATCTCAGCACCTGACTGGCTGAGATACGTTCACTCTGCAAAGGCCAGGAATGGAGCCTGGGATCTTTCTGTGCTCTGTATGGAACTCAGTATCAGACTGGGTACATATCTTTAATTATATCTATCCAATTCCCGCCTCTCTCCCCTGCAGCCAGTCTGGGTGTACCTGAGTGAGCAGATTGATCTTCCCCATTCAGATATCTCACACACTGGGGGAACAGACAGGCGTTTCTGTGGCCGCAAATGAGACTCCAGGAATGTATGTTGCCTCCCTGGTGCTCGGGTCAAGGATGTCTCAGAGCGGCTGCTGGACATTCTGAAGGGAGAGGGTGAATAGTCAGAGATCGTGGTACACATTGGTACGAACGACATAGGTAGAAATAGGGATGAGGTCCTGCAACAAGAATTTAGGGTGCGAGGAAGCAGATTAAAAAGGAGGACCTCTAAGGTTGCAATCTCTGGATTCCTCCCGGTGCCACGTGCTAATGACTTTAGAAATAGGAGGATAGAGCAGATGAATATCTGGCTGAGGAGATCATGCAGGAGGGAGGGCTTCAGTTTCCTGGATCACTGGGTATATTTTTGGCAAAAGTGGGACTTGTCCAACTTGGACAGGTTGCACCTGAACTGGAATGGGACAAGCATCCTTGTTTGGAGGTTTGTTCGTTCTTTATTGGGGGGTTGGGGGTAGGGGGTTAAACTAATCGGCAGGGGGTTGGGATACAGAGCGGAGGTACAGTAGAGGGTAATGTGGAACAGAACGTGAGTCTGCTGGAAGGCAGAGCAAATATAGACCTGGTAAGGCAGAAGAGAAAAATGCAAGGTTGGATTGTAATTATTTCAAAGACAGGATCTCATTAGTAAGGTAGATGAATTGAGGTTGTTGATTAGCACATGGCATTATGATATTGCTATCACAGAGACATGGTTGTGGGCGGGGCAGGACTGGCAGCTCAATATTCCAGGGTATAGAATCTTCAAGTGTGACAGGGGAGGGGGTGAAAGTGGAGGTGGCATTGCACTGTTGATCAAGGAGTCATTTACTGCAGTAAGAAGGGATGATATCTTAGAAGGTTCCTTAAATGAGGCCATATGGGTGGAACTTAAAAACATAAAGGGGGCAATCACCTGGCTGGGAGTGTACTACAGGCTGCCAAACAGTCAGAGAGAGATAGAGGAGCAGATATATAGGCAACTTTCAGGGGTGCAAAAATAATAGGGTAGTATTAGTAGGGGATTTCAACTTCCCTGATATCAACTGCGATAGTCTTAGTGCAAAAGGCTTAAAGGGGAATGAATTCTTAAAATGCATACAGGAGAGCTTTTTGAGCCAGTACATCAGACGTCCTACAAGAGAAGGGGCAGTACTGGACCTAACACTAGGGAATGAAACTGGACAAGTGGTAGAAGTGTCAGTGAGGGAGCATTTCGGTGCTAGTGACCATAACGCTAAGATTTAAGGTAGTTATGGATAAGGACAAAGACAGACCGAAACTAAAGGGACTGAATTGGGGGAAGGCCGATTTTAAGATGATGAAACAGGATGGGGCCAAAGTGGACTGTGAGCAGCTACTTGTAGGAAAGTCCATATCAGATCAATGGGCATCATTCAAAGAGAAAATAGTGAGAGTTCAGAGCCAACATGCACCCGTTAAGGTGATGGGGAGGACTAACAGGTCCAGGGAACACTGGATGTCAAGAGATACAGAGGATTGGATCAGAAAAAGAAGGAAGCTTATTGCAGATTCAGAGTGCTGACAAACAGCGGAGGCACCAGAGGAGTATAGAAAGTGTAGGGGGGAACTTAAAAAAAGTAATTAGGAGAGCGAAGAGGGGACATGAAAAAATACTGGCAGGCAAGAGAAAGGAAAATCCTAAAGCAATTTATCAGTATGTCAAGGGCAAGAAGATAACCAGGGAAAGATTAGGGACCATTGAGCACCAAAGTGGCAACCTGTGTGTGGAGCCGGAGGGCTCAGGTGAGGTTTTAAATGATTACTTTTCATCTGTGTTCACTATGGAGAAGGATGATGTAGGTGTAGAGATCAGGGAGGGGGATTGTGATATATTTGAACATGTTAGCATTGAAAGGGAGGAAGTATTAGCAGTTTTAGTGGGCTTGAAAGCAGATAAATCCCCAGGCTCGGATGAAATATATCCCTGGCTGTTATGTGAGGCAAGAGAGGCGATTGCAGGGGCTTTGTAACAAGTTTTCAAATCCTCTTTATCCAGAGGAAAGATACCAGAGGACTGGAGGATAGTGAATGTGGTCCCATTATTTAAGAAGGGTAGCAGGGATATGCTAGGTATTTACAGGTCAGTGAGTCTAACATCAGTGGTAGGGAAACTATTGGAAAAAGATGCGAGGGACAGGATTATTTTCCACTTGGAGAGGCAGGGATTAATCAGGGATAGTCAGCATGGCTTTTTCAGGGGGAGATCGCGTCTGACTAAATTGATTGAATTTTTCGAGGAGATGACCAGATGTGTAGATGAAGGTAAAGCAGTCGATGTAGTCTACATGGACTTCAGTAAGGGTTTTGTTAAGGTCCCACATGGGAGATTGGTTGAGAAGGTAAGAGGCCATGGGATCCAGGGCAATTTGGCAAATTGGATCCAAAAGTGGCTTTGTGGCAGGAGGCAGAGGGTATTCGGAGAGGGCTGTTTTTGCGATTGGAAGCCTGTGACCAGTGGTGTACCAAAGGGATCGGTGCTGTGACCCTTGCTGTTTGTAGTGCACATTAATGACTTAGATGTGAATATAGGAGGTATGATCAGTAAGTTCACAGATGAGACAAAAATTACAGTGCGCAATATTATGGCTAATTGTTAAATTAGATGTCATCACTAATACACAGGGGATAATATTCCAGTTAATTGTTAAATTAGATATCATCACTAATACACAGGGGATAATATTCCAGTTAATTGTTAAATTAGATGTCATCACTAATACACAGGTGATAATATTCCAGTTAATTGTTAAATTAGATATCATCACTAATACACAGGGGATAATATTCCAGTTAATTGTTAAATTAGATGTCATCACTAATGCACAGGTGATAATATTCCAGTTAATTGTTAAATTAGATATCATCACTAATACACAGGGGATAATATTCCGGTTAATTGTTAAATTAGATGTCATCACTAATACACAGGTGATAATATTCCAGTTAATTGTTAAATTAGATGTCATCACTAATACACAGGTGATAATATTCCAGTTAATTGTTAAATTAGATGTCATCACTAATACACAGGTGATAATATTCCAGTTAATTGTTAAATTAGATATCATCACTAATACACAGGGGATAATATTCCAGTTAATTGTTAAATTAGATGTCATCACTAATACACAGGTGATAATATTCCGGTTAATTGTTAAATTAGATGTCATCACGAATACACAGGTGATAATATTCCGGTTAATTGTTAAATTAGATATCATCACTAATACACAGGTGATAATATTCCAGTTAATTGTTAAATTAGATATCATCACTAATACACAGGTGATAATATTCCAGTTAATTGTTAAATTAGATGTCATCACTAACACACAGGGGATAATATTCCAGTTAATTGTTAAATTAGATGTCATCACTAATGCACAGGTGATAATATTCCAGTTAATTGTTAAATTAGATATCATCACTAATACACAGGGGATAATATTCCAGTTAATTTTTAAATTAGATGTCTTCACTAATACACAGGGGATAATATTCCAGTTAATTGTTAAATTAGATGTCATCACTAATACACAGGGGATAATATTCCAGTTAATTGTTAAATTAGATATCATCACTAATACACAGGTGATAATATTCCAGTTAATTGTTAAATTAGATGTCATCACTAATACACAGGGGATAATATTCCAGTTAATTGTTAAATTAGATGTCATCACTAATACACAGGTGATAATATTCCAGTTAATTGTTAAATTAGATGTCATCACTAATACACCGGTGATAATATTACAGTTAATTGTTAAATTAGATGTCATCACTAATACACAGGTGATAATATTCCAGTAAATTGTTAAATTAGATATCATCACTAATACACAGGTGATAATATTCCAGTTAATTGTTAAATTAGATGTCATCACTAATACACAGGGGATAATATTCCAGTTAATTGTTAAATTGGATGTCATCACTAATACACAGGGGATAATATTCCAGTTAATTGTTAAATTAGATGTCATCACTAATACACAGGGGATAATATTCCAGTTAATTGTTAAATTAGATGTCATCACTAATACACAGGTGATAATATTCCAGTTAATTGTTAAATTAGATGTCATCACTAATACACAGGGGATAATATTCCAGTTAACTGTTAAATTAGATGTCATCACTAATACACAGGGGATAATATTCCAGTTAATTGTTAAATTAGATATCATCACTAATACACAGGTGATAATATTCCAGTTAATTGTTAAATTAGATGTCATCACTAATACACAGGTGATAATATTCTGGTTAATTGTTAAATTGGATGTCATCACTAATACACAGGTGATAATATTCCAGTTAATTGTTAAATTAGATGTCATCACTAATACACAGGGGATAATATTCCAGTTAATTGTAAAATTGGATGTCATCACTAATACACGGGGGATAATATTCCAGTTAATTGTTAAATTAGATGTCATCACTAATACACAGTGATAATATTCCAGTTAATTGTTAAATTAGATGTCATCACTAATACACAGGTGATAATATTCCAGTTAATTGTTAAATTAGATGTCATCACTAATACACAGGTGATAATATTCCAGTGAATTGTTAAATTAGATATCATCACTAATACACAGGTGATAATATTCCAGTTAATTGTTAAATTAGATGTCATCACTAATACACAGGTGATAATATTTCAGTAAATTGTTAAATTAGATATCATCACTAATACACAGGTGATAATATTCCATTTAATTGTTAAATTAGATGTCATCACTAATACACAGGTGATAATATTCCAGTTAATTGTTAAACTAGATGTCATCACTAATACACAGGTGATAATATTCCAGTTAATTGTTAAATTAGCTGTCATCACGAATACACAGGTGATAATATTCCGGTTATTTGTTAAGTTAGATGTCATCACTAATACACAGGTGATAATATTCCAGTTAATTGTTAAATTAGATATCATCACTAATACACAGGGGATAATATTCCAGTTAATTGTTAAATTAGATGTCATCACTAATACACAGGTGATAATATTCCAGTTAATTGTTAAATTAGATGTCATCACTAATACACAGGTGATAATATTCCAGTTAATTGTTACATTAGATGTCATCACTAATACACAGGTGATAATATTCCAGTTAATTGTTATATTAGATGTCATCACTAATACACAGGTGATAATATTCCAGTTAATTGTTAAATTAGATGTCATCACTAATACACAGGTGATAATATTCCGGTTAATTGTTAAATTAGATGTCATCACTAATACACAGGTGATAATATTCCAGTTAATTGTTAAATTAGATATCATCACTAATACACAGGGGATTATATTCCAGTTAATTGTTACATTAGATGTCATCACTAATACACAGGTGATGATATTCCAGTTAATTGATAAATTAGATGTCATCACTAATAGACAGGTGATAATATTCCAGTTAATTGTTAAATTAGATGTCATCACTAATACACAGGTGATAATATTCCAGTTAATTGTTAAATTAGATGTCATCACTAATACACAGGTGATAATATTCCAGTTAATTGTTAAATTAGATGTCATCACTAATACACAGGTGATAATATTCCAGTTAATTGTTAAATTAGATGTCATCACTAATACACAGGTGATAATATTCCAGTTAATTGTTACATTAGATGTCATCACTAATACACAGGTGATAATATTCCAGTTAATTGTTAAATTAGATGTCATCACTAATACACAGGTGATAATATTCCAGTTAATTGTTAAATTAGATGTCATCACTAATACACAGGTGATAATATTCCGGTTAATTGTTAAATTAGATGTCATCACTAATACACAGGTGATAATATTCCAGTTAATTGTTAAATTAGATATCATCACTAATACACAGGGGATTATATTCCAGTTAATTGTTACATTAGATGTCATCAATAATACACAGGTGATGATATTCCAGTTAATTGTTAAATTAGATGTCATCACTAATAGACAGGTGATAATATTCCAGTTAATTGTTAAATTAGATGTCATCACTAATACACAGGTGATAATATTCCAGTTAATTGTTAAATTAGATGTCATCACTAATACACAGGTGCTAATATTCCAGTTAATTGTTAAATTAGATGTCATCACTAATACACATGTGATAATATTCCAGTTAATTGTTAAATTAGATGTCATCACTAATACACAGGTGATAATATTCCATTTAATTGTTACATTAGATGTCATCACTAATACACAGGTGATAATATTCCAGTTAATTGTTAAATTAGATGTCATCACTAATACACAGGTGATAATATTCCAGTTAATTGTTAAATTAGATGTCATCACTAATACACAGGTGATAATATTCCAGTTAATTGTTACATTAGATGTCATCACTAATACACAGGTGATAATATTCCAGTTAATTGTTAAATTAGATGTCATCACTAATACACAGGTGATAATATTCCGATTAATTGTTAAATTAGATGTCATCACTAATACACAGGTGATAATATTCCAGTTAATTGCTAAATTAGATATCATCACTAATACACAGGGGATTATATTCCAGTTAATTGTTACATTAGATGTCATCAATAATACACAGGTGATGATATTCCAGTTAATTGTTAAATTAGATGTCATCACTAATAGACAGGTGATAATATTCCAGTTAATTGTTAAATTAGATGTCATCACTAATATACAGGTGATAATATTCCAGTTAATTGTTAAATTAGATGTCATCACTAATACACAGGTGCTAATATTCCAGTTAATTGTTAAATTAGATGTCATCACTAATACACAGGTGATAATATTCCATTTAATTGTTACATTAGATGTCATCCCTAATACACAGGTGATAATATTCCAGTTAATTGTTAAATTAGATGTCATCACTAATACAGAGGTGATAATATTCCAGTTAATTGTTTAAATAGATATCATCACTAATACACAGGGGATAATATTCCAATTAATTGTTAAATTAGATGTCTTCACTAATACACAGGGGATAATATTCCCGTTAATTGTTAAATTGGATGTCATCACCAATACACAGGTGATAATATTCCAGTTAATTGTTAAATTAGATGTCATCACTAATACACAGGGGATAATATTCCAGTTAATTGTTAAATTAGATATCATCACTAATACACAGGTGATAATATTCCAGTTAATTGTTAAATTAGATGTCATCACTAATACACAGGGGATAATATTCCAGTTAATTGTTAAATTAGATGTCATCACTAATACACAGGTGATAATATTCCAGTTAATTGTTAAATTAGATGTCATCACTAATACACCGGTGATAATATTACAGTTAATTGTTAAATTAGATGTCATCACTAATACACAGGTGATAATATTCCAGTAAATTGTTAAATTAGATATCATCACTAATACACAGGTGATAATATTCCAGTTAATTGTTAAATTAGATGTCATCACTAATACACAGGGGATAATATTCCAGTTAATTGTTAAATTGGATGTCATCACTAATACACAGGGGATAATATTCCAGTTAATTGTTAAATTAGATGTCATCACTAATTCACAGGGAATAATATTCCAGTTAATTGTTAAATTAGATGTCATCACTAATACACAGGTGATAATATTCCAGTTAATTGTTAAATTAGATGTCATCACTAATACACAGGTGATAATATTCCAGTTAACTGTTAAATTAGATGTCATCACTAATACGCAGGGGATAATATTCCAGTTAATTGTTAAATTAGATATCATCACTAATACACAGGTGATAATATTCCAGTTAATTGTTAAATTAGATGTCATCACTAATACACAGGTGATAATATTCCGGTTAATTGTTAAATTGGATGTCATCACCAATACACAGGGGATAATATTCCAGTTAATTGTAAAATTGGATGTCATCACTAATACACAGGTGATAATATTCCAGTTAATTGTTAAATTAGATGTCATCACTAATACACAGTGATAATATTCCAGTTAATTGTTAAATTAGATGTCATCACTAATACACAGGTGATAATATTCCAGTTAATTGTTAAATTAGATGTCATCACTAATACACAGGTGATAATATTCCAGTGAATTGTTAAATTAGATATCATCACTAATACACAGGTGATAATATTCCAGTTAATTGTTAAATTAGATGTCATCACGAATACACAGTTGATAATATTCCGGTTAATTGTTAAATTAGATATCATCACTAACACACAGGGGATAATATTCCAGTTAATTGTTAAATTAGATGTCATCACTAATGCACAGCTGATAATATTCCAGTTAATTGTTAAATTAGATATCATCACTAATACACAGGGGATAATATTCCAGTTAATTGTTAAATTAGATGTCTTCACTAATACACAGGGGATAATATTCCAGTTAATTGTTAAATTGGATGTCATCACCAATACACAGGTGATAATATTCCAGTTAATTGTTAAATTAGATGTCATCACTAATACACAGGGGATAATATTCCAGTTAATTGTTAAATTAGATATCATCACTAATACACAGGTGATAATATTCCAGTTAATTGTTAAATTAGATGTCATCACTAATACACAGGGGATAATATTCCAGTTAATTGTTAAATTAGATGTCATCACTAATACACAGGTGATAATATTCCAGTTAATTGTTAAATTAGATGTCATCACTAATACACCGGTGATAATATTACAGTTAATTGTTAAATTAGATGTCATCACTAATACACAGGTGATAATATTCCAGTAAGTTGTTAAATTAGATATCATCACTAATACACAGGTGATAATATTCCAGTTAATTGTTAAATTAGATGTCATCACTAATACACAGGGGATAATATTCCAGTTGATTGTTAAATTGGATGTCATCACTAATACACAGGGGATAATATTCCAGTTAATTGTTAAATTAGATGTCATCACTAATACACAGGGGATAATATTCCAGTTAATTGTTAAATTAGATGTCATCACTAATACACAGGTGATAATATTCCAGCTAATTGTTAAATTAGATGTCATCACTAATACACAGGTGATAATATTCCAGTTAACTGTTAAATTAGATGTCATCACTAATACACAGGGGATAATATTCCAGTTAATTGTTAAATTAGATATCATCACTAATACACAGGTGATAATATTCCAGTTAATTGTTAAATTAGATGTCATCACTAATACACAGGTGATAATATTCCGGTTAATTGTTAAATTGGATGTCATCACCAATACACAGGGGATAATATTCCAGTTAATTGTAAAATTGGATGTCATCACTAATACACAGGGGATAATATTCCTGTTAATTGTTAAATTAGATGTCATCACTAATACACAGTGATAATATTCCAGTTAATTGTTAAATTAGATGTCATCACTAATACACAGGTGATAATATTCCAGTTAATTGTTAAATTAGATGTCATCACTAATACACAGGTGATAATATTCCAGTGAATTGTTAAATTAGATATCATCACTAATACACAGGTGATAATATTCCAGTTAATTGTTAAATTAGATGTCATCACTAATACACAGGTGATAATATTCCAGTAAATTGTTAAATTAGATATCATCACTAATACACAGGTGATAATATTCCATTTAATTGTTAAATTAGATGTCATCACTAATACACAGGGGATAATATTCCAGGTAATTGTTAAATTAGATGCCATCACTAATACACAGGTGATAATATTCCAGTTAATTGTTAAATTAGATGTCATCACTAATACACAGGGGATAATATTCCAGTTAATTGTTAAATTAGATGTCATCACTAATACACAGGTGATAATATTCCAGTTAATTGTTAAATTAGATGTCATCACTAATACACAGGTGATAATATTCCAGTTAATTGTTAAATTAGATGTCATCGCTAATGCACGGGGGATAATATTCCAGTTAATTGTTAAATTAGATATCATCACCAATACACAGGTGATAATATTCCAGTTAATTGTTAAATTAGCTGTCATCACGAATACACAGGTGATAATATTCCGGTTATTTGTTAAATTAGATGTCATCACTAATACACAGGTGATAATATTCCAGTTAATTGTTAAATTAGATATCATCACTAATACACAGGGGATAATATTCCAGTTAATTGTTAAATTAGATGTCATCACTAATACACAGGTGATAATATTGCAGTTAATTGTTAAATTAGATGTCATCACTAATACACAGGTGATAATATTCCAGTTAATTGTTACATTAGATGTCATCACTAATACACAGGTGATAATATTCCAGTTAATTGTTAAATTAGATGTCATCACTAATACACAGGTGATAATATTCCAGTTAATTGTTAAATTAGATGTCATCACTAATACACAGGTGATAATATTCCGGTTAATTGTTAAATTAGATGTCATCACTAATACACAGGTGATAATATTCCAGTTAATTGTTAAATTAGACATCATCACTAATACACAGGGGATTATATTCCATTTAATTGTTACTTTAGATGTCATCACTAATACACAGGTGATGATATTCCAGTTAATTGATAAATTAGATGTCATCACTAATAGACAGGTGATAATATTCCAGTTAATTGTTAAATTAGATGTCATCACTAATACACAGGTGATAATATTCCAGTTAATTGTTAAATTAGATGTCATCACTAATACACAGGTGATAATATTCCAGTTAATTGTTAAATTAGATGTCATCACTAATACACAGGTGATAATATTCCAGTTAATTGTTAAATTAGATGTCATCACTAATACACAGGTGATAATATTCCAGTTAATTGTTACATTAGATGTCATCACTAATACACAGGTGATGATATTCCAGTTAATTGTTAAATTAGATGTCATCACTAATACACAGGTGATAATATTCCAGTTAATTGTTAAATTAGATGTCATCACTAATACACAGGTGATAATATTCCAGTTAATTGTTAAATTAGATGTCATCACTAATACACAGGTGCTAATATTCCAGTTAATTGTTAAATTAGATGTCATCACTAATACACATGTGATAATATTCCAGTTAATTGTCAAATTAGATGTCATCAATAATACACAGGTGATAATATTCCATTTAATTGTTACATTAGATGTCATCACTAATACACAGGTGATAATATTCCAGTTAATTGTTAAATTAGATGTCATCACTAATACACAGGTGATAATATTCCAGTTAATTGTTAAATTAGATGTCATCACTAATACACAGGTGATAATATTCCAGTTAATTGTTACATTAGATGTCATCACTAATACACAGGTGATAATATTCCAGTTAATTGTTAAATTAGATGTCATCACTAATACACAGGTGATAATATTCCAGTTAATTGTTAAATTAGATGTCATCACTAATACACAGGTGATAATATTCCAGTTAATTGTTAAATTAGATGTCATCACTAATACACAGGTGATAATATTCCAGTGAATTGTTAAATTAGATATCATCACTAATACACAGGTGATAATATTCCAGTTAATTGTTAAATTAGATGTCATCACTAATACACAGGTGATAATATTCCAGTAAATTGTTAAATTAGATATCATCACTAATACACAGGTGATAATATTCCATTTAATTGTTAAATTAGATGTCATCACTAATACACAGGGGATAATATTCCAGGTAATTGTTAAATTAGATGCCATCACTAATACACAGGTGATAATATTCCAGTTAATTGTTAAATTAGATGTCATCACTAATACACAGGGGATAATATTCCAGTTAATTGTTAAATTAGATATCATCACTAATACACAGGTGATAATATTCCAGTTAATTGTTAAATTAGATGTCATCACTAATACACAGGTGATAATATTCCAGTTAATTGTTAAATTAGATGTCATCGCTAATACACGGGGGATAATATTCCAGTTAATTGTTAAATTAGATATCATCACCAATACACAGGTGATAATATTCCAGTTAATTGTTAAATTAGCTGTCATCACGAATACACAGGTGATAATATTCCGGTTATTTGTTAAATTAGATGTCATCACTAATACACAGGTGATAATATTCCAGTTAATTGTTAAATTAGATATCATCACTAATACACAGGGGATAATATTCCAGTTAATTGTTAAATTAGATGTCATCACTAATACACAGGTGATAATATTGCAGTTAATTGTTAAATTAGATGTCATCACTAATACACAGGTGATAATATTCCAGTTAATTGTTACATTAGATGTCATCACTAATACACAGGTGATAATATTCCAGTTAATTGTTAAATTAGATGTCATCACTAATACACAGGTGATAATATTCCAGTTAATTGTTAAATTAGATGTCATCACTAATACACAGGTGATAATATTCCGGTTAATTGTTAAATTAGATGTCATCACTAATACACAGGTGATAATATTCCAGTTAATTGTTAAATTAGATATCATCACTAATACACAGGGGATTATATTCAATTTAATTGTTACATTAGATGTCATCACTAATACACAGGTGATGATATTCCAGTTAATTGATAAATTAGATGTCATCACTAATAGACAGGTGATAATATTCCAGTTAATTGTTAAATTAGATGTCATCACTAATACACAGGTGATAATATTCCAGTTAATTGTTAAATTAGATGTCATCACTAATACACAGGTGATAATATTCCAGTTAATTGTTAAATTAGATGTCATCACTAATACACAGGTGATAATATTCCAGTTAATTGTTAAATTAGATGTCATCACTAATACACAGGTGATAATATTCCAGTTAATTGTTACATTAGATGTCATCACTAATACACAGGTGATAATATTCCAGTTAATTGTTAAATTAGATGTCATCACTAATACACAGGTGATAATATTCCAGTTAATTGTTAAATTAGATGTCATCACTAATACACAGGTGATAATATTCCGGTTAATTGTTAAATTAGATGTCATCACTAATACACAGGTGATAATATTCCAGTTAATTGTTAAATTAGATATCATCACTAATACACAGGGGATTATATTCCAGTTAATTGTTACATTAGATGTCATCAATAATACACAGGTGATGATATTCCAGTTAATTGTTAAATTAGATGTCATCACTAATAGACAGGTGATAATATTCCAGTTAATTGTTAAATTAGATGTCATCACTAATACACAGGTGATAATATTCCAGTTAATTGTTCAATTAGATGTCATCACTAATACACAGGTGCTAATATTCCAGTTAATTGTTAAATTAGATGTCATCACTAATACACATGTGATAATATTCCAGTTAATTGTTAAATTAGATGTCATCACTAATACACAGGTGATAATATTCCATTTAATTGTTACATTAGATGTCATCACTAATACACAGGTGATAATATTCCAGTTAATTGTTAAATTAGATGTCATCACTAATACACAGGTGATAATATTCCAGTTAATTGTTAAATTAGATGTCATCACTAATACACAGGTGATAATATTCCAGTTAATTGTTACATTAGATGTCATCACTAATACACAGGTGATAATATTCCAGTTAATTGTTAAATTAGATGTCATCACTAATACACAGGTGATAATATTCCAGTTAATTGTTAAATTAGATGTCATCACTAATACACAGGTGATAATATTCCGGTTAATTGTTAAATTAGATGTCATCACTAATACACAGGTGATAATATTCCAGTTAATTGTTAAATTAGATATCATCACTAATACACAGGGGATTATATTCCAGTTAATTGTTACATTAGATGTCATCAATAATACACAGGTGATGATATTCCAGTTAATTGTTAAATTAGATGTCATCACTAATAGACAGGTGATAATATTCCAGTTAATTGTTAAATTAGATGTCATCACTAATACACAGGTGATAATATTCCAGTTAATTGTTAAATTAGATGTCATCACTAATACACAGGTGCTAATATTCCAGTTAATTGTTAAATTAGATGTCATCACTAATACACATGTGATAATAAGCCAGTTAATTGTTAAATTAGATGTCATCACTAATACACAGGTGATAATATTCCATTTAATTGTTACATTAGATGTCATCACTAATACACAGGTGATAATATTCCAGTTAATTGTTAAATTAGATGTCATCACTAATACACAGGTGATAATATTCCAGTTAATTGTTAAAATAGATATCATCACTAATACACAGGGGATAATATTCCAGTTAATTGTTAAATTAGATGTCTTCACTAATACACAGGGGATAATATTACAGTTAATTGTTAAATTGGATGTCATCACCAATACACAGGTGATAATATTCCAGTTAATTGTTAAATTAGATGTCATCACTAATACACAGGGGATAATATTCCAGTTAATTGTTAAATTAGATATCATCACTAATACACAGGTGATAATATTCCAGTTAATTGTTAAATTAGATGTCATCACTAATACACAGGGGATAATATTCCAGTTAATTGTTAAATTAGATGTCATCACTAATACACAGGTGATAATATTCCAGTTCATTGTTAAATTAGATGTCATCACTAATACACCGGTGATAATATTACAGTTAATTGTTAAATTAGATGTCATCACTAATACACAGGTGATAATATTCCAGTAAATTGTTAAATTAGATATCATCACTAATACACAGGTGATAATATTCCAGTTAATTGTTAAATTAGATGTCATCACTAATACACAGGGGATAATATTCCAGTTAGTTGTTAAATTGGATGTCATCACGAAGACACAGGGGATAATATTCCAGTTAATTGTTAAATTAGATGTCATCACTAATACACAGGGGATAATATTCCAGTTAATTGTTAAATTAGATGTCATCACTTATATACAGGTGATAATATTCCAGTTAATTGTTAAATTAGATGTCATCACTAATACACAGGTGATAATATTCCAGTTAACTGTTAAATTAGATGTCATCACTAATACACAGGTGATAATATTCCAGTTAACTGTTAAATTAGATGTCATCACTAATACACAGGTGATAATATTCCAGTTAATTGTTAAATTAGATATCATCACTAATACACAGGGGATAATATTCCAGTTAATTGTTAAATTAGATACCATCACTAATACACAGGTGATAATATTCCAGTTAATTGTTAAATTAGATATCATCACTAATACACAGGTGATAATATTCCAGTTAATTGTTAAATTAGATATCATCACTAATACACAGGTGATAATATTCCAGTTAATTGTTAAATTAGATATCATCACTGATACACAGGGGATAATATTCCAGTTAATTGTTAAATTAGATATCATCACTAATACACAGGTGATAATATTCCAGTTAATTGTTAAATTAGATGTCATCACTAATACACAGGTGATAATATTCCGGTTAATTGTTAAATTGGATGTCATCACCAATACACAGGTGATAATATTCCAGTTAATTGTTAAATTAGATGTCATCACTAATACACAGGGGATAATATTCCAGTTAATTGTTAAATTAGATGTCATCACTAATACACAGGTGATAATATTCCAGTTCATTGTTAAATTAGATGTCATCACTAATACACCGGTGATAATATTACAGTTAATTGTTAAATTAGATGTCATCACTAATACACAGGTGATAATATTCCAGTAAATTGTTAAATTAGATATCATCACTAATACACAGGTGATAATATTCCAAAAAATTGTTAAATTAGATGTCATCACTAATACACAGGGGATAATATTCCAGTTAGTTGTTAAATTGGATGTCATCACGAAGACACAGGGGATAATATTCCAGTTAATTGTTAAATTAGATGTCATCACTAATACACAGGGGATAATATTCCAGTTAATTGTTAAATTAGATGTCATCACTTATATACAGGTGATAATATTCCAGTTAATTGTTAAATTAGATGTCATCACTAATACACAGGTGATAATATTCCAGTTAACTGTTAAATTAGATGTCATCACTAATACACAGGTGATAATATTCCAGTTAACTGTTAAATTAGATGTCATCACTAATACACAGGTGATAATATTCCAGTTAATTGTTAAATTAGATATCATCACTAATACACAGGGGATAATATTCCAGTTAATTGTTAAATTAGATACCATCACTAATACACAGGTGATAATATTCCAGTTAATTGTTAAATTAGATATCATCACTAATACACAGGTGATAATATTCCAGTTAATTGTTAAATTAGATATCATCACTAATACACAGGTGATAATATTCCAGTTAATTGTTAAATTAGATATCATCACTGATACACAGGGGATAATATTCCAGTTAATTGTTAAATTAGATATCATCACTAATACACAGGTGATAATATTCCAGTTAATTGTTAAATTAGATGTCATCACTAATACACAGGTGATAATATTCCGGTTAATTGTTAAATTGGATGTCATCACCAATACACAGGGGATAATATTCCAGTTAATTGTAAAATTGGATGTCATCACTAATACACAGGGGATAATATTCCAGTTAATTGTTAAATTAGATGTCATCACTAATACACAGTGATAATATTCCAGTTAATTGTTAAATTAGATGTCATCACTAATACACAGGTGATAATATTCCAGTTAATTGTTAAATTAGATGTCATCACTAATACACAGGTGATAATATTCCAGTGAATTGTTAAATTAGATATCATCACTAATACACAGGTGATAATATTCCAGTTAATTGTTAAATTAGATGTCAACACTAATACACAGGTGATAATATTCCAGTAAATTGTTAAATTAGATATCATCACTAATACACAGGTGATAATATTCCATTTAATTGTTAAATTAGATGTCATCACTAATACACAGGGGATAATATTCCAGTTAATTGTTAAATTAGATGCCATCACTAATACACAGGGGATAATATTCCAGTTAATTGTTAAATTAGATGTCATCACTAATACACAGGGGATAATATTCCAGTTAATTGTTAAATTAGATATCATCACTAATACACAGGTGATAATATTCCAGTTAATTGTTAAATTAGATGTCATCACTAATACACAGGTGATAATATTCCGGTTATTTGTTAAATTAGATGTCATCACTAATACACAGGTGATAATATTCCAGTTAATTGTTAAATTAGATATCATCACTAATACACAGGGGATAATATTCCAGTTAATTGTTAAATTAGATGTCATCACTAATGCACAGGTGATAATATTCCAGTTAATTGTTAAATTAGATGTCATCACTAATACACAGGTGATAATATTCCAGTTAATTGTTACATTAGATGTCATCACTAATACACAGGTGATAATATTCCAGTTAATTGTTAAATTAGATGTCATCACTAATACACAGGTGATAATATTCCAGTTAATTGTTAAATTAGATGTCATCACTAATACACAGGTGATAATATTCCGGTTAATTGTTAAATTAGATGTCATCACTAATGCACAGGTGATAATATTCCAGTTAATTGTTAAATTAGATATCATCACTAATACACAGGGGATTATATTCCAGTTAATTGTTACATTAGATGTCATCACTAATACACAGGTGATGATATTCCAGTTAATTGATAAATTAGATGTCATCACTAATAGACAGGTGATAATATTCCAGTTAATTGTTAAATTAGATGTCATCACTAATACACAGGTGATAATATTCCAGTTAATTGTTAAATTAGATGTCATCACTAATACACAGGTGATAATATTCCAGTTAATTGTTAAATTAGATGTCATCACTAATACACAGGTGATAATATTCCAGTTAATTGTTACATTAGATGTCATCACTAATACACAGGTGATAATATTCCAGTTAATTGTTAAATTAGATGTCATCACTAATACACAGGTGATAATATTCCAGTTAATTGTTAAATTAGATGTCATCACTAATACACAGGTGATAATATTCCGGTTAATTGTTAAATTAGATGTCATCACTAATACACAGGTGATAATATTCCAGTTAATTGTTAAATTAGATATCATCACTAATACACAGGGGATTATATTCCAGTTAATTGTTACATCAGATGTCATCAATAATACACAGGTGATGATATTCCAGTTAATTGTTAAATTAGATGTCATCACTAATAGACAGGTGATAATATTCCAGTTAATTGTTAAATTAGATGTCATCACTAATACACAGGTGATAATATTCCAGTTAATTGTTAAATTAGATGTCATCACTAATACACAGGTGCTAATATTCCAGTTAATTGTTAAATTAGATGTCATCACTAATACACATGTGATAATATTCCAGTTAATTGTTAAATTAGATGTCATCACTAATACACAGGTGATAATATTCCATTTAATTTTTACATTAGATGTCATCACTAATACACAGGTGATAATATTCCAGTTAATTGTTAAATTAGATGTCATCACTAATACACAGGTGATAATATTCCAGTTAATTGTTAAAATAGATGTCATCATTAATACACAGGTGATAATATTCCAGTTAATTGTTAAATTAGATGTCATCACAAATACACAGGTGATAATATTCCGGTTAATTGTTAAATTAGATATCATCACTAATACACAGGTGATAATATTCCAGTTAATTGCTAAATTAGATATCATCACTAATACACAGGGGATAATATTCCAGTTAATTGTTAAATTAGATGTCATCACTAATACACAGGGGATAATATTCCAGTTAATTGTAAAATTAGATGCCATCACTAATACACAGGGGATAATATTCCAGTTAATTGTTAAATTAGATGTCATCACTAATACACAGGGGATAATATTCCAGTTAATTGTTAAATTAGATATCATCACTAATACACAGGTGATAATATTCCAGTTAATTGTTAAATTAGATGTCATTACGAATACACAGGTGATAATATTCCAGTTAATTGTTAAATTAGATGTCATCACTAATACACAGGGGATAATATTCCAGTTAATTGTTAAATTCGATATCATCACTAATACACAGGTGATAATATTCCAGTTAATTGTTAAATTAGATGTCATCACGAATACACAGGTGATAATATTCTGGTTAATTGTTAAATTAGAGGTCATCACTAATACACAGGTGATAATATTCCAGTTAATTGTTCAATTAGATATCATCACTGATACACAGGGGATAATATTCCAGTTAATTGTTAAATTAGATGTCATCACTAATACACAGGTGATAATATTCCAGTTAATTGTTAAATTAGATGTCATCACTAATACACAGGTGATAATATTCCAGTTAATTGTTAAATTAGATGTCATCACTAATAGACAGGTGATAATATTCCAGTTAATTGTTAAATTGGATGTCATCACTAATACACAGGTGATAATATTCCAGTTAATTGTTAAATTAGATGTCATCACTAATACACAGGTGATAATATTCCAGTTAATTGTTAAATTAGATGTCATCACTAATACACAGGTGATAATATTCCAGTTAATTGTTAAATTAGATGTCATCACTAATACACAGGTGATAATATTCCAGTTAATTGTTACATTAGATGTCATCACTAATACACAGATGATAATATTCCAGTTAATTGTTAAATTAGGTTTCATCACTAATACACAGGTGATAATATTCCAGTTAATTGTTAAATTAGATATCATCACTAATACACAAGTGATAATATTCCAGTTAATTGTTAAATTAGATGTCATCACTAATACACAGGTGATAATATTCCGGTTAATTGTTAAATTAGATATCATCACTAATACACAGGTTATAATATTCCAGTTAATTGCTAAATTAGATATCATCACTAATACACAGGGGATAATATTCCAGTTAATTGTTAAATTAGATTTCATCACGAATACACAGGTGATAATATTCCAGTTAATTGTTAAATTAGATGCCATCACTAATACACAGGGGATAATATTCCAGTTAATTGTTAAATTAGATGTCATCACTAATACACAGGTGATAATATTCCAGTTAATTGTTAAATTAGATGTCATCACTAATACACAGGTGATAATATTCCAGTTAATTGTTAAATTAGATATCATCACTAATACACAGGTGATAATATTCCATTTAATTGTTAAATTAGATGTCATCACTAATACACAGGTGATAATATTCCAGTAAATTGTTAAATTAGATATCATCACTAATACACAGGTGATAATATTCCAGTTAATTGTTAAATTAGATGTCATCACTAATACACAGGGGATAATATTCCAGTTAATTGTTAAATTAGATGCCATCACTAATACACAGGGGATAATATTCCAGTTAATTGTTAAATTAGACGTCATCACGAATACACAGGGGATAATATTCCAGTTAATTGTTAAATTAGATATCATCACTAATACACAGGTGATAATATTCCAGTTAATTGTTAAATTAGATGTCATCACTAATACACAGGTGATAATATTCCAGTTAATTGTTAAATTAGATGTCATCACTAATACACAGGGGATAATATTCCAGTTAATTGTTAAATTAGATATCATCACTAATAGACAGATGATAATATTCCAGTTAATTGTAAATTAGATGTCATCACGAATACACAGGTGATAATATTCCGGTTAATTGTTAAATTAGATGTCATCACTAATACACAAGTGATAATATTCCAGTTAATTGTGAAATTAGATATCATCACTAATACACAGGGGATAATATTCCAGTTAATTGTTAAATTAGATGTCATCACTAATACACAGGTGATAATATTCCAGTTAATTGTTACATTAGATGTCATCACTAATACACAGGTGATAATATTCCAGTTAATTGTTAAATTAGACATCATCACTAATACACAGGTGATAATATTCCAGTTAATTGTTAAATTAGATGTCATCACTAATACACAGGTGATAATATTCCGGTTAATTGTTAAATTAGATATCATCACTAATACACAGGTTATAATATTCCAGTTAATTGCTAAATTAGATATCATCACTAATACACAGGGGATAATATTCCAGTTAATTGTTAAATTAGATTTCATCACGAATACACAGGTGATAATATTCCAGTTAATTGTTAAATTAGATGTCATCACTAATACACAGGTGATAATATTCCAGTTAATTGTTAAATTAGATGTCATCACTAATACACAAGTGATAATATTCCAGTTAATTGTTAAATTAGTTGTCATCACCAATACACAGGTGATAATATTCCAGTTATTTGTTAAATTAGATATCATCACTAATACACAGGGGATAATATTCCAGGTAATTATTAAATTAGATGTCATCACTAATACACAGGGGATAATATTCCAGTTAATTGTTAAATTAGATATCATCACTAATACACAGGGGATAATATTCCAGTTAATTGTTAAATTAGATGTCATCACTAATACACAGGTGATAATATTCCAGTTAATTGTTAAATTAGATATCATCACTAATACACAGGTGATAATATTCCAGTTAATTGTTAAATTAGATGTCATCACTAATACACAGGGGATAATATTCCAGTTAATTGTTAAATTAGATGCCATCACTAATACACAGGGGATAATATTCCAGTTAATTGTTAAATTAGACGTCATCACGAATACACAGGGGATAATATTCCAGTTAATTGTTAAATTAGATATCATCACTAATACACAGGTGATAATATTCCAGTTAATTGTTAAATTAGATATCATCACTAATACACAGGGGATAATATTCCAGTTAATTGTTAAATTGGACGTCATCACTAATACACAGGGGATAATATTCCAGTTAATTGTTAAATTAGATGTCATCACTAATACACAGGTGATAATATTCCAGTTAATTGTTAAATTAGATGTCATCACTAATACACAGGTGGTAATGTTCCAGTTAAGTGTTAAATTCGATGTCATCACTAATACACAGGTGATAATGTTCCAGTTAATTGTTAAATTAGATATCATCACTAATACACAGGTGATAATATTCCAGTTAATTGTTAAATTAGATGTCATCACTAATACACAGGTGATAATATTCCAGTAAATTGTTAAATTAGATATCATCACTAATACACAGGTGATAATATTCCAGTTAATTGTTAAATTAGATGTCATCACTAATACACAGGGGATAATATTCCAGTTAATTGTTAAATTAGATGCCATCACTAATACACAGGGGATAATATTCCAGTTAATTGTTAAATTAGACGTCATCACGAATACACAGGGGATAATATTCCAGTTAATTGTTAAATTAGATATCATCACTAATACACAGGTGATAATATTCCAGTTAATTGTTAAATTAGATGTCATCACTAATACACAGGTGATAATATTCCAGTTAATTGTTAAATTAGATGTCATCACTAATACACAGGGGATAATATTCCAGTTAATTGTTAAATTAGATATCATCACTAATACACAGATGATAATATTCCAGTTAATTGTAAATTAGATGTCATCACGAATACACAGGTGATAATATTCCGGTTAATTGTTAAATTAGATGTCATCACTAATACACAAGTGATAATATTCCAGTTAATTGTGAAATTAGATATCATCACTAATACACAAGTGATAATATTCCAGTTAATTGTGAAATTAGATATCATCACTAATACACAGGGGATAATATTCCAGTTAATTGTTAAATTAGATGTCATCACTAATACACAGGTGATAATATTCCAGTTAATTGTTACATTAGATGTCATCACTAATACACAGGTGATAATATTCCAGTTAATTGTTAAATTAGACATCATCACTAATACACAGGTGATAATATTCCAGTTAATTGTTAAATTAGATGTCATCACTAATACACAGGTGATAATATTCCGGTTAATTGTTAAATTAGATATCATCACAAATACACAGGTTATAATATTCCAGTTAATTGCTAAATTAGATATCATCACTAATACACAGGGGATAATATTCCAGTTAATTGTTAAATTAGATTTCATCACGAATACACAGGTGATAATATTCCAGTTAATTGTTAAATTAGATGTCATCACTAATACACAGGTGATAATATTCCAGTTAATTGTTAAATTAGATGTCATCACTAATACACAGGTGATAATATTCCAGTTAATTGTTAAATTAGATGTCATCACTAATACACAGGTGATAATATTCCAGTTAATTGTTAAATTAGATGTCATCACTAATACACAAGTGATAATATTCCAGTTAATTGTTAAATTAGTTGTCATCACTAATACACAAGTGATAATATTCCAGTTAATTGTTAAATTAGATGTCATCACTAATACACAAGTGATAATATTCCAGTTAATTGTTAAATTAGATGTCATCACTAATACACAAGTGATAATATTCCAGTTAATTGTTAAATTAGATGTCATCACCAATACACAGGTGATAATATTCCAGTTATTTGTTAAATTAGATATCATCACTAATACACAGGGGATAATATTCCAGGTAATTATTAAATTAGATGTCATCACTAATACACAGGGGATAATATTCCAGTTAATTGTTAAATTAGATATCATCACTAATACACAGGGGATAATATTCCAGTTAATTGTTAAATTAGATGTCATCACTAATACACAGGGGATAATATTCCAGTTAATTGTTAAATTGGATGTCATCACCAATACACAGGGGATAATATTCCAGTTAATTGTTAAATTGGACGTCATCACTAATACACAGGGGATAATATTCCAGTTAATTGTTAAATTAGATGTCATCACTAATACACAGGTGATAATATTCCAGTTAATTGTTAAATTAGATGTCATCACTAATACACAGGTGGTAATATTCCAGTTAAGTGTTAAATTCGATGTCATCACTAATACACAGGTGATAATATTCCAGTTAATTGTTAAATTAGATATCATCACTAATACACAGGTGATAATATTCCAGTTAATTGTTAAATTAGATGTCATCACTGATACACAGGTGATAATATTCCAGTTAATTGTTAAATTAGATTTCATCACTAATACACAGGTGATAATATTCCAGTTAATTGTTAAATTAGATATCATCACTAATACACAGGTGATAATATTCCAGTTAATTGTTAAATTAGATGTCATCACTAATACACAGGTGATAATATTCCAGTAAATTGTTAAATTAGATATCATCACTAATACACAGGTGATAATATTCCAGTTAATTGTTAAATTAGATGTCATCACTAATACACAGGGGATAATATTCCAGTTAATTGTTAAATTAGATGCCATCACTAATACACAGGGGATAATATTCCAGTTAATTGTTAAATTAGACGTCATCACGAATACACAGGGGATAATATTCCAGTTAATTGTTAAATTAGATATCATCACTAATACACAGGTGATAATATTCCAGTTAATTGTTAAATTAGATGTCATCACTAATACACAGGTGATAATATTCCAGTTAATTGTTAAATTAGATGTCATCACTAATACACAGGGGATAATATTCCAGTTAATTGTTAAATTAGATATCATCACTAATACACAGATGATAATATTCCAGTTAATTGTAAATTAGATGTCATCACGAATACACAGGTGATAATATTCCGGTTAATTGTTAAATTAGATGTCATCACTAATACACAAGTGATAATATTCCAGTTAATTGTGAAATTAGATATCATCACTAATACACAGGGGATAATATTCCAGTTAATTGTTAAATTAGATGTCATCACGAATACACAGGTGATAATATTCCGGTTAATTGTTAAATTAGATGTCATCACTAATACACAAGTGATAATATTCCAGTTAATTGTGAAATTAGATATCATCACTAATACACAGGTGATAATATTCCGGTTAATTGTTAAATTAGATGTCATCACTAATACACAGGTGATAATATTCCAGTTAATTGTTAAATTAGATGTCATCACTCATACACAGGTGATAATATTCCAGTTAATTGTTAAATTAGATGTCATCACGAATACATAGGTGATAATATTCCAGTTAATTGTTAAATTAGATGTCATCACTCATACACAGGTGATAATATTCCAGTTAATTGTTAAATTAGATGTCATCACTAATACACAGGTGATAATATTCCAGTTAATTGTTAAATTAGATGTCATCACTAATACACAGGGGATAATATTCCAGTTAATTGTTAAATTAGATATCATCACTAATACACAGGTGATAATATTCCAGTTAATTGTTAAATTAGATAACATCACAAATACACAGGTGATAATATTCCAGTTAATTGTTAAATTAGATGTCATCACTAATACACAGGGGATAATATTCCAGTTAATTGTTAAATTAGATGCCATCACTAATAGACAGGTGATAATATTCCAGTTAATTGTTAAATTAGATATCATCACTAATACACAGGTGATAATATTCCAGTTAATTGTTAAATTAGATAACATCACTAATACACAGGTGATAATATTCCAGTTAATTGTTACATTAGATGTCATCACTAATACATAGGTGATAATATTCCAGTTAATTGTTAAATTAGATGTCATCACTAATAGACAGGTGATAATATTCCAGTTAATTGTTAAATTAGATGTCATCACTAATACACAGGTGATAATATTCCAGTTAATTGTTAAATTAGATGTCATCACTAATACACAGGTGATAATATTCCAGTTAATTGTTAAATTAGATTTCATCACTAATACACAGGTGATAATATTCCAGTTAATTGCTAAATTAGATATCATCACTAACACACAGGGGATAATATTCCAGTTAATTGTTAAATTAGATTTCATCACGAATACACAGGTGATAATATTCCAGTTAATTGTTAAATTAGATGTCATCACTAATACACAGGTGATAATATTCCAGTTAATTGTTAAATTAGATGTCATCACTAATACACAGGTGATAATATTCCAGTTAATTGTTAAATTAGATGTCATCACCAATACACAGGTGATAATATTCCAGTTAATTGTTAAATTAGATAACATCACTAATACACAGGTGATAATATTCCAGTTAATTGTTACATTAGATGTCATCACTAATACACATGTGATAATATTCCAGTTAATTGTTAAATTAGATGTCATCACTAATACACAGGTGATAATATTCCAGTTAATTGTTAAATTAGATGTCATCACTAATACACAGGTGATAATATTCCAGTTAATTGTTAAATTAGATGTCATCACTAATACACAGGTGATAATATTCCAGTTAATTGTTAAATTAGATGTCATCACTAATACACAGGTGATAATATTCCAGTTAATTGTTAAATTAGATGTCATCACTAATATACAGGTGATAATATTCCAGTTAATTGTTACATTAGATGTCATCACTAATACACAGGTGATAATATTCCAGTTAATTGTTAAATTAGATGTCATCACTAATACACAGGTGATAATATTCCAGTTAATTGTTAAATTAGATGTCATCACTAATACACAGGTGATAATATTCCAGTTAATTGTTAAATTAGATGTCATCACTAATACACAGGTGATAATATTCCAGTTAATTGTTACATTAGATGTCATCACTAATACACAGGTGATAATATTCCAGTTAATTGTTAAATTAGATGTCATCACTAATACACAGGTGATAATATTCCAGTTAATTGTTACATTAGATGTCATCACTAATACACAGGTGATAATATTCCAGTTAATTGTTAAATTAGGTGTCATCACTAATACACAGGTGATAATATTCCAGTTAATTGTTAAATTAGATGTCATCACTAATACACAGGGGATAATATTCCAGTTAATTGTTAAATTAGATGCCATCACTAATAGACAGGTGATAATATTCCAGTTAATTGTTAAATTAGATATCATCACTAATACACAGGTGATAATATTCCAGTTAATTGTTAAATTAGATGTCATCACTAATACACAGGGGATAATATTCCAGTTAATTGTTAAATTAGATGCCATCACTAATAGACAGGTGATAATATTCCAGTTAATTGTTAAATTAGATATCATCACTAATACACAGGTGACAATATTCCAGTTAATTGTTAAATTAGATAACATCACTAATACACAGGTGATAATATTCCAGTTAATTGTTACATTAGATGTCATCACTAATACACAGGTGATAATATTCCAGTTAATTGTTAAATTAGATATCATCACTAATACACAGGTGATAATATTCCAGTTAATTGTTAAATTAGATATCATCACTAATACACAGGGGATAATATTCCAGTTAATTGTTAAATTAGATATCATCACTAATACACAGGTGATAATATTCCAGTTAATTGTTAAATTAGATATCATCACTAATACACAGGGGATAATATTCCAGTTAATTGTTAAATTAGATATCATCACTAATAGACAGGTGATAATATTCCAGTTAATTGTTAAATTAGATGTCATCACTAATAGACAGGTGATAATATTCCAGTTAATTGTTAAATTAGATGTCATCACTAATACACAGGTGATAATATTCCAGTTAATTGTTAAATTAGATATCATCACTAATACACAGGTGATAATATTCCAGTTAATTGTTAAATTAGATAACATCACTAATACACAGGTGATAATATTCCAGTTAATTGTTACATTAGATGTCATCACTAATACATAGGTGATAATATTCCAGTTAATTGTTAAATTAGATGTCATCACTAATAGACAGGTGATAATATTCCAGTTAATTGTTAAATTAGATGTCATCACTAATACACAGGTGATAATATTCCAGTTAATTGTTAAATTAGATGTCATCACTAATACACAGGTGATAATATTCCAGTTAATTGTTAAATTAGATTTCATCACTAATACACAGGTGATAATATTCCAGTTAATTGCTAAATTAGATATCATCACTAATACACAGGGGATAATATTCCAGTTAATTGTTAAATTAGATTTCATCACGAATACACAGGTGATAATATTCCAGTTAATTGTTAAATTAGATGTCATCACTAATACACAGGTGATAATATTCCAGTTAATTGTTAAATTAGATGTCATCACTAATACACAGGTGATAATATTCCAGTTAATTGTTAAATTAGATGTCATCACCAATACACAGGTGATAATATTCCAGTTAATTGTTAAATTAGATAACATCACTAATACACAGGTGATAATATTCCAGTTAATTGTTACATTAGATGTCATCACTAATACACATGTGATAATATTCCAGTTAATTGTTAAATTAGATGTCATCACTAATACACAGGTGATAATATTCCAGTTAATTGTTAAATTAGATGTCATCACTAATACACAGGTGATAATATTCCAGTTAATTGTTAAATTAGATGTCATCACTAATACACAGGTGATAATATTCCAGTTAATTGTTAAATTAGATATCATCACTAATACACAGGTGATAATATTCCAGTTAATTGTTAAATTAGATATCATCACTAATACACAGGTGATAATATTCCAGTTAATTGTTAAATTAGATGTCATCACTAATACACAGGTGATAATATTCCAGTTAATTGTTAAATTAGATGTCATCACTAATATACAGGTGATAATATTCCAGTTAATTGTTACATTAGATGTCATCACTAATACACAGGTGATAATATTCCAGTTAATTGTTAAATTAGATGTCATCACTAATACACAGGTGATAATATTCCAGTTAATTGTTAAATTAGATGTCATCACTAATACACAGGTGATAATATTCCAGTTAATTGTTAAATTAGATGTCATCACTAATACACAGGTGATAATATTCCAGTTAATTGTTACATTAGATGTCATCACTAATACACAGGTGATAATATTCCAGTTAATTGTTAAATTAGATGTCATCACTAATACACAGGTGATAATATTCCAGTTAATTGTTACATTAGATGTCATCACTAATACACAGGTGATAATATTCCAGTTAATTGTTAAATTTGGTGTCATCACTAATACACAGGTGATAATATTCCAGTTAATTGTTAAATTAGATATCATCACTAATACACAGGTGATAATATTCCAGTTAATTGTTAAATTAGATGTCATCACTAATACACAGGGGAAAATATTCCAGTTAATTGTTAAATTAGATGTCATCACTAATACACAGGTGATAATATTCCAGTTAATTGTTAAATTAGATGTCATCACTAATACACAGGGGATAATATTCCAGTTAATTGTTAAATTAGATATCATCACTAATACACAGATGATAATATTCCAGTTAATTGTAAATTAGACGTCATCACGAATACACAGGTGATAATATTCCGGTTAATTGTTAAATTAGATGTCATCACTAATACACAAGTGATAATATTCCAGTTAATTGTGAAATTAGATATCATCACTAATACACAGGGGATAATATTCCAGTTAATTGTTAAATTAGATGTCATCACTCATACACAGGTGATAATATTCCAGTTAATTGTTAAATTAGATGTCATCACGAATACACAGGTGATAATATTCCAGTTAATTGTTAAATTAGATGTCATCACTAATACACAGGTGATAATATTCCAGTTAATTGTTAAATTAGATGTCATCACTAATACACAGGTGATAATATTCCAGTTAATTGTTAAATTAGATGTCATCACTAATACACAGGGGATAATATTCCAGTTAATTGTTAAATTAGATATCATCACTAATACACAGGTGATAATATTCCAGTTAATTGTTAAATTAGATAACATCACAAATGCACAGGTGATAATATTCCAGTTAATTGTTAAATTAGATGTCATCACTAATACACAGGGGATAATATTCCAGTTAATTGTTAAATTCGATGTCATCACTAATAGACAGGTGATAATATTCCAGTTAATTGTTAAATTAGATATCATCACTAATACACAGGTGATAATATTCCAGTTAATTGTTAAATTAGATAACATCACTAATACACAGGTGATAATATTCCAGTTAATTGTTACATTAGATGTCATCACTAATACACAGGTGATAATATTCCAGTTAATTGTTAAATTAGATGTCATCACTAATAGACAGGTGATAATATTCCAGTTAATTGTTAAATTAGATGTCATCACTAATACACAGATGATAATATTCCAGTTAATTGTTAAATTAGATGTCATCACTAATGCACAGGTGATAATATTCCAGTTAATTGTTAAATTAGATTTCATCACTAATACACAGGAGATAATATTCCAGTTAATTGCTAAATTAGATATCATCGCTAATACACAGGGGATAATATTCCAGTTAATTGTTAAATTAGATATCATCACGAATACACCAGTGATAATATTCCAGTTAATTGTTAAATTAGATGTCATCACTAATACACAGGTGATAATATTCCAGTTAATTGTTAAATTAGATGTCATCACTAATACACCGGTGATAATATTCCAGTTAATTGTTAATATAGATGTCATCACCAATACACAGGTGATAATATTCCAGTTAATTGTTAAATTAGATGTCATCTCTAATACACAGGTGATAATATTCCAGTTAATTGTTACATTAGATGTCATCACTAATACACAGGTGATAATATTCCAGTTAATTGTTAAATTAGATGTCATCACTAATACACAGGTGATAATATTCCAGTTAATTGTTAAATTAGATGTCATCACTAATACACAGGTGATAATATTCCAGTTAATTGTTAAATTAGATGTCATCACTAATACACAGGTGATCATATTCCAGTTAATTGTTAAATTAGATGTCATCACTAATACACAGGTGATAATATTCCAGTTAATTGTTAAATTAGATGTCATCACTAATACACAGGTGATAATATTCCAGTTAATTGTTACATTAGATGTCATCACTAATACACAGGTGATAATATTCCAGTTAATTGTTAAATTAGGTGTCATCACTAATACACAGGTGATAATATTCCAGTTAATTGTTAAATTAGATATCATCACTAATACACAGGTGATAATATTCCAGTTAATTGTTAAATTAGATGTCATCACTAATACACAGGTGATAATATTCCGGTTAATTGTTAAATTAGATGTCATCACTAATACACAGGTGATAATATTCCAGTTAATTGCTCAATTAGATATCATCACTAATACACAGGGGATAATATTCCAGTTAATTGTTAAATTAGATTTCATCACGAATACACATGTGATAATATTCCAGTTAATTGTTAAATTAGATGTCATCACTAATACACAGGTGATAATATTCCAGTTAATTGTTAAATTAGATGTCATCACTAATACACAGGTGATAATATTCCAGTTAATTGTTAAATTAGATGTCATCACCAATACACAGGTGATAATATTCCAGTTACTTGTTAAATTAGATAACATCACTAATACACAGGTGATAATATTCCAGTTAATTGTTAAATTAGATGTCATCACTAATATACAGGGGATAATATTCCAGTTAATTGTTAAATTCGATGTCATCACTAATAGACAGGTGATAATATTCCAGTTAATTGTTAAATTAGATATCATCACTAATACACAGGTGATAATATTCCAGTTAATTGTTAAATTAGATAACATCACTAATACACAGGTGATAATATTCCAGTTAATTGTTACATTAGATGTCATCACTAATACACAGGTGATAATATTCCAGTTAATTGTTAAATTAGATGTCATCACTAATAGACAGGTGATAATATTCCAGTTAATTGTTAAATTAGATGTCATCACTAATACACAGGTGATAATATTCCAGTTAATTGTTAAATTAGATGTCATCACTAATGCACAGGTGATAATATTCCAGTTAATTGTTAAATTAGATTTCATCACTAATACACAGGAGATAATATTCCAGTTAATTGCTAAATTAGATATCATCGCTAATACACAGGGGATAATATTCCAGTTAATTGTTAAATTAGATATCATCACGAATACACAGGTGATAATATTCCAGTTAATTGTTAAATTAGATGTCATCACTAATACACAGGTGATAATATTCCAGTTAATTGTTAAATTAGATGTCATCACTAATACACAGGTGATAATATTCCAGTTAATTGTTAATTTAGATGTCATCACCAATACACAGGTGATAATATTCCAGTTAATTGTTAAATTAGATGTCATCTCTAATACACAGGTGATAATATTCCAGTTAATTGTTACATTAGATGTCATCACTAATACACAGGTGATAATATTCCAGTTAATTGTTAAATTAGATGTCATCACTAATACACAGGTGATAATATTCCAGTTAATTGTTAAATTAGATGTCATCACTAATACACAGGTGATAATATTCCAGTTAATTGTTAAATTAGATGTCATCACTAATACACAGGTGATAATATTCCAGTTAATTGTTAAATTAGATGTCATCTCTAATACACAGGTGATAATATTCCAGTTAATTGTTACATTAGATGTCATCACTAATACACAGGTGATAATATTCCAGTTAATTGTTAAATTAGATGTCATCACTAATACACAGGTGATAATATTCCAGTTAATTGTTAAATTAGATGTCATCACTAATACACAGGTGATAATATTCCAGTTAATTGTTAAATTAGATGTCATCACTAATACACAGGTGATCATATTCCAGTTAATTGTTAAATTAGATGTCATCACTAATACACAGGTGATAATATTCCAGTTAATTGTTAAATTAGATGTCATCACTAATACACAGGTGATAATATTCCAGTTAATTGTTACATTAGATGTCATCACTAATACACAGGTGATAATATTCCAGTTAATTGTTAAATTAGGTGTCATCACTAATACACAGGTGATAATATTCCAGTTAATTGTTAAATTAGATATCATCACTAATACACAGGTGATAATATTCCAGTTAATTGTTAAATTAGATGTCATCACTAATACACAGGTGATAATATTCCGGTTAATTGTTAAATTAGATATCATCACTAATACACAGGTGATAATATTCCAGTTAATTGCTCAATTAGATATCATCACTAATACACAGGGGATAATATTCCAGTTAATTGTTAAATTAGATTTCATCACGAATACACATGTGATAATATTCCAGTTAATTGTTAAATTAGATGTCATCACTAATACACAGGTGATAATATTCCAGTTAATTGTTAAATTAGATGTCATCACTAATACACAGGTGATAATATTCCAGTTAATTGTTAAATTAGATGTCATCACCAATACACAGGTGATAATATTCCAGTTACTTGTTAAATTAGATAACATCACTAATACACAGGTGATAATATTCCAGTTAATTGTTAAATTAGATGTCATCACTAATATACAGGGGATAATATTCCAGTTAATTGTTAAATTCGATGTCATCACTAATAGACAGGTGATAATATTCCAGTTAATTGTTAAATTAGATATCATCACTAATACACAGGTGATAATATTCCAGTTAATTGTTAAATTAGATAACATCACTAATACACAGGTGATAATATTCCAGTTAATTGTTACATTAGATGTCATCACTAATACACAGGTGATAATATTCCAGTTAATTGTTAAATTAGATGTCATCACTAATAGACAGGTGATAATATTCCAGTTAATTGTTAAATTAGATGTCATCACTAATACACAGGTGATAATATTCCAGTTAATTGTTAAATTAGATGTCATCACTAATGCACAGGTGATAATATTCCAGTTAATTGTTAAATTAGATTTCATCACTAATACACAGGAGATAATATTCCAGTTAATTGCTAAATTAGATATCATCGCTAATACACAGGGGATAATATTCCAGTTAATTGTTAAATTAGATATCATCACGAATACACAGGTGATAATATTCCAGTTAATTGTTAAATTAGATGTCATCACTAATACACAGGTGATAATATTCCAGTTAATTGTTAAATTAGATGTCATCACTAATACACCGGTGATAATATTCCAGTTAATTGTTAATTTAGATGTCATCACCAATACACAGGTGATAATATTCCAGTTAATTGTTAAATTAGATGTCATCTCTAATACACAGGTGATAATATTCCAGTTAATTGTTAAATTAGATATCATCACTAATACACAGGTGATAATATTCCAGTTAATTGTTACATTAGATGTCATCACTAATACACAGGTGATAATATTCCAGTTAATTGTTAAATTAGATGTCATCACTAATACACAGGTGATAATATTGCAGTTAATTGTTAAATTAGATATCATCACTAATACACAGGTGATAATATTCCAGTTAATTGTTACATTAGATGTCATCACTAATACACAGGTGATAATATTCCAGTTAATTGTTAAATTAGATGTCATCACCAATACACAGGTGATAATATTCCAGTTAATTGTTAAATTAGATGTCATCTCTAATACACAGGTGATAATATTCCAGTTAATTGTTAAATTAGATATCATCTCTAATACACAGGTGATAATATTCCAGTTAATTGTTACATTAGATGTCATCACTAATACACAGGTGATAATATTCCAGTTAATTGTTAAATTAGATGTCATCACTAATACACAGGTGATAATATTGCAGTTAATTGTTAAATTAGATGTCATCACTAATACACAGGTGATAATATTCCAGTTAATTGTTACATTAGATGTCATCACTAATACACAGGTGATAATATTCCAGTTAATTGTTAAATTAGATGTCATCACTAATACACAGGTGATAATATTCCAGTTAATTGTTAAATTAGATGTCATCACTAATACACAGGTGATAATATTCCAGTTAATTGTTAAATTAGATGTCATCACTAATACACAGGTGATAATATTCCAGTTAATTGTTAAATTAGATGTCATCACTAATACACAGGTGATAATATTCCAGTTAATTGTTAAATTAGATGTCATCACTAATACACAGGTGATAATATTCCAGTTAATTGTTACATTAGATGTCATCACTAATACACAGGTGATAATATTCCAGTTAATTGTTAAATTAGGTGTCATCACTAATACACAGGTGATAATATTCCAGTTAATTGTTAAATTAGATATCATCACTAATACACAGGTGATAATATTCCAGTTAATTGTTAAATTAGATGTCATCACTAATACACAGGTGATAATATTCCGGTTAATTGTTTAATTAGATATCATCACTAATACACAGGTGATAATATTCCAGTTAATTGCTCAATTAGATATCATCACTAATACACAGGGGATAATATTCCAGTTAATTGTTAAATTAGATTTCATCACGAATACACAGGTGATAATATTCCAGTTAATTGTTAAATTAGATGTCATCACTAATGCACAGGTGATAATATTCCAGTTAATTGTTAAATTAGATTTCATCACTAATACACAGGAGATAATATTCCAGTTAATTGCTAAATTAGATATCATCGCTAATACACAGGGGATAATATTCCAGTTAATTGTTAAATTAGATATCATCACGAATACACAGGTGATAATATTCCAGTTAATTGTTAAATTAGATGTCATCACTAATACACAGGTGATAATATTCCAGTTAATTGTTCAATTAGATGTCATCACTAATACACCGGTGATAATATTCCAGTTAATTGTTAATTTAGATGTCATCACCAATACACAGGTGATAATATTCCAGTTAATTGTTAAATTAGATGTCATCTCTAATACACAGGTGATAATATTCCAGTTAATTGTTAAATTAGATATCATCACTAATACACAGGTGATAATATTCCAGTTAATTGTTACATTAGATGTCATCACTAATACACAGGTGATAATATTCCAGTTAATTGTTACATTAGATGTCATCACTAATACACAGGTGATACTATTCCAGTTAATTGTTAAATTAGATGTCATCACTAATACACAGGTGATAATATTGCAGTTAATTGTTAAATTAGATGTCATCACTAATACACAGGTGATAATATTCCAGTTAATTGTTACATTAGATGTCATCACTAATACACAGGTGATAATATTCCAGTTAATTGTTAAATTAGATGTCATCACTAATACACAGGTGATAATATTCCAGTTAATTGTTAAATTAGATGTCATCACTAATACACAGGTGATAATATTCCAGTTAATTGTTAAATTAGATGTCATCACTAATACACAGGTGATAATATTCCAGTTAATTGTTAAATTAGATGTCATCACTAATACACAGGTGATAATATTCCAGTTAATTGTTAAATTAGATGTCATCACTAATACACAGGTGATAATATTCCAGTTAATTGTTACATTAGATGTCATCACTAATACACAGGTGATAATATTCCAGTTAATTGTTAAATTAGGTGTCATCACTAATACACAGGTGATAATATTCCAGTTAATTGTTAAATTAGATATCATCACTAATACACAGGTGATAATATTCCAGTTAATTGTTAAATTAGATGTCATCACTAATACACAGGTGATAATATTCCGGTTAATTGTTTAATTAGATATCATCACTAATACACAGGTGATAATATTCCAGTTAATTGCTCAATTAGATATCATCACTAATACACAGGGGATAATATTCCAGTTAATTGTTAAATTAGATTTCATCACGAATACACATGTGATAATATTCCAGTTAATTGTTAAATTAGATGTCATCACTAATACACAGGTGATAATATTCCAGTTAATTGTTAAATTAGATGTCATCACTAATACACAGGTGATAATATTCCAGTTAATTGTTAAATTAGATATCATCACTAATACACAGGGGATAATATTCCAGTTAATTGTTAAATTAGATATCATCACTAATACACAGGGGATAATATTCCAGTTAATTGTTAAATTAGATGTCATCACCAATACACAGGTGATAATATTCCAGTTACTTGTTAAATTAGATAACATCACTAATACACAGGTGATAATATTCCAGTTAATTGTTAAATTAGATGTCATCACTAATATACAGGTGATAATATTCCAGTTAATTGTTAAATTAGATGTCATCACTAATACACAGGTGATAATATTCCAGTTAAATGTTAAATTAGATGTCAACACTAATACACTGGGGATAATATTCCAGTTGATTGTTAAATTAGATGTCATCACTAAGCACAGGTGATAATATTCCATTTAATTGTTAAATTAGATGTCATCACTAATACACAGGTGATAATATTCCAGTTAATTGTTAAATTAGATGTCATCACTAAGCACAGGTGATAATATTCCAGTTAACTGTTAAATTAGATGTCATCACTAATACACAGGTGATAATATTCCAGTTAATTGTTACATTAGATGTCATCACTAATACACAGGTGATAATATTCCGGTTAATTGTTAAATTAGATATCATCACTAATACACAGGTGATAATATTCCAGTTAATTGCTAAATTAGATATCATCACTAATACACAGGGGATAATATTCCGGTTAATTGTTAAATTAGATATCATTACTAATACACAGGTGATAATATTCCAGTTAATTGCTAAATTAGATATCATCACTAATACACAGGGGATAATATTCCAGTAAATTGTTAAATTAGATTTCATCACGAATACACAGGTGATAGTATTCCAGTTAATTGTTAAATTAGATTTCATCACGAATACACAGGTGATAGTATTCCAGTTAATTGTTAAATTAGATGTCATCACAAATACAGAGGTGATACTATTCCAGTTAATTGTTAAATTAGATGTCATCACCAATACACAGGTGATAATATTCCAGTTATTTGTTAAATTAGATATCATCACTAATACACAGGGGATAATATTCCTGTTAATTATTAAATTAGATGTCATCACTAATACCCAGGGGATAATATTCCAGTTAATTGTTAAATTAGATGTCATCACTAATACACAGGTGATAATATTCCGGTTAATAGTTAAATTTGATGTCATCACTAAGACACAGGGGATAATATTCCAGTTAATTGTTAAATTAAATGTCATCACTAATACACAGGTGATAATATTCCAGTTAATTGTTAAATTAGATTTCATCACTAATACACAGGTGATAATATTCCAGTTAAGTGTTAAATTCGATGTCATCACTAATACACAGGTGATAATATTCCGGTTAATTGTTAAATTTGATGTCATCACTAAGACACAGGGGATAATATTCCAGTTAATTGTTAAATTAAATGTCATCACTAATACACAGGTGATAATATTCCAGTTAATTGTTAAATTAGATATCATCACTAATACACAGGTGATAATATTCCGGTTAATTGTTAAATTTGATGTCATCACTAAGACACAGGGGATAATATTCCAGTTAATTGTTAAATTAAATGTCATCACTAATACACAGGTGATAATATTCCAGTTAATTGTTAAATTAGATGTCATCACTAATACACAGGTGATAATATTCCAGTTAAGTGTTAAATTCGATGTCATCACTAATACACAGGTGATAATATTCCAGTTAATTGTTAGATTAGATATCATCACTAATACACAGGTGATAATATTCCTGTTAATTGTTAAATTAGATGTCATCACTAATACACAGGTGATAGTATTCCAGTAAATTGTTAAATTAGGTATCATCACTAATACACATGTGATAATATTCCAGTTAGTTGTTAAATTAGAGGTCATCACTAATACACAGGGGATAATGTTCCAGTTAATTGTTAAATTAGATGCCATCACTAATACACAGGGGATAATATTCCAGTTAATTGTTAAATTAGATGTCATCACTAATACACAGGGGATAATATTCCAGTTAATTGTTAAATTAGATGCCATCACTAATACACAGGGATAATATTCCAGTTAATTGTTAAATTAGATGTCATCACTAATACACAGGGGATAATATTCCAGTTAATTGTTAAATTAGATATCATCACTAATACACAGGTGATAATATTCCAGTTAATTGTTAAATTAGATGTCATCACTAATACACAGGGGATAATATTCCAGTTAATTGTTAAATTAGATGTCATCACTAATACACAGGGGATAATATTCCAGTTAATTGTTAAATTAGATATCATCACTAATACACAGATGATAATATACCAGTTAATTGTTAAATTAGATGTCATCACGAATACACAGGTGATAATATTCCGGTTAATTGTTAAATTAGATGTGATCACTAATACACAAGTGATAATATTCCAGTTAATTGTGAAATTAGATATCATCACTAATACACAGGGGATAATATTCCAGTTAATTGTTAAATTAGATGTCATCACTAATACAGAGGTGATAATATTCCAGTTAATTGTTACATTAAATGTCATCACTAATACACAGCTGATAATATTCCAGTTAATTGTTAAATTAGATGTCATCACTAATACACAGGTGATAATATTCCAGTTAATTGCTAAATTAGATGTCATCACGAATACAGAGGTGATAATATTCCAGTTAATTGTGAAATTAGATGTCATCACTAATACACAGGTGATAATATTCCAGTTAATTGTTATATTAGATGTCATCACTAATACACAGGGGATAATATTCCAGTTAATTGTTAAATTAGATATCATCACTAATACACAGGTGATAATATTCCAGTTAATTGTTAAATTAGATAACATCACAAATACACAGGTGATAATATTCCAGTTAATTGTTAAATTAGATGTCATCACTAATACACAGGGGATAATATTCCAGTTAATTGTTAAATTAGATATCATCACTAATACACAGGTGATAATATTCCAGTTAATTGTTAAATTAGATATCATCACTAATACACAGGTGATAATATTCCAGTTAATTGTTAAATTAGATAACATCACAAATACACAGGTGATAATATTCCAGTTAATTGTTAAATTAGATGTCATCACAAATACACAGGTGATAATATTCCAGTTAATTGTTAAATTAGATATCATCACTAATACACAGGGGATAATATTCCAGTTAATTGTTAAATTAGATATCATCACTAATACACAGGTGATAATATTCCAGTTAATTGTTAAATTAGATATCATCACTAATACACAGGTGATAATATTCCAGTTAATTGTTAAATTAGATATCATCACTAATACACAGGTGATAATATTCCAGTTAATTGTTAAATTAGATATCATCACTAATACACAGGTGATAATATTCCAGTTAATTGTTAAATTAGATATCATCACCAATACACAGTGGATAATATTCCGGTTAATTGTTAAATTAGATGTCATCACTAATACACAGGTGATAATATTCCAGTTAATTGTGAAATTAGATGTCATCACTAATGCACAGGTGATAATATTCCAGTTAATTGTTAAATTAGATGTCATCACTAATACACAGGTGATAATATTCCAGTTAATGGTAAAATTAGTTATCATCACTAATACACAGGTGATAATATTCCAGTTAATTGTTAAATTAGATATCATCACTAATACACAGGTGATAATATTCCAGATAATTGTTAAATTAGATGTCATCACTAATACACAGGTGATAATATTCCAGTAAATTGTTAAATTAGATATCATCACTAATACACAGGTGATAATATTCCAGTTAATTGTTAAATTAGATATCATCACTAATACACAGGTGATAATATTCCAGTTAATTGTTAAATTAGATATCATCACTAATACACAGGTGATAATATTCCAGTTACTTGTTAAATTAGATATCATCACTAATACACAGGTGATAATATTCCAGTTAATTGTTAAATTAGATATCATCACTAATACACAGGTGATAATATTCCAGTTAATTGTTAAATTAGATATCATCACCAATACACAGTGGATAATATTCCGGTTAATTGTTAAATTAGATGTCATCACTAATACACAGGTGATAATATTCCAGTTAATTGTGAAATTAGATGTCATCACTAATGCACAGGTGATAATATTCCAGTTAATTGTTAAATTAGATGTCATCACTAATACACAGGTGATAATATTCCAGTTAATGGTAAAATTAGTTATCATCACTAATACACAGGTGATAATATTCCAGTTAATTGTTAAATTAGATATCATCACTAATACACAGGTGATAATATTCCAGATAATTGTTAAATTAGATGTCATCACTAATACACAGGTGATAATATTCCAGTAAATTGTTAAATTAGATATCATCACTAATACACAGGTGATAATATTCCAGTTAATTGTTAAATTAGATATCATCACTAATACACAGGTGATAATATTCCAGTTAATTGTTAAATTAGATATCATCACTAATACACAGGTGATAATATTCCAGTTAATTGTTAAATTAGATATCATCACTAATACACAGGTGATAATATTCCAGATAATTGTTAAATTAGATGTCATCACTAATACACAGGTGATAATATTCCAGTAAATTGTTAAATTAGATATCATCACTAATACACAGGGGATAATATTCCAGTTAATTGTTAAATTAGATGCCATCACTAATACACAGGGGATAATATTCCAGTTAATTGTTAAATTAGATGTCATCACTAATACACAGGTGATAATATTCCAGTTAATGGTTAAATTAGATATCATCACTAATACACAGGTGATAATATTCCAGTTAATTGTTAAATTAGATGTCATCACTAATACACAGGTGATAATATTCCAGTTAAGAGTTAAATTCGATGTCATCACTAATACACAGGTGATAATATTCCAGTTAATTGTTAAATTAGATATCATCACTAATACACAGGTGATAATATTCCAGATAATTGTTAAATTAGATGTCATCACTAATACACAGGTGATAATATTCCAGTAAATTGTTAAATTAGATATCATCACTAATACACAGGTGATAATATTCCAGTTAATTGTTAAATTAGAGGTCATCACTAATACACAGGGGATAATATTCCAGTTTATTGTTAAATTAGATGCCATCACTAATACACAGGGGATAATATTCCAGTTAATTGTAAATTAGATGTCATCACTAATACACAGGGGATAATATTCCAGTTAATTGTTAAATTAGATGCCATCACTAATACACAGGGGATAATATTCCAGTTAATTGTTAAATTAGATGTCATCACTAATACACAGGGGATAATATTCCAGTTAATTGTTAAATTAGATATCATCACTAATCCACAGGTGATAATATTCCAGTTAATTGTTAAATTAGATGTCATCACTAATACACAGGTGATAATATTCCAGTTAATTGTTAAATTAGATGTCATCACTAATACACAGGTGATAATATTCCAGTTAATTGTTAAATTAGATATCATCACTAAGACACAGGTGATAATATTCCAGTTAATTGTTAAATTAGATGTCATCACTAATACACAGGGGATAATATTCCAGTTGATTGTTAAATTAGATGTCATCACTAATACACAGGTGATACTATTCCAGTTAATTATTAAATTAGATGTCATCACTAATGCACAGGGGATAATATTCCAGTTAATTGTTAAATTAGATATCATCACTAATACACAGGTGATAATATTCCAGTTAATTGTTAAATTAGATATCATCACTAATACACAGGTGATAATATTCCAGTTAATTGTTAAATTAGGTATCATCACTAATACACAGGTGATAATTTTCCAGTTAATTGTTAAATTAGATGTCAACACTAATACAAAGGGGATAATATTCCAGTTCATTGTTAAATTAGATATCATCACTAATACACAGGTGATAATATTCCAGTTAATTGTTAAATTAGATATCATCACTAATACACAGGTGATAATATTCCAGTTAATTGTTAAATTAGATATCATCACTAATACTATGGGGATAATATTCCAGTTAATTGTTAAATTAGATATCATCACTAATACACAGCTGATAATATTCCAGTTGATTGTTAAATTAGATATCATCACTAATACACAGGTGATAATATTCCAGTTAATTGTTAAATTTGATGTCATCACTAATGCACAGGGGATAATATTCCAGTTAATTGTTAAATTAGATATCATCACTAATACACAGGTGATAATATTCCAGTTAATTGTTAAATTAGATATCATCACTAATACAAAGGGGATAATATTCCAGTTAATTGTTAAATTAGATATCATCACCAATACACAGGTGATAATATTCCAGCTAATTGTTAAATTAGCTGTCATCACGAATACACAGGTGATAATATTCCGGTTATTTGTTAAATTAGATGTCATCACTAATACACAGGTGATAATATTCCAGTTAATTGTTAAATTAGATATCATCACTAATACACAGGGGATAATATTCCAGTTAATTGTTAAATTAGATGTCATCACTAATACACAGGTGATAATATTCCAGTTAATTGTTAAATTAGATATCATCACTAATACACAGGTGATAATATTCCAGTTAATTGTTAAATTAGATGTCATCACTAATACACAGGTGATAATATTCCAGTTAATTGTTAAATTAGATATCATCACTAATACACAGGTGATAATATTCCAGTTAATTGTTAAATTAGATGTCATCACTAATACACAGGTGAAAATATTCCAGTTGATTGTTAAATTAGATATCATCACTAAAAGAAAGGTGATAATATTCCAGTTAATTGTTAAATTAGATGTCATCACTAATACACAGGTGATAACATTCCAGTTAATTGTTAAATTAGATGTCATCACTAATACACAGGTGAAAATATTCCAGTTAATTGTTAAATTAGATATCATCACTAATACACAGGTGATAATATTCCAGTTAATTGTTAAATTAGATGTCATCACTAATACACAGGTGAAAATATTCCAGTTAATTGTTAAATTAGATGTCATCACTAATACACAGGTGAAAATATTCCAGTTAATTGTTAAATTAGATATCATCACTAATACTATGGGGATAATATTCCAGTTAATTGTTAAATTAGATATCATCACTAATACACAGCTGATAATATTCCAGTTGATTGTTAAATTAGATATCATCACTAATACACAGGTGATAATATTCCAGTTAATTGTTAAATTTGATGTCATCACTAATGCACAGGGGATAATATTCCAGTTAATTGTTAAATTAGATATCATCACTAATACACAGGTGATAATATTCCAGTTAATTGTTAAATTAGATATCATCACTAATACAAAGGGGATAATATTCCAGTTAATTGTTAAATTAGATATCATCACCAATACACAGGTGATAATATTCCAGCTAATTGTTAAATTAGCTGTCATCACGAATACACAGGTGATAATATTCCGGTTATTTGTTAAATTAGATGTCATCACTAATACACAGGTGATAATATTCCAGTTAATTGTTAAATTAGATATCATCACTAATACACAGGGGATAATATTCCAGTTAATTGTTAAATTAGATGTCATCACTAATACACAGGTGATAATATTCCAGTTAATTGTTAAATTAGATATCATCACTAATACACAGGTGATAATATTCCAGTTAATTGTTAAATTAGATGTCATCACTAATACACAGGTGATAATATTCCAGTTAATTGTTAAATTAGATATCATCACTAATACACAGGTGATAATATTCCAGTTAATTGTTAAATTAGATGTCATCACTAATACACAGGTGATAATATTCCAGTTAATTGTTAAATTAGATATCATCACTAATACACAGGTGATAATATTCCAGTTAATTGTTAAATTAGATATCATCACTAATACACAGGTGATAATATTCCAGTTAATTGTTAAATTAGATATCATCACTAATACAAAGGGGATAATATTCCAGTTAATTGTTAAATTAGATATCATGACTAATACACAGGTGATAATGTTCCAGTTAATTGTTAAATTAGATGTCATCACTAATACACAGGTGATAATATTCCGGTTAATTGTTAAATTGGATGTCATCACCAATACACAGGGGATAATATTCCAGTTAATTGTTAAATTGGATGTCATCACTAATACACAGGTGAAAATATTCCAGTTGATTGTTAAATTAGATATCATCACTAAAAGAAAGGTGATAATATTCCAGTTAATTGTTAAATTAGATGTCATCACTAATACACAGGTGATAACATTCCAGTTAATTGTTAAATTAGATGTCATCACTAATACACAGGTGATAATATTCCAGTTAATTGTTAAATTAGATGTCATCACTAATACACAGGTGATAATATTCCAGTTAATGGTTATTTTAGATGTCATCACTAATACGCAGGTGATAATATTCCAGTTTATTGTTAAGTTAGATATCATCACTAAGACACAGGTGATAATATTCCAGTTAATTGTTAAATTAGATGTCATCACTAATACACAGGGGATAATATTCCAGTTGATTGTTAAATTAGATGTCATCACTAATACACAGGTGATACTATTCCAGTTAATTGTTAAATTAGATGTCATCACTAACGCACAGGGGATAATATTCCAGTTAATTGTTAAATTAGATATCATCACTAATACACAGGTGATAATATTCCAGTTAATTGTTAAATTAGATATCATCACTAATACACAGGTGATAATATTCCAGTTAATTGTTAAATTAGATATCATCACTAATACACAGGTGATAATATTCCAGTTAATTGTTAAATTAGATGTCAACACTAATACAAAGGGGATAATATTCCAGTTAATTGTTAAATTAGATATCATCACTAATACACAGGTGATAATATTCCAGTTAATTGTTAAATTAGATATCATCACTAATACACAGGTGATAATATTCCATTTAATTGTTAAATTAGATATCATCACTAATACTATGGGGATAATATTCCAGTTAATTGTTAAATTAGATATCATCACTAATACACAGGTGATAATATTCCAGTTAATTGTTAAATTAGATATCATCACTAATACACAGGTGATAATATTCCAGTTAATTGTTAAATTAGATATCATCACTAATACACAGGTGATAATATTCCAGTTAATTGTTAAATTAGATATCATCACTAATACAAAGGGGATAATATTCCAGTTAATTGTTAAATTAGATATCATGACTAATACACAGGTGATAATGTTCCAGTTAATTGTTAAATTAGATGTCATCACTAATACACAGGTGATAATATTCCGGTTAATTGTTAAATTGGATGTCATCACCAATACACAGGGGATAATATTCCAGTTAATTGTTAAATTGGATGTCATCACTAATACACAGTTGATAATATTCCAGTTAATTGTTAAATTAGATGTCATCACTAATACACAGTGATAATATTCCAGTTAATTGTTAAATTAGATGTCATCACTAATACACAGTGATAATATTCCAGTTAATTGTTAAATTAGATGTCATCACTAATACACAGGTGATAATATTCCAGTGAATTGTTAAATTAGATATCATCACTAATACACAGGTGATAATATTCCAGTTAATTGTTAAATTAGATGTCATCACTAATACACAGGGGATAATATTCCAGTTAATTGTTAAATTAGATGCCCTCACTAATACACAGGGGATAATATTCCAGTTAATTGTTAAATTAGATATCATCACTAATACACAGGTGATACTATTCCAGTTAATTGTTAAATTAGATGTCATCACTAATACACAGGGGATAATATTCCAGTTAATTGTTAAATTAGATGCCATCACTAATACACAGGGGATAATATTCCAGTTAATTGTTAAATTAGATGTCATCACTAATACACAGGGGATAATATTCCAGTTAATTGTTAAATTAGATATCATCACTAATACACAGGTGATAATATTCCAGTTAATTGTTAAATTAGATGTCATCACTAATACACAGGTGATAATATTCCAGTTAATTGTTAAATTAGATCTCATCACTAATACACAGGTGATAATATTCCAGTTAATGGTTATTTTAGATGTCATCACTAATACGCAGGTGATAATATTCCAGTTTATTGTTAAGTTAGATATCATCACTAAGACACAGGTGATAATATTCCAGTTAATTGTTAAATTAGATGTCATCACTAATACACAGGGGATAATATTGCAGTTGATTGTTAAATTAGATGTCATCACTAATACACAGGTGATACTATTCCAGTTAGTTGTTAAATTAGATGTCATCACTAACGCACAGGGGATAATATTCCAGTTAATTGTTAAATTAGATATCATCACTAATACACAGGTGATAATATTCCAGTTAATTGTTAAATTAGATACCATCACTAATACACAGGTGATAATATTCCAGTTAATTGATAAATTAGATATCATCACTAATACACAGGTGATAATATTCCAGTTAATTGTTAAATTAGATGTCAACACTAATACAAAGGGGATAATATTCCAGTTAATTGTTAAATTAGATATCATCACTAATACACAGGTGATAATATTCCAGTTAATTGTTAAATTAGATATCATCACTAATACACAGGTGATAATATTCCATTTAATTGTTAAATTAGATATCATCACTAATACTATGGGGATAATATTCCAGTTAATTGTTAAATTAGATATCATCACTAATACACAGGTGATAATATTCCAGTTAATTGTTAAATTAGATATCATCACTAATACACAGGTGATAATATTCCAGTTAATTGTTAAATTAGATATCATCACTAATACACAGGTGATAATATTCCAGTTAATTGTTAAATTAGATATCATCACTAATACAAAGGGGATAATATTCTAGTTAATTGTTAAATTAGATATCATGACTAATACACAGGTGATAATGTTCCAGTTAATTGTTAAATTAGATGTCATCACTAATACACAGGTGATAATATTCCGGTTAATTGTTAAATTGGATGTCATCACCAATACACAGGGGATAATATTCCAGTTAATTGTTAAATTGGATGTCATCACTAATACACAGTTGATAATATTCCAGTTAATTGTTAAATTAGATGTCATCACTAATACACAGTGATAATATTCCAGTTAATTGTTAAATTAGATGTCATCACTAATACACAGTGATAATATTCCAGTTAATTGTTAAATTAGATGTCATCACTAATACACAGGTGATAATATTCCAGTGAATTGTTAAATTAGATATCATCACTAATACACAGGTGATAATATTCCAGTTAATTGTTAAATTAGATGTCATCACTAATACACAGGTGATAATATTCCAGTAAATTGTTAAATTAGATATCATCACTAATACACAGGTGATAATATTCCAGTTAATTGTTAAATTAGATGTCATCACTAATACACAGGGGATAATATTCCAGTTAATTGTTAAATTAGATGCCATCACTAATACACAGGGGATAATATTCCAGTTAATTGTTAAATTAGATGTCATCACTAATACACAGGGGATAATATTCCAGTTAATTGTTAAATTAGATGTCATCACTAATAAACAGGTGATAATATTCCCTTTAATTGTTAAATTAGATGTCATCACTAATACACAGGTGATAATATTCCAGTTAATTGTTAAATTAGATGTCATCACGAATACAAAGGGGATATAATTCCAGTTAATTGTTAAATTAGATGTCATCACTAATACACAGGGGATAATATTCCAGTTAATTGTTAAATTAGATATCATCACTAATACACAGGTGATAATATTCCAGTTAATTGTTAAATTAGATATCATCACTAATACACAGGTGATAATATTCCAGTTAATTGTTAAATTAGATATCATCACTAATACACAGGGGATAATATTCCAGTTAATTGTTAAATTAGATGTCATCACTAATACACAGGTGATAATATTCCAGTTAATTGTTACATTAGATGTCATCACTAATACACAGGGGATAATATTCCAGTTAATTGTTAAATTAGATATCATCACTAATACACAGGTGATAATATTCCAGTTAATTGTTAAATTAGATATCATCACTAATACACAGGGGATAATATTCCAGTTCATTGTTAAATTAGATATCATCACGAATCCACAGGTGATAATATTCCAGTTAATTGTTTAATTAGATGTCATCACTAATACACAGGTGATAATATTCCAGTTAATTGTTAAATTAGATGTCATCACTAATACACAGGTGATAATATTCCAGTTAATTGTTAAATTAGATGTCATCACTAATACACAGGGGATAATATTCCAGTTGATTGTTAAATTTGATGTCATCACTAATACACAGGGGATAATATTCCAGTTAATTGTTAAATTAGATATCATCACTAATACACAGGTGATAATATTCCAGTTAATTGTTCAATTAGATATCATCACTAATACACAGGTGATACTATTTCAGTTAATTATTAAATTAGATGTCATCACTAATGCACAGGGGATAATATTCCAGTTAATTGTTAAATTAGATATCATCACTAATACACAGGTGATAATATTCCAGTTAATTGTTAAATTAGATATCATCACTAATGCACAGGTGATAATATTCCAGTTAATTGTTAAATTAGGTATCATCACTAATACACAGGTGATAATATTCCAGTGAATTGTTAAATTAGATGTCAACACTAATACAAAGGGGATAATATTCCAGTTAATTGTTAAATTAGATATCATCACGAATACACAGGTGATAATATTCCAGTTAATTGTTAAATTAGATATCATCACTAATACACTGGTGATAATATTCCAGTTAATTGTTAAATTAGATATCATCACTAATACTATGGGGATAATATTCCAGTTAATAGTTAAATTAGATATCATCACTAATACACAGGTGATAATATTCCAGTTAATTGTTAAATTAGATATCATCACTAATACACAGGTGATAATATTCCAGTTAATTGTTAAATTAGATGTCATCACTAATGCACAGGGGATAATATTCCAGTTAATTGTTAAATTAGATATCATCACTAATACACAGGTGATAATATTCCAGTTAATTGTTAAATTAGATATCATCACTAATACACAGGTGATAATATTCCAGTTAATTGTTAAATTAGATATCATCACTAATACACAGGGGATAATATTCCAGTTAATTGTTAAATTAGATATCATCACTAATACACAGGTGATAATATTCCAGTTAATTGTTAAATTAGATATCATCACTAATATACAGGTGATAATATTCCAGTTAATTGTTAAATTAGATGTCATCACTAATACACAGGTGATAATATTCCAGTTGATTGTTAAATTAGATATCATCACTAAAAGAAAGGTGATAATATTCCAGTTAATTGTTAAATTAGATGTCATCACTAATACACAGGTGATAATATTCCAGTTAATTGTTAAATTAGATGTCATCACGAATACACAGGTGATAATATTCCAGTTAATGGTTAAATTAGATGTCATCACTAATACGCAGGTGATAATATTCCAGTTAATTGTTAAATTAGATATCATCACTAAGACACAGGTGATAATATTCCAGTTAATTGTTAAATTAGATGTCATCACTAATACACAGGGGATAATATTCCAGTTAATTGTTAAATTAGATATCATCACTAATACACAGGTGATAATATTCCAGTTGATTGTTAAATTAGATATCATCACTAAAAGAAAGGTGATAATATTCCAGTTAATTGTTAAATTAGATGTCATCACTAATACACAGGTGATAATATTCCAGTTAATTGTTAAATTAGATGTCATCACGAATACACAGGTGATAATATTCCAGTTAATGGTTAAATTAGATGTCATCACTAATACGCAGGTGATAATATTCCAGTTAATTGTTAAATTAGATATCATCACTAAGACACAGGTGATAATATTCCAGTTAATTGTTAAATTAGATGTCATCACTAATACACAGGGGATAATATTCCAGTTAATTGTTAAATTAGATATCATCACTAATACACAGGTGATACTATTCCAGTTAATTGTTAAATTAGATATCATCACTAATACACAGGTGATAATATTCCAGTTAATTGTTAAATTAGATATCATCACTAATACACAGGTGATAATATTCCAGTTAATTGTTAAATTAGATATCATCACTAATACACAGGGGATAATATTCCAGTTAATTGTTAAATTAGATATCATCACTAATACACAGGTGATAATATTCCAGTTAATTGTTAAATTAGATATCATCACTAATATACAGGTGATAATATTCCAGTTAATTGTTAAATTAGATGTCATCACTAATACACAGGTGATAATATTCCAGTTGATTGTTAAATTAGATATCATCACTAAAAGAAAGGTGATAATATTCCAGTTAATTGTTAAATTAGATGTCATCACTAATACACAGGTGATAATATTCCAGTTAATTGTTAAATTAGATGTCATCACGAATACACAGGTGATAATATTCCAGTTAATGGTTAAATTAGATGTCATCACTAATACGCAGGTGATAATATTCCAGTTAATTGTTAAATTAGATATCATCACTAAGACACAGGTGATAATATTCCAGTTAATTGTTAAATTAGATGTCATCACTAATACACAGGGGATAATATTCCAGTTAATTGTTAAATTAGATATCATCACTAATACACAGGTGATACTATTCCAGTTAATTGTTAAATTAGATGTCATCACTAATACACAGGGGATAATATTCCAGTTAATTGTTAAATTAGATGCCATCACTAATACACAGGGGATAATATTCCAGTTAATTGTTAAATTAGATGTCATCACTAATACACAGGGGATAATATTCCAGTTAATTGTTAAATTAGATATCATCACTAATACACAGGTGATAATATTCCAGTTAATTGTTAAATTAGATGTCATCACTAATACACAGGTGATAATATTCCAGTTAATTGTTAAATTAGATGTCATCACTAATACACAGGTGATAATATTCCAGTTAATGGTTACATTAGAGGTCATCACGAATACGCAGGTGATAATATTCCAGTTTATTGTTAAATTAGATATCATCACTAAGACACAGGTGATAATATTCCAGTTAATTGTTAAATTAGATGTCATCACTAATACACAGGGGACAATATTCCAGTTGATTGTTAAATTAGATGTCATCACTAATACACAGGTGATACTATTCCAGTTAATTGTTAAATTAGATGTCATCACTAATGCACAGGGGATAATATTCCAGTTAATTGTTAAATTAGATATCATCACTAATACACAGGTGATAATATTCCAGTTAATTGTTAAATTAGATATCATCACTAATACACAGGTGATAATATTCCAGTTAATTGTTAAATTAGATATCATCACTAATACACAGGAGATAATATTCCAGTTAATTGTTAAATTAGATGTCAACACTAATACAAAGGGGATAATATTCCAGTTAATTGTTAAATTAGATATCATCACTAATACACAGGTGATAATATTCCAGTTAATTGTTAAATTGGATATCATCACTAATACACAGGTGATAATATTCCATTTAATTGTTAAATTAGATATCATCACTAATACACAGGTGATAATATTCCAGTTAATTGTTAAATTAGATATCATCACTAATACACAGGTGATAATATTCCAGTTAATTGTTAAATTGGATGTCATCACCAATACACAGGGGATAATATTCCAGTTAATTGTTAAATTGGATGTCATCACTAATACACAGGGGATAATATTCCAGTTAATTGTTAAATTAGATGTCATCACTAATACACAGTGATAATATTCCAGTTAATTGTTAAATTAGATGTCATCACTAATACACAGTGATAATATTCCAGTTAATTGTTAAATTAGATGTCATCACTAATACACAGGTGATAATATTCCAGTTAATTGTTAAATTAGATGTCATCACTAATACACAGGTGATAATATTCCAGTGAATTGTTAAATTAGATATCATCACTAAGACACAGGTGATAATATTCCAGTTAATTGTTAAATTAGATGTCATCACTAATACACAGGTGATAATATTCCAGTAAATTGTTAAATTAGATATCATCACTAATACACAGGTGATAATATTCCAGTTAATTGTTAAATTAGATGTCATCACTAATACACAGGGGATAATATTCCAGTTAATTGTTAAATTAGATGCCATCACTAATACACAGGTGATAATATTCCAGTTAATTGTTAAATTAGATGTCATCACTAATACACAGGTGATAATATTCCAGTTAATGGTTAAATTAGATCTCATCACTAATACGCAGGTGATAATATTCCAGTTAATTGTTAAATTAGATATCATCACTAAGACACAGGTGATAATATTCCAGTTAGTTGTTAAATTAGATGTCATCACTAATACACAGGGGATAATATTCCAGTTAATTGTTAAATTAGATATCATCACTAATACACAGGTGATACTATTCCAGTTAATTGTTAAATTAGATGTCATCACTAATACACAGGGGATAATATTCCAGTTAATTGTTAAATTAGATGCCATCACTAATACACAGGGGATAATATTCCAGTTAATTGTTAAATTAGATGTCATCACTAATACACAGGGGATAATATTCCAGTTAATTGTTAAATTAGATATCATCACTAATACACAGGGGATAATATTCCAGTTAATTGTTAAATTAGATATCATCACTAATACACAGGTGATAATATTCCAGTTAATTGTTAAATTAGATGTCATCACTAATACACAGGTGATAATATTCCAGTTAATTGTTAAATTAGATGTCATCACTAATACACAGGTGATAATATTCCAGTTAATGGTTAAATTAGATGTCATCACTAATACGCAGGTGATAATATTCCAGTTTATTGTTAAATTAGATATCATCACTAAGACACAGGTGATAATATTCCAGTTAATTGTTAAATTAGATGTCATCACTAAGACACAGGGGATAATATTCCAGTTGATTGTTAAATTAGATGTCATCACTAATACACAGGTGATACTATTCCAGTTAATTGTTAAATTAGATGTCATCACTAATGCACAGGGGATAATATTCCAGTTAATTGTTAAATTAGATGTCATCACTAAGACACAGGGGATAATATTCCAGTTGATTGTTAAATTAGATGTCATCACTAATACACAGGTGATACTATTCCAGTTAATTGTTAAATTAGATGTCATCACTAATGCACAGGGGATAATATTCCAGTTAATTGTTAAATTAGATGTCATCACTAATACACAGTGATAATATTCCAGTTAATTGTTAAATTAGATGTCATCACTAATACACAGTGATAATATTCCAGTTAATTGTTAAATTAGATGTCATCACTAATACACAGGTGATAATATTCCAGTTAATTGTTAAATTAGATGTCATCACTAATACACAGGGGATAATATTCCAGTGAATTGTGAAATTAGATATCATCACTAATACACAGGTGATAATATTCCAGTTAATTGTTAAATTAGATGTCATCACTAATACACAGGTGATAATATTCCAGTAAATTGTTAAATTAGATATCATCACTAATACACAGGTGATAATATTCCAGTTAATTGTTAAATTAGATGTCATCACTAATACACAGGGGATAATATTCCAGTTAATTGTTAAATTAGATGCCATCACTAATACACAGGGGATAATATTCCAGTTAATTGTTAAATAAGATGTCATCACTAATACACAGGGGATAATATTCCAGTTAATTGTTAAATTAGATGTCATCACGAATACACAGGTGATAATATTCCAGTTAATTGTTAAATTAGATGTCATCACTAATACACAGGTGATAATATTCCAGTTAATGGTTAAATTAGATGTCATCACTAATACTCAGGTGATAATATTCCAGTTAATTGTTAAATTAGATATCATCACTAAGACACAGGTGATAATATTCCAGTTAATTGTTAAATTAGATGTCATCACTAATTCACAGGGGATAATATTCCAGTTGACTGTTAAATTACATGTCATCACTAATACACAGGTGATACTATTCCAGTTAATTATTAAATTAGATGTCATCACTAATGCACAGGGGATAATATTCCAGTTAATTGTTAAATTAGATATCATCACTAATACACAGGTGATAATATTCCAGTTAATTGTTAAATTAGATATCATCACTAATACACAGGTGATAATATTCCAGTTAATTGTTAAATTAGGTATCATCACTAATACACAGGTGATAATATTCCAGTTAATTGTTAAATTAGATGTCAACACTAATACAAAGGGGATAATATTCCAGTTAATTGTTAAATTAGATATCATCACTAATACACAGGTGATAATATTCCAGTTAATTGTTAAATTAGATATCATCACTAATACACAGGTGATAATATTCCAGTTAATTGTTAAATTAAATATCATCACTAATACTATGGGGATAATATTCCAGTTAATTGTTAAATTAGATATCATCACTAATACACAGGTGATAATATTCCAGTTAATTGTTAAATTAGATATCATCACTAATACACAGGTGATAATATTCCAGTTAATTGTTAAATTAGATGTCATCACTAATGCACAGGGGATAATATTCCAGTTAATTGTTAAATTAGATATCATCACTAATACACAGGTGATAATATTCCAGTTAATTGTTAAATTAGATATCATCACTAATACACAGGTGATAATATTCCAGTTAATTGTTAAATTAGATATCTTCACTAATACAAAGGGGATAATATTCCAGTTAATTGTTAAATTAGATATCATGACTAATACACAGGTGATAATATTCCAGTTAATTGTTAAATTAGATGTCATCACTAATACACAGGTGATAATATTCCAGTTGATTGTTAAATTAGATATCATCACTAAAAGAAAGGTGATAATATTCCAGTTAATTGTTAAATTAGATGTCATCACTAATACACAGGTGATAATATTCCAGTTAATTGTTAAATTAGATGTCATCACTAATACACAGGTGATAATATTCCAGTTAATGGTTAAATTAGATGTCATCACTAATACGCAGGTGATAATATTCCAGTTAATTGTTAAATTAGATATCATCACTAAGACACAGGTGATAATATTCCAGTTAATTGTTAGATTAGATGTCATCACTAATACACAGGGGATAATATTCCAGTTAATTGTTAAATTAGATATCATCACTAATACACAGGTGATACTATTCCAGTTAATTGTTAAATTAGATGTCATCACTAATACACAGGGGATAATATTCCAGTTAATTGTTAAATTAGATGCCATCACTAATACACAGGGGATAATATTCCAGTTAATTGTTAAATTAGATGTCATCACTAATACACAGGTGATAATATTGCAGTTAATTGTTAAATTAGATATCATCACTAATACACAGGTGATAATATTCCAGTTAATTGTTAAATTAGATGTCATCACTAATACACAGGTGATAATATTCCAGTTAATTGTTAAATTAGATGTCATCACTAATACACAGGTGATAATATTCCAGTTAATGGTTAAATTAGATGTCATCACTAATACGCAGGTGATAATATTCCAGTTTATTGTTACATTAGATATCATCACTAAGACACAGGTGATAATATTCCAGTTAATTGTTAAATTAGATGTCATCACTAATACACAGGGGATAATATTCCAGTTAATTGTTAAATTAGATGCCATCACTAATACACAGGTGATAATATTCCAGTTAATTGTTAAATTAGATGTCATCACTAATACACAGGTGATAATATTCCAGTTAATTGTTAAATTAGATCTCATCACTAATACGCAGGTGATAATATTCCAGTTAATTGTTAAATTAGATATCATCACTAAGACACAGGTGATAATATTCCAGTTAGTTGTTAAATTAGATGTCATCACTAATACACAGGGGATAATATTCCAGTTAATTGTTAAATTAGATATCATCACTAATACACAGGTGATACTATTCCAGTTAATTGTTAAATTAGATGTCATCACTAATACACAGGGGATAATATTCCAGTTAATTGTTAAATTAGATGCCATCACTAATACACAGGGGATAATATTCCAGTTAATTGTTAAATTAGATGTCATCACTAATACACAGGGGATAATATTCCAGTTAATTGTTAAATTAGATATCATCACTAATACACAGGGGATAATATTCCAGTTAATTGTTAAATTAGATATCATCACTAATACACAGGTGATAATATTCCAGTTAATTGTTAAATTAGATGTCATCACTAATACACAGGTGATAATATTCCAGTTAATTGTTAAATTAGATGTCATCACTAATACACAGGTGATAATATTCCAGTTAATGGTTAAATTAGATGTCATCACTAATACGCAGGTGATAATATTCCAGTTTATTGTTAAATTAGATATCATCACTAAGACACAGGTGATAATATTCCAGTTAATTGTTAAATTAGATGTCATCACTAAGACACAGGGGATAATATTCCAGTTGATTGTTAAATTAGATGTCATCACTAATACACAGGTGATACTATTCCAGTTAATTGTTAAATTAGATGTCATCACTAATGCACAGGGGATAATATTCCAGTTAATTGTTAAATTAGATGTCATCACTAAGACACAGGGGATAATATTCCAGTTGATTGTTAAATTAGATGTCATCACTAATACACAGGTGATACTATTCCAGTTAATTGTTAAATTAGATGTCATCACTAATGCACAGGGGATAATATTCCAGTTAATTGTTAAATTAGATGTCATCACTAATACACAGTGATAATATTCCAGTTAATTGTTAAATTAGATGTCATCACTAATACACAGTGATAATATTCCAGTTAATTGTTAAATTAGATGTCATCACTAATACACAGGTGATAATATTCCAGTTAATTGTTAAATTAGATGTCATCACTAATACACAGGGGATAATATTCCAGTGAATTGTGAAATTAGATATCATCACTAATACACAGGTGATAATATTCCAGTTAATTGTTAAATTAGATGTCATCACTAATACACAGGTGATAATATTCCAGTAAATTGTTAAATTAGATATCATCACTAATACACAGGTGATAATATTCCAGTTAATTGTTAAATTAGATGTCATCACTAATACACAGGGGATAATATTCCAGTTAATTGTTAAATTAGATGCCATCACTAATACACAGGGGATAATATTCCAGTTAATTGTTAAATAAGATGTCATCACTAATACACAGGTGATAATATTCCAGTTAATGGTTAAATTAGATGTCATCACTAATACTCAGGTGATAATATTCCAGTTAATTGTTAAATTAGATATCATCACTAAGACACAGGTGATAATATTCCAGTTAATTGTTAAATAAGATGTCATCACTAATAAACAGGGGATAATATTCCAGTTAATTGTTAAATTAGATGTCATCACGAATACACAGGTGATAATATTCCAGTTAATTGTTAAATTAGATGTCATCACTAATACACAGGTGATAATATTCCAGTTAATGGTTAAATTAGATGTCATCACTAATACTCAGGTGATAATATTCCAGTTAATTGTTAAATTAGATATCATCACTAAGACACAGGTGATAATATTCCAGTTAATTGTTAAATTAGATGTCATCACTAATTCACAGGGGATAATATTCCAGTTGATTGTTAAATTAGATGTCATCACTAATACACAGGTGATACTATTCCAGTTAATTATTAAATTAGATGTCATCACTAATGCACAGGGGATAATATTCCAGTTAATTGTTAAATTAGATATCATCACTAATACACAGGTGATAATATTCCAGTTAATTGTTAAATTAGATATCATCACTAATACACAGGTGATAATATTCCAGTTAATTGTTAAATTAGGTATCATCACTAATACACAGGTGATAATATTCCAGTTAATTGTTAAATTAGATGTCAACACTAATACAAAGGGGATAATATTCCAGTTAATTGTTAAATTAGATATCATCACTAATACACAGGTGATAATATTCCAGTTAATTGTTAAATTAGATATCATCACTAATACACAGGTGATAATATTCTAGTTAATTGTTAAATTAAATATCATCACTAATACTATGGGGATAATATTCCAGTTAATTGTTAAATTAGATATCATCACTAATACACAGGTGATAATATTCCAGTTAATTGTTAAATTAGATATCATCACTAATACACAGGTGATAATATTCCAGTTAATTGTTAAATTAGATGTCATCACTAATGCACAGGGGATAATATTCCAGTTAATTGTTAAATTAGATATCATCACTAATACACAGGTGATAATATTCCAGTTAATTGTTAAATTAGATATCATCACTAATACACAGGTGATAATATTCCAGTTAATTGTTAAATTAGATATCATCACTAATACAAAGGGGATAATATTCCAGTTAATTGTTAAATTAGATATCATGACTAATACACAGGTGATAATATTCCAGTTAATTGTTAAATTAGATGTCATCACTAATACACAGGTGATAATATTCCAGTTGATTGTTAAATTAGATATCATCACTAAAAGAAAGGTGATAATATTCCAGTTAATTGTTAAATTAGATGTCATCACTAATACACAGGTGATAATATTCCAGTTAATTGTTAAATTAGATGTCATCACTAATACACAGGTGATAATATTCCAGTTAATGGTTAAATTAGATGTCATCACTAATACGCAGGTGATAATATTCCAGTTAATTGTTAAATTAGATATCATCACTAAGACACAGGTGATAATATTCCAGTTAATTGTTAGATTAGATGTCATCACTAATACACAGGGGATAATATTCCAGTTAATTGTTAAATTAGATATCATCACTAATACACAGGTGATACTATTCCAGTTAATTGTTAAATTAGATGTCATCACTAATACACAGGGGATAATATTCCAGTTAATTGTTAAATTAGATGCCATCACTAATACACAGGGGATAATATTCCAGTTAATTGTTAAATTAGATGTCATCACTAATACACAGGTGATAATATTCCAGTTAATTGTTAAATTAGATATCATCACTAATACACAGGTGATAATATTCCAGTTAATTGTTAAATTAGATGTCATCACTAATACACAGGTGATAATATTCCAGTTAATTGTTAAATTAGATGTCATCACTAATACACAGGTGATAATATTCCAGTTAATGGTTAAATTAGATGTCATCACTAATACGCAGGTGATAATATTCCAGTTTATTGTTACATTAGATATCATCACTAAGACACAGGTGATAATATTCCAGTTAATTGTTAAATTAGATGTCATCACTAATACACAGGGGATAATATTCCAGTTGATTGTTAAATTAGATGTCATCACTAATACAGAGGTGATACTATTCCAGTTAATTGTTAAATTAGATGTCATCACTAATGCACAGGGGATAATATTCCAGTTAATTGTTAAATTAGATATCATCACTAATACACAGGTGATAATATTCCAGTTAATTGTTAAATTAGATATCATCACTAATACACAGGTGATAATATTCCAGTTAATTGTTAAATTAGATATCATCACTAATACACAGGTGATAATATTCCAGTTAATTGTTAAATTAGATGTCAACACTAATACAAAGGGGATAATATTACAGTTAATTGTTAAATTAGATATCATCACTAATACACAGGTGATAATATTCCAGTTAATTGTTAAATTAGATATCATCACTAATACACAGGTGATAATATTCCATTTAATTGTTCAATTAGATATCATCACTAATACTATGGGGATAATATTCCAGTTAATTGTTAAATTAGATATCATCACTAATACACAGGTGATAATATTCCAGTTAATTGTTAAATTAGATATCATCACTAATACACAGGTGATAATATTCCAGTTAATTGTTAAATTAGATATCATCACTAATACACAGGTGATAATATTCCAGTTAATTGTTAAATTAGATATCATCACTAATACAAAGGGGATAATATTCCAGTTAATTGTTAAATTAGATATCATGACTAATACACAGGTGATAATGTTCCAGTTAATTGTTAAATTAGATGTCATCACTAATACACAGGTGATAATATTCCGGTTAATTGTTAAATTGGATGTCATCACCAATACACAGGGGATAATATTCCAGTTAATTGTTAAATTGGATGTCATCACTAATACACAGGGGATAATATTCCAGTTAATTGTTAAATTAGATGTCATCACTAATACACAGTGATAATATTCCAGTTAATTGTTAAATTAGATGTCATCACTAATACACAGTGATAATATTCCAGTTAATTGTTAAATTAGATGTCATCACTAATACACAGGTGATAATATTCCAGTTAATTGTTAAATTAGATGTCATCACTAATACACAGGTGATAATATTCCAGTGAATTGTTAAATTAGATATCATCACTAATACACAGGTGATAATATTCCAGTTAATTGTTAAATTAGATGCCATCACTAATACACAGGGGATAATATTCCAGTTAATTGTTAAATAAGATGTCATCACTAATACACAGGGGATAACATTCCAGTTAATTGTTAAATTAGATGTCATCACTAATACACAGGTGATAATATTCCAGTTAATGGTTAAATTAGATGTCATCACTAATACGCAGGTGATAATATTCCAGTTTATTGTTACATTAGATATCATCACTAAGACACAGGTGATAATATTCCAGTTAATTGTTAAATTAGATGTCATCACTAATACACAGGGGATAATATTCCAGTTGATTGTTAAATTAGATGTCATCACTAATACAGAGGCGATACTATTCCAGTTAATTGTTAAATTAGATGTCATCACTAATGCACAGGGGATAATATTCCAGTTAATTGTTAAATTAGATATCATCACTAATACACAGGTGATAATATTCCAGTTAATTGTTAAATTAGATATCATCACTAATACACAGGTGATAATATTCCAGTTAATTGTTAAATTAGATATCATCACTAATACACAGGTGATAATATTCCAGTTAATTGTTAAATTAGATGTCAACACTAATACAAAGGGGATAATATTACAGTTAATTGTTAAATTAGATATCATCACTAATACACAGGTGATAATATTCCAGTTAATTGTTAAATTAGATATCATCACTAATACACAGGTGATAATATTCCAGTTAATTGTTAAATTAAATATCATCACTAATACTATGGGGATAATATTCCAGTTAATTGTTAAATTAGATATCATCACTAATACACAGGTGATAATATTCCAGTTAATTGTTAAATTAGATATCATCACTAATACACAGGTGATAATATTCCAGTTAATTGTTAAATTAGATGTCATCACTAATGCACAGGGGATAATATTCCAGTTAATTGTTAAATTAGATATCATCACTAATACACAGGTGATAATATTCCAGTTAATTGTTAAATTAGATATCATCACTAATACACAGGTGATAATATTCCAGTTAATTGTTAAATTAGATATCATCACTAATACAAAGGGGATAATATTCCAGTTAATTGTTAAATTAGATATCATGACTAATACACAGGTGATAATATTCCAGTTAATTGTTAAATTAGATGTCATCACTAATACACAGGTGATAATATTCCAGTTGATTGTTAAATTAGATATCATCACTAAAAGAAAGGTGATAATATTCCAGTTAATTGTTAAATTAGATGTCATCACTAATACACAGGTGATAATATTCCAGTTAATTGTTAAATTAGATATCATCACTAATACACAGGTGATAATATTCCAGTTAATTGTTAAATTAGATATCATCACTAATACAAAGGGGATAATATTCCAGTTAATTGTTAAATTAGATATCATGACTAATACACAGGTGATAATATTCCAGTTAATGGTTAAATTAGATGTCATCACTAATACGCAGGTGATAATATTCCAGTTAATTGTTAAATTAGATATCATCACTAAGACACAGGTGATAATATTCCAGTTAATTGTTAGATTAGATGTCATCACTAATACACAGGGGATAATATTCCAGTTAATTGTTAAATTAGATATCATCACTAATACACAGGTGATACTATTCCAGTTAATTGTTAAATTAGATGTCATCACTAATACACAGGGGATAATATTCCAGTTAATTGTTAAATTAGATGCCATCACTAATACACAGGGGATAATATTCCAGTTAATTGTTAAATTAGATGTCATCACTAATACACAGGTGATAATATTCCAGTTAATTGTTAAATTAGATATCATCACTAATACACAGGTGATAATATTCCAGTTAATTGTTAAATTAGATGTCATCACTAATACACAGGTGATAATATTCCAGTTAATTGTTAAATTAGATGTCATCACTAATACACAGGTGATAATATTCCAGTTAATGGTTAAATTAGATGTCATCACTAATACGCAGGTGATAATATTCCAGTTTATTGTTACATTAGATATCATCACTAAGACACAGGTGATAATATTCCAGTTAATTGTTAAATTAGATGTCATCACTAATACACAGGGGATAATATTCCAGTTGATTGTTAAATTAGATGTCATCACTAATACAGAGGTGATACTATTCCAGTTAATTGTTAAATTAGATGTCATCACTAATGCACAGGGGATAATATTCCAGTTAATTGTTAAATTAGATATCATCACTAATACACAGGTGATAATATTCCAGTTAATTGTTAAATTAGATATCATCACTAATACACAGGTGATAATATTCCAGTTAATTGTTAAATTAGATATCATCACTAATACACAGGTGATAATATTCCAGTTAATTGTTAAATTAGATGTCAACACTAATACAAAGGGGATAATATTACAGTTAATTGTTAAATTAGATATCATCACTAATACACAGGTGATAATATTCCAGTTAATTGTTAAATTAGATATCATCACTAATACACAGGTGATAATATTCCATTTAATTGTTCAATTAGATATCATCACTAATACTATGGGGATAATATTCCAGTTAATTGTTAAATTAGATATCATCACTAATACACAGGTGATAATATTCCAGTTAATTGTTAAATTAGATATCATCACTAATACACAGGTGATAATATTCCAGTTAATTGTTAAATTAGATATCATCACTAATACACAGGTGATAATATTCCAGTTAATTGTTAAATTAGATATCATCACTAATACAAAGGGGATAATATTCCAGTTAATTGTTAAATTAGATATCATGACTAATACACAGGTGATAATGTTCCAGTTAATTGTTAAATTAGATGTCATCACTAATACACAGGTGATAATATTCCGGTTAATTGTTAAATTGGATGTCATCACCAATACACAGGGGATAATATTCCAGTTAATTGTTAAATTGGATGTCATCACTAATACACAGGGGATAATATTCCAGTTAATTGTTAAATTAGATGTCATCACTAATACACAGTGATAATATTCCAGTTAATTGTTAAATTAGATGTCATCACTAATACACAGTGATAATATTCCAGTTAATTGTTAAATTAGATGTCATCACTAATACACAGGTGATAATATTCCAGTTAATTGTTAAATTAGATGTCATCACTAATACACAGGTGATAATATTCCAGTGAATTGTTAAATTAGATATCATCACTAATACACAGGTGATAATATTCCAGTTAATTGTTAAATTAGATGCCATCACTAATACACAGGGGATAATATTCCAGTTAATTGTTAAATAAGATGTCATCACTAATACACAGGGGATAACATTCCAGTTAATTGTTAAATTAGATGTCATCACTAATACACAGGTGATAATATTCCAGTTAATGGTTAAATTAGATGTCATCACTAATACGCAGGTGATAATATTCCAGTTTATTGTTACATTAGATATCATCACTAAGACACAGGTGATAATATTCCAGTTAATTGTTAAATTAGATGTCATCACTAATACACATGGGATAATATTCCAGTTAATTGTTAAATTAGATGTCACCACAAATACACAGGTGATAATATTCCAGTTAATTGTTAAATTAGATGTCGTCACTGATAGACAGGGGATAATATTCCAGTTAATTGTTAAATTAGATGTCATCACTAATACACAGGGGATAATATTCCAGTTAATTGTTAAATTAGATGTCGTCACTGATAGACAGGGGATAATATTCCAGTTAATTATTAAATTAGATGTCATCACTAATACACAGGGGATAATATTCCAGTTAATTGTTAAATTAGATGTCATCACTAATACACAGGTGATAATATTCCAGTTAATTGTTAAACTACATATCATCACTAATACACAGGTGATAATATTCCAGTTAATTGTTAAATTAGATATCATCACTAATACACAGGTGATAATATTCCAGTTAATTGTTAAATTAGATGTCATCATTAATGCACAGGGGATATTATTCCAGTTAATTGTTAAATTAGATGTCATCACTAATACACAGGTGATAATATTCCAGTTAATTGTTAAATTAGATGTCATCACTAATACACAGGTGATAATATTCCAGTGAATTGTTAAATTAGATATCATCACTAATACACAGGTGATAATATTCCAGTTAATTGTTAAATTAGATGCCATCACTAATACACAGGGGATAATATTCCAGTTAATTGTTAAATAAGATGTCATCACTAATACACAGGGGATAACATTCCAGTTAATTGTTAAATTAGATGTCATCACTAATACACAGGTGATAATATTCCAGTTAATGGTTAAATTAGATGTCATCACTAATACGCAGGTGATAATATTCCAGTTTATTGTTACATTAGATATCATCACTAAGACACAGGTGATAATATTCCAGTTAATTGTTAAATTAGATGTCAACACTAATACACAGGGGATAATATTCCAGTTGATTGTTAAATTAGATGTCATCACTAATACAGAGGTGATACTATTCCAGTTAATTGTTAAATTAGATGTCATCACTAATGCACAGGGGATAATATTCCAGTTAATTGTTAAATTAGATATCATCACTAATACACAGGTGATAATATTCCAGTTAATTGTTAAATTAGATATCATCACTAATACACAGGTGATAATATTCCAGTTAATTGTTAAATTAGATATCATCACTAATACACAGGTGATAATATTCCAGTTAATAGTTAAATTAGATGTCAACACTAATACAAAGGGGATAATATTACAGTTAATTGTTAAATTAGATATCATCACTAATACACAGGTGATAATATTCCAGTTAATTGTTAAATTAGATATCATCACTAATACACAGGTGATAATATTCCATTTAATTGTTCAATTAGATATCATCACTAATACTATGGGGATAATATTCCAGTTAATTGTTAAATTAGATATCATCACTAATACACAGGTGATAATATTCCAGTTAATTGTTAAATTAGATATCATCACTAATACACAGGTGATAATATTCCAGTTAATTGTTAAATTAGATATCATCACTAATACACAGGTGATAATATTCCAGTTAATTGTTAAATTAGATATCATCACTAATACAAAGGGGATAATATTCCAGTTAATTGTTAAATTAGATATCATGACTAATACACAGGTGATAATGTTCCAGTTAATTGTTAAATTAGATGTCATCACTAATACACAGGTGATAATATTCCGGTTAATTGTTAAATTGGATGTCATCACCAATACACAGGGGATAATATTCCAGTTAATTGTTAAATTGGATGTCATCACTAATACACAGGGGATAATATTCCAGTTAATTGTTAAATTAGATGTCATCACTAATACACAGTGATAATATTCCAGTTAATTGTTAAATTAGATGTCATCACTAATACACAGTGATAATATTCCAGTTAATTGTTAAATTAGATGTCATCACTAATACACAGGTGATAATATTCCAGTTAATTGTTAAATTAGATGTCATCACTAATACACAGGTGATAATATTCCAGTGAATTGTTAAATTAGATATCATCACTAATACACAGGTGATAATATTCCAGTTAATTGTTAAATTAGATGCCATCACTAATACACAGGGGATAATATTCCAGTTAATTGTTAAATAAGATGTCATCACTAATACACAGGGGATAACATTCCAGTTAATTGTTAAATTAGATGTCATCACTAATACACAGGTGATAATATTCCCTTTAATTGTTTAATTAGATGTCATCACTAATACACAGGTGATAATATTCCAGTTAATTGTTAAATTAGATGACATCACGAATACAAAGGGGATAATATTCCAGTTAATTGTTAAATTAGATGTCATCACTAATACACAGGTGATAATATTCCAGTTGATTGTTAAATTAGATATAATAACTAATACAAAGGTGATAATATTCCAGTTAATTGTTAAATTAGATGTCATCACTAATACACAGGTGATAATATTCCGGTTAATGGTTAAATTAGATGTCATCACTAATACACAGGTGATAATATTCCAGTTAATTGTTAAATTAGATATCATCACTAATACAAAGGGGATAATATTCCAGTTAATTGTTAAATTAGATATCATCACTAATACACAGGTGATAATATTCCAGTTAATTTGTAAATTAGATATCATCACTTATACACAGGGGATAATATTCCATTTAATTGTTAAATTAGATGTCATCACTAATACACAGGTGATAATATTCCAGTTAATTGTTAAATTAGATATCATCACTCAAGCACAGGGGATAATATTCCAGTTAATTGTTAAATTAGATATCATCACTACTACACAGGTGACACTATTCCAGTTAATTGTTAAATTAGATGTCATCACTAATGCACTGGGGATAATATTCCAGTTACTTGTTAAATTAGATGTCATCACTAATACACAGGGGATAATATTCCAGTTAATTGTTAAATTAGATGTCATCACTAATACACAGGGGATAGTATTCCAGTTAATTGTTAAATTAGATGTCATCACTAATAAACAGGTGATAATATTCCCTTTAATTGTTAAATTAGATGTCATCACTAATACACAGGTGATAATATTCCAGTTAATTGTTAAATTAGATGTCATCACTAATACACAGGGGATAATATTCCAGTTAATTGTTAAATTAGATGTCATCACTGATACACAGGGAATAATATTGCAGTTAATTGTTAAATTAGATGTCATCACGAAGACACAGGTGATAATATTCCAGTTAATTGTTAAATTAGATGTCATCACTAATACACATGGGATAATATTCCAGTTAATTGTTAAATTAGATGTCACCACAAATACACAGGTGATAATATTCCAGTTAATTGTTAAATTAGATGTCGTCACTGATAGACAGGGGATAATATTCCAGTTAATTGTTAAATTAGATGTCATCACTAATACACAGGGGATAATATTCCAGTTAATTGTTAAATTAGATGTCGTCACTGATAGACAGGGGATAATATTCCAGTTAATTATTAAATTAGATGTCATCACTAATACACAGGGGATAATATTCCAGTTAATTGTTAAATTAGATGTCATCACTAATACACAGGTGATAATATTCCAGTTAATTGTTAAACTACATATCATCACTAATACACATGTGATAATATTCCAGTTAATTGTTAAATTAGATATCATCACTAATACACAGGTGATAATATTCCAGTTAATTGTTAAATTAGATGTCATCATTAATGCACAGGGGATATTATTCCAGTTAATTGTTAAATTAGATTTCATCACTAATACACAGGGGATAATATTCCAGTTAATTGTTAAATTAGATGTCATCACTAATACACAGGTGATAATATTCCAGTTAATTGTTAAATTAGATATCATCACTAATACACAGGTGATAATATTCCAGTTAATTGTTAAATTAGATACCATCACTAATACACAGGTGATAATATTCCAGTTAATTGTTAAATTAGACGTCATCACGAATGCACAGGGGATATTATTCCAGTTAATTGTTAAATTAGATGTCATCACAAATACACAGGTGATAATATTCCAGTTAATTGTTAAATTAGATGTCATCACTGATACACAGCGGATAATATTCCAGTTAATTGTTAAATTAGATGTCATCACTAATACACAGGGGATAATATTCCAGTTAATTGTTAAATTAGATGTCATCAGTAATACACAGGGGATAATATTCCAGTTAATTGTTAAATTAGATATCATCACTAATACACAGGTGATAATATTCCAGTTAATTGTTCAATTAGATGTCATCACTAATACACAGGTGATAATATTCCAGTTAATTGTGAAATTAGATGTCATCACTAATACACAGGGGATAATATTCCAGTTAATTGTTAAATTAGATGTCATCACTAATACACAGGGGATAATATTCCAGTTAATTGTTAAATTAGATATCATCACTAATACGCAGTGGATAATATTCCAGTTAATTGTTAAATTAGATATCATCACTAATACACAGGGGAAAATATTCCAGTTAATTTTTAAATTAGATATCATCACTAATACGCAGTGGATAATATTCCAGTTAATTGTTAAATTAGATATCATCACTAATACTAAGGGGATAATATTCCAGTTAATATTTAAATTAGATATCATCACTAATACACAGGTGATAATATTCCAGTTAATAGTTAAATTCGATGTCATCACTAATACAAAGTTGATAATATTCCGGTTAATTGTTAAATTAGATATCATCACTAATACACAGGTGATAATATTCCAGTTAATTTTTAAATTAGATATCATCACTAATACACAGGTGATAATATTCCAGTTAATTTTTAAATTAGATATCATCACTAATACACAGGTGACACTATTCCTGTTAATTGTTAAATTAGATGTCATCACTAATACACTGGGGATAATATTCCAGTTAATTGTTAAATTAGATGTCATCACTAATACACAGGGGATAATATTCCAGTTAATTGTTAAATTACATTTCATCACTAATACACAGGTGATAATATTCCAGTTAATTGTTAAATTAGATGTCATCACGAATGCACAGGGGATATTATTCCAGTTAATTGTTAAATTAGATGTCATCACAAATACACAGGTGATAATATTCCAGTTAATTGTTAAATTAGATGTCATCACTGATACACAGCGGATAATATTCCAGTTAATTGTTAAATTAGATGTCATCACTAATACACAGGGGATAATATTCCAGTTAATTGTTAAATTAGATGTCATCACTAATACACAGGGGATAATATTCCAGTTAATTGTTAAATTAGATATCATCACTAATACACAGGTGATAATATTCCAGTTAATTGTTAAATTAGATGTCATCACTAATACACAGGTGATAATATTCCAGTTAATTGTGAAATTAGATGTCATCACTAATACACAGGGGATAATATTCCAGTTAATTGTAAAATTAGATGTCATCAGTAATACACAGGGGATAATATTCCAGTTAATTGTTAAATTAGATATCATCACTAATACACAGGTGATAATATTCCAGTTAATTGTTCAATTAGATGTCATCACTAATACACAGGTGATTATATTCCAGTTAATTGTGAAATTAGATGTCATCACTAATACACAGGGGATAATATTCCAGTTAATTGTTAAATTAGATATCATCACTAATACACAGGTGATAATATTCCAGTTAATTGTTAAATTAGATGTCATCACTAATACACAGGTGATAATATTCCAGTTAATTGTTCAATTAGATGTCATCACTAATACACAGGTGATAATATTCCAGTTAATTGTGAAATTAGATGTCATCACTAATACACAGGGGATAATATTCCAGTTAATTGTTAAATTAGATGTCATCACTAATACACAGGGGATAATATTCCAGTTAATTGTTAAATTAGATATCATCACTAATACACAGTGGATAATATTCCAGTTAATTGTTATATTAGATATCATCACTAATACACAGGTGATAATATTCCAGTTAATTTTTAAATTAGATATCATCACTAATACACAGGTGACACTATTCCTGTTAATTGTTAAATTAGATGTCATCACTAATACACAGGGGATAATATTCCAGTTAATTGTTAAATTAGATGTCATCAGTAATACACAGGGGATAATATTCCAGTTAATTGTTAAATTAGATATCATCACTAATACACAGGTGATAATATTCCAGTTAATTGTTCAATTAGATGTCATCACTAATACACAGGTGATAATATTCCAGTTAATTGTGAAATTAGATGTCATCACTAATACACAAGGGATAATATTCCAGTTAATTGTTAAATTACATGTCATCACTAATACACAGGGGATAGTATTCCAGTTAATTGTTAAATTAGATATCATCACTAATACGCAGTGGATAATATTCCAGTTAATTGTTAAATTAGATATCATCACTAATACACAGGTGATAATATTCCAGTTAATTGTTAAATTAGATGACATCACTAATACACAGGTGATAATATTCCAGTTAATTGTTAAATTAGATATCATCACTAATACTAAGGGGATAATATTCCAGTTAATATTTAAATTAGATATCATCACTAATACACAGGTGATAATATTCCAGTTAATTGTTAAATTCGATGTCATCACTAATACACAGTTGATAATATTCCGGTTAATTGTTAAATTAGATATCATCACTAATACACAGGTGATAATATTCCAGTTAATTTTTAAATTAGATATCATCACTAATACACAGGTGATAATATTCCAGTTAATTTTTAAATTAGATATCATCACTAATACACAGGTGACACTATTCCTGTTAATTGTTAAATTAAATGTCATCACTAATACACTGGGGATAATATTCCAGTTAATTGTTAAATTAGATGTCATCACTAATACACAGGGGATAATATTCCAGTTAATTGTTAAATTACATTTCATCACTAATACACAGGTGATAATATTCCAGTTAATTGTTAAATTAGATGTCATCACGAATGCACAGGGGATATTATTCCAGTTAATTGTTAAATTAGATATCATCACAAATACACAGGTGATAATATTCCAGTTAATTGTTAAATTAGATGTCATCACTGATACACAGCGGATAATATTCCAGTTAATTGTTAAATTAGATGTCATCACTAATACACAGGGGATAATATTCCAGTTAATTGTTAAATTAGATGTCATCACTAATACACAGGGGATAATATTCCAGTTAATTGTTAAATTAGATATCATCACTAATACACAGGTGATAATATTCCAGTTAATTGTTAAATTCGATGTCATCACTAATACACAGTTGATAATATTCCGGTTAATTGTTAAATTAGATATCATCACTAATACACAGGTGATAATATTCCAGTTAATTTTTATATTAGATATCATCACTAATACACAGGTGATAATATTCCAGTTAATTTTTAAATTAGATATCATCACTAATACACAGGTGACACTATTCCTGTTAATTGTTAAATTAGATGTCATCACTAATACACTGGGGATAATATTCCAGTTAATTGTTAAATTAGATGTCATCACTAATACACAGGGGATAATATTCCAGTTAATTGTTAAATTACATTTCATCACTAATACACAGTGGATAATATTCCAGTTAATTGTTAAATTAGATCTCATCACGAATGCACAGGGGATATTATTCCAGTTAATTGTTAAATTAGATATCATCACAAATACACAGGTGATAATATTCCAGTTAATTGTTAAATTAGATGTCATCACTAATACACAGGGGATAATATTCCAGTTAATTGTTAAATTAGATGTCATCAGTAATACACAGGGGATAATATTCCAGTTAATTGTTAAATTAGATATCATCACTAATACACAGGTGATAATATTCCAGTGAATTGTTCAATTAGATGTCATCACTAATACACAGGTGATAATATTCCAGTTAATTGTGAAATTAGATGTCATCGCTAATACACAGGGTATAATATTCCAGTTAATTGTTAAATTACATGTCATCACTAATACACAGGGGATAATATTCCAGTTAATTGTTAAATTAGATATCATCACTAATACGCAGTGGATAATATTCCAGTTAATTGTTAAATTAGATATCATCACTAATACACAGGTGATAATATTCCAGTTAATTGTTAAATTAGATGACATCACTAATACACAGGTGATAATATTCCAGTTAATTGTTAAATTAGATATCATCACTAATACTAAGGGGATAATATTCCAGTTAATATTTAAATTAGATATCATCACTAATACACAGGTGATAATATTCCAGTTAATTGTTAAATTCGATGTCATCACTAATACACAGTTGATAATATTCCGGTTAATTGTTAAATTAGATATCATCACTAATACACAGGTGATAATATTCCAGTTAATTTTTAAATTAGATATCATCACTAATACACAGGTGATAATATTCCAGTTAATTTTTAAATTAGATATCATCACTAATACACAGGTGACACTATTCCTGTTAATTGTTAAATTAGATGTCATCACTAATACACTGGGGATAATATTCCAGTTAATTGTTAAATTAGATGTCATCACTAATACACAGGGGATAATATTCCAGTTAATTGTTAAATTACATTTCATCACTAATACACAGGTGATAATATTCCAGTTAATTGTTAAATTAGATGTCATCACGAATGCACAGGGGATATTATTCCAGTTAATTGTTAAATTAGATATCATCACAAATACACAGGTGATAATATTCCAGTTAATTGTTAAATTAGATGTCATCACTGATACACAGCGGATAATATTCCAGTTAATTGTTAAATTAGATGTCATCACTAATACACAGGGGATAATATTCCAGTTAATTGTTAAATTAGATGTCATCACTAATACACAGGGGATAATATTCCAGTTAATTGTTAAATTAGATATCATCACTAATACACAGGTGATAATATTCCAGTTAATTGTTAAATTAGATGTCATCACTAATACACAGGTGATAATATTCCAGTTAATTTTGAAATTAGATGTCATCACTAATACACAGGGGATAATATTCCAGTTAATTGTTAAATTAGATGTCATCACTAATACACAGGGGATAATATTCCAGTTAATTGTTAAATTAGATATCATCACTAATACACAGTGGATAATATTCCAGTTAATTGTTAAATTAGATATCATCACTAATACACAGGTGATAATATTCCAGTTAATTGTTAAATTAGATAACATCACTAATACACAGGTGATAATATTCCAGTTAATTGTTAAATTAGATATCATCACTAATACAAAGGGGATAATATTCCAGTTAATATTTAAATTAGATATCATCACTAATACACAGGTGATAATATTCCAGTTAATTGTTAAATTCGATGTCATCACTAATACACAGTTGATAATATTCCGGTTAATTGTTAAATTAGATATAATCACTAATACACAGGTGATAATATTCCAGTTAATTTTTAAATTAGATATCATCACTAATACACAGGTGATAATATTCCAGATAATTTTTAAATTAGATATCATCACTAATACACAGGTGACACTATTCCTGTTAATTGTTAAATTAGATGTCATCACTAATACACTGGGGATAATATTCCAGTTAATTGTTAAATTAGATGTCATCACTAATACACAGGGGATAATATTCCAGTTAATTGTTAAATTAGATATCATCACTAATACACAGGGGATGATATTCCAGTTAATTGTTAAATTAGATATCATCACTAATACACAGGTGATAATATTCCAGTTAATTGTTAAATTAGATATCATCACTAATACACAGGGGATAATATTGCAGTTAATTGTTAAATTAGATATCATCACTAATACACAGGGGATAATATTCCAGTTAATTGTTAAATTAGATATCATCACTAATACACAAGTGATAATATTCCAGTTAATTTTTAAATTAGATATCATCACTAATACACAGGTGACACTATTCCTGTTAATTGTTAAATTAGATGTCATCACTAATACACTGGGGATAATATTCCAGTTAATTGTTAAATTAGATGTCATCACTAATACACAGGGGATAATATTCCAGTTAATTGTTAAATTAGATATCATCACTAATACACAGGGGATAATATTCCAGTTAATTGTTAAATTAGATATCATCACTAATACACAGGGGATAATATTCCAGTTAATTGTTAAATTACATTTCATCACTAATACACAGGTGATAATATTCCAGTTAATTGTTAAATTAGATGTCATCACTAATACACAGGGGATAATATTCCAGTTAATTGTTAAATTAGATATCATCACTAATACACAGTGGATAATATTCCAGTTAATTGTTAAATTTGATATCATCACTAATACACAGGTGATAATATTCCAGTTAATTTTTAAATTAGATATCATCACTAATGCACAGGTGATAATATTCCAGTTAATTGTTAAATTAGATATCATCACTAATACACAGGTGACACTATTCCTGTTAATTGTTAAATTAGATGTCATCACTAATACACAGGGGATAATATTCCAGTTAATTGTTAAATTAGATGTCATCAGTAATACACACGGGATAATATTCCAGTTAATTGTTAAATTAGATATCATCACTAATACACAGGTGATAATATTCCAGTTAATTGTTAAATTAGATGTCATCACTAATACACAGGTGATAATATTCCAGTTAATTGTGAAATTAGATGTCATCACTAATACACAGGGGATAATATTCCAGTTAATTGTTAAATTAGATGTCATCACTAATACACAGGGGATAATATTCCAGTTAATTGTTAAATTAGATATCATCACTAATACGCAGTGGATAATATTCCAGTTAATTGTTAAATTAGATATCATCACTAATACACAGGTGATAATATTCCAGTTAATTGTTAAATTAGATGACATCACTAATACACAGGTGATAATATTCCAGTTAATTGTTAAATTAGATATCATCACTAATACTAAGGGGATAATATTCCAGTTAATATTTAAATTAGATATCATCACTAATACACAGGTGATAATATTCCAGTTAATTGTTAAATTAGATATCATCACTAATACACAGGTGATAATATTCCAGTTAATTTTTAAATTAGATATCATCACTAATACACAGGTGATAATATTCCAGTTAATTTTTAAATTAGATATCATCACTAATACACAGGTGACACTATTCCTGTTAATTGTTAAATTAGATGTCATCACTAATACACTGGGGATAATATTCCAGTTAATTGTTAAATTAGATGTCATCACTAATACACAGGGGATAATATTCCAGTTAATTGTTAAATTACATTTCATCACTAATACACAGGTGATAATATTCCAGTTAATTGTTAAATTAGATGTCATCACGAATGCACAGGGGATATTATTCCAGTTAATTGTTAAATTAGATGTCATCACTGATACACAGCGGATAATGTTCCAGTTAATTGTTAAATTAGATGTCATCACTAATACACAGGGGATAATATTCCAGTTAATTGTTAAATTAGATGTCATCACTAATACACAGGGGATAATATTCCAGTTAATTGTTAAATTAGATATCATCACTAATACACAGGTGATAATATTCCAGTTAATTGTTAAATTAGATGTCATCACTAATACACAGGTGATAATATTCCAGTTAATTGTGAAATTAGATGTCATCACTAATACACAGGGTATAATATTCCAGTTAATTGTTAAATTAGATGTCATCACTAATACACAGGGGATAATATTCCAGTTAATTGTTAAATTAGATGTCATCACTAATACACAGTGGATAATATTCCAGTTAATTGTTAAATTAGATATCATCACTAATACACAGGTGATAATATTCCAGTTAATTTTTAAATTAGATATCATCACTAATACACAGGTGACACTATTCCTGTTAATTGTTAAATTAGATGTCATCACTAATACACAGGGGATAATATTCCAGTTAATTGTTAAATTAGATGTCATCAGTAATACACAGGGGATAATATTCCAGTTAATTGTTAAATTAGATATCATCACTAATACACAGGTGATAATATTCCAGTTAATTGTTAAATTAGATATCATCACTAATACACAGGTGATAATATTCCAGTTAATTGTTAAATTAGATGTCATCACTAATACACAGGTGATAATATTCCAGTTAATTGTGAAATTAGATGTCATCACTAATACACAGGGTATAATATTCCAGTTAATTGTTAAATTAGATGTCATCACTAATACACAGGGGATAATATTCCAGTTAATTGTTAAATTAGATGTCATCACTAATACACAGTGGATAATATTCCAGTTAATTGTTAAATTAGATATCATCACTAATACACAGGTGATAATATTCCAGTTAATTTTTAAATTAGATATCATCACTAATACACAGGTGACACTATTCCTGTTAATTGTTAAATTAGATGTCATCACTAATACACAGGGGATAATATTCCAGTTAATTGTTAAATTAGATGTCATCAGTAATACACAGGGGATAATATTCCAGTTAATTGTTAAATTAGATATCATCACTAATACACAGGTGATAATATTCCAGTTAATTGTTCAATTAGATGTCATCACTAATACACAGGTGATAATATTCCAGTTAATTGTGAAATTAGATGTCATCACTAATACACAGGGGATAATATTCCAGTTAATTGTTAAATTAGATGTCATCACTAATACACAGGGGATAATATTCCAGTTAATTGTTAAATTAGATATCATCACTAATACGCAGTGGATACTATTCCAGTTAATTGTTAAATTAGATATCATCACTAATACACAGGTGATAATATTCCAGTTAATTGTTAAATTCGATGTCATCACTAATACACTGGGGATAATATTCCAGTTAATTGTTAAATTAGATGTCATCACTAATACACAGGGGATAATATTCCAGTTAATTGTTAAATTACATTTCATCACTAATACACAGGTGATAATATTCCAGTTAATTGTTAAATTAGATGTCATCACGAATGCACAGGGGATATTATTCCAGTTAATTGTTAAATTAGATGTCATCACAAATACACAGGTGATAATATTCCAGTTAATTGTTAAATTAGATGTCATCACTGATACACAGCGGATAATGTTCCAGTTAATTGTTAAATTAGATGTCATCACTAATACACAGGGGATAATATTCCAGTTAATTGTTAAATTAGATGTCATCACTAATACACAGGGGATAATATTCCAGTTAATTGTTAAATTAGATATCATCACTAATACACAGGTGATAATATTCCAGTTAATTGTTAAATTAGATGTCATCACTAATACACAGGTGATAATATTCCAGTTAATTGTGAAATTAGATGTCATCACTAATACACAGGGTATAATATTCAGTTAATTGTTAAATTAGATGTCATCACTAATACACAGGGGATAATATTCCAGTTAATTGTTAAATTAGATGTCATCACTAATACACAGTGGATAATATTCCAGTTAATTGTTAAATTAGATATCATCACTAATACACAGGTGATAATATTCCAGTTAATTTTTAAATTAGATATCATCACTAATACACAGGTGACACTATTCCTGTTAATTGTTAAATTAGATGTCATCACTAATACACAGGGGATAATATTCCAGTTAATTGTTAAATTAGATGTCATCAGTAATACACAGGGGATAATATTCCAGTTAATTGTTAAATTAGATATCATCACTAATACACAGGTGATAATATTCCAGTTAATTGTTCAATTAGATGTCATCACTAATACACAGGTGATAATATTCCAGTTAATTGTGAAATTAGATGTCATCACTAATACACAGGGGATAATATTCCAGTTAATTGTTAAATTAGATGTCATCACTAATACACAGGGGATAATATTCCAGTTAATTGTTAAATTAGATATCATCACTAATACGCAGTGGATACTATTCCAGTTAATTGTTAAATTAGATATCATCACTAATACACAGGTGATAATATTCCAGTTAATTGTTAAATTCGATGTCATCACTAATACACAGGGGATAATATTCCAGTTAATTGTTAAATTAGATATCATCACTAATACACAGGTGATAATATTCCAGTTAATTTTTAAATTAGATATCATCACTAATACACAGGTGATAATATTCCAGTTAATTTTTAAATTAGATATCATCACTAATACACAGGTGACACTATTCCTGTTAATTGTTAAATTAGATGTCATCACTAATACACTGGGGATAATATTCCAGTTAATTGTTAAATTAGATGTCATCACTAATACACAGGTGATAATATTCCAGTTAATTGTTAAATTAGATGTCATCACGAATGCACAGGGGATATTATTCCAGTTAATTGTTAAATTAGATGTCATCACAAATACACAGGTGATAATATTCCAGTTAATTGTTAAATTAGATGTCATCACTGATACACAGCGGATAATATTCCAGTTAATTGTTAAATTAGAATGTCATCACTAATACGCAGGGGATAATATTCCAGTTAATTTTTAAATTAGATATCATCACTAATACACAGGTGACACTATTCCTGTTAATTGTTAAATTAGATGTCATCACTAATACACTGGGGATAATATTCCAGTTAATTGTTAAATTAGATGTCATCACTAATACACAGGTGATAATATTCCAGTTAATTGTTAAATTAGATGTCATCACGAATGCACAGGGGATATTATTCCAGTTAATTGTTAAATTAGATGTCATCACAAATACACAGGTGATAATATTCCAGTTAATTGTTAAATTAGATGTCATCACTGATACACAGCGGATAATATTCCAGTAAATTGTTAAATTAGATGTCATCACTAATACGCAGGGGATAATATTCCAGTTAATTGTTAAATTAGATGTCATCACTAATACACAGGGGATAATATTCCAGTTAATTGTTAAATTAGATATCATCACTAATACACAGGTGATAATATTCCAGTTAATTGTTAAATTAGATGTCATCACTAATACACAGGTGATAATATTCCAGTTAATTGTGAAATTAGATGTCATCACTAATACACAGGGGATAATATTCCAGTTAATTGTTAAATTAGATGTCATCACTAATACACAGGGGATAATATTCCAGTTAATTGTTAAATTAGATGACATCACTAATACACAGGTGATAATATTCCAGTTAATTGTTAAATTAGATATCATCACTAATACTAAGGGGATAATATTCCAGTTAATATTTAAATTAGATATCATCACTAATACACAGGTGATAATATTCCAGTTAATTGTTAAATTAGATATCATCACTAATACACAGGTGATAATATTCCAGTTAATTTTTAAATTAGATATCATCACTAATACACAGGTGATAATATTCCAGTTAATTTTTAAATTAGATATCATCACTAATACACAGGTGACACTATTCCTGTTAATTGTTAAATTAGATGTCATCACTAATACACTGGGGATAATATTCCAGTTAATTGTTAAATTAGATGTCATCACTAATACACAGGGGATAATATTCCAGTTAATTGTTAAATTACATTTCATCACTAATACACAGGTGATAATATTCCAGTTAATTGTTAAATTAGATGTCATCACGAATGCACAGGGGATATTATTCCAGTTAATTGTTAAATTAGATGTCATCACAAATACACAGGTGATAATATTCCAGTTAATTGTTAAATTAGATGTCATCACTGATACACAGCGGATAATGTTCCAGTTAATTGTTAAATTAGATGTCATCACTAATACACAGGGGATAATATTCCTGTTAATTGTTAAATTAGATGTCATCACTAATACACAGGGGATAATATTCCAGTTAATTGTTAAATTAGATATCATCACTAATACACAGGTGATAATATTCCAGTTAATTGTTAAATTAGATGTCATCACTAATACACAGGTGATAATATTCCAGTTAATTGTGAAATTAGATGTCATCACTAATACACAGGGTATAATATTCCAGTTAATTGTTAAATTAGATGTCATCACTAATACACAGGGGATAATATTCCAGTTAATTGTTAAATTAGATATCATCACTAATACACAGTGGATAATATTCCAGTTAATTGTTAAATTAGATATCATCACTAATACACAGGTGATAATATTCCAGTTAATTTTTAAATTAGATATCATCACTAATACACAGTTGACACTATTCCTGTTAATTGTTAAATTAGATGTCATCACTAATACACAGGGGATAATATTCCAGTTAATTGTTAAATTAGATGTCATCAGTAATACACAGGGGATAATATTCCAGTTAATTGTTAAATTAGATATCATCACTAATACACAGGTGATAATATTCCAGTTAATTGTTCAATTAGATGTCATCACTAATACACAGGTGATAATATTCCAGTTAATTGTGAAATTAGATGTCATCACTAATACACAGGGGATAATATTCCAGTTAATTGTTAAATTAGATGTCATCACTAATACACAGGGGATAATATTCCAGTTAATTGTTAAATTAGATATCATCACTAATACGCAGTGGATACTATTCCAGTTAATTGTTAAATTAGATATCATCACTAATACACAGGTGATAATATTCCAGTTAATTGTTAAATTAGATGACATCACTAATACACAGGTGATAATATTCCAGTTAATTGTTAAATTAGATATCATCACTAATACTAAGGGGATAATATTCCAGTTAATATTTAAATTAGATATCATCACTAATACACAGGTGATAATATTCCAGTTAATTGTTAAATTCGATGTCATCACTAATACACAGGGGATAATATTCCAGTTAATTGTTAAATTAGATATCATCACTAATACACAGGTGATAATATTCCAGTTAATTTTTAAATTAGATATCATCACTAATACACAGGTGATAATATTCCAGTTAATTTTTAAATTAGATATCATCACTAATACACAGGTGACACTATTCCTGTTAATTGTTAAATTAGATGTCATCACTAATACACTGGGGATAATATTCCAGTTAATTGTTAAATTAGATGTCATCACTAATACACAGGTGATAATATTCCAGTTAATTGTTAAATTAGATGTCATCACGAATGCACAGGGGATATTATTCCAGTTAATTGTTAAATTAGATGTCATCACAAATACACAGGTGATAATATTCCAGTTAATTGTTAAATTAGATGTCATCACTGATACACAGCGGATAATATTCCAGTTAATTGTTAAATTAGAATGTCATCACTAATACGCAGGGGATAATATTCCAGTTAATTTTTAAATTAGATATCATCACTAATACACAGGTGACACTATTCCTGTTAATTGTTAAATTAGATGTCATCACTAATACACTGGGGATAATATTCCAGTTAATTGTTAAATTAGATGTCATCACTAATACACAGGTGATAATATTCCAGTTAATTGTTAAATTAGATATCATCACGAATGCACAGGGGATATTATTCCAGTTAATTGTTAAATTAGATGTCATCACAAATACACAGGTGATAATATTCCAGTTAATTGTTAAATTAGATGTCATCACTGATACACAGCGGATAATATTCCAGTAAATTGTTAAATTAGATGTCATCACTAATACGCAGGGGATAATATTCCAGTTAATTGTTAAATTAGATGTCATCACTAATACACAGGGGATAATATTCCAGTTAATTGTTAAATTAGATATCATCACTAATACACAGGTGATAATATTCCAGTTAATTGTTAAATTAGATGTCATCACTAATACACAGGTGATAATATTCCAGTTAATTGTGAAATTAGATGTCATCACTAATACACAGGGGATAATATTCCAGTTAATTGTTAAATTAGATGTCATCACTAATACACAGGGGATAATATTCCAGTTAATTGTTAAATTAGATATCATCACTAATACACAGTGGATAATATTCCAGTTAATTGTTAAATTAGATATCATCACTAATACACAGGTGATAATATTCCAGTTAATTGTTAAATTAGATATCATCACTAATACACAGGTGATAATATTCCAGTTAATTGTTAAATTAGATGTCATCACTAATACACAGGTGATAATATTCCAGTTAATTGTTAAATTAGATATCATCACTAATACACAGGGGATAATATTCCAGTTAATTGTTAAATTAGATATCATCACTAATACACAGGGGATAATATTCCAGTTAATTGTTAAATTAGATATCATCACTAATACACATGTGATAATATTCCAGTTAATTGTTAAATTAGATATCATCACTAATACACAGGTGATAATATTCCAGTTAATTGTTAAATTAGATATCATCACTAATACACAGGTGATAATATTCCAGTTAATTGTTAAATTAGATATCATCACTAATACACAGGTGATAATATTCCAGTTAATTGTTAAATTAGATAACATCACTAATACACAGGTGATAATATTCCAGTTAATTGTTAAATTAGATATCATCACTAATACAAAGGGGATAATATTCCAGTTAATATTTAAATTAGATATCATCACTAATACACAGGTGATAATATTCCAGTTAATTGTTAAATTCGATGTCATCACTAATACACAGTTGATAATATTCCGGTTAATTGTTAAATTAGATATAATCACTAATACACAGGTGATAATATTCCAGTTAATTTTTAAATTAGATATCATCACTAATACACAGGTGATAATATTCCAGTTAATTTTTAAATTAGATATCATCACTAATACACAGGTGACACTATTCCTGTTAATTGTTAAATTAGATGTCATCACTAATACACTGGGGATAATATTCCAGTTAATTGTTAAATTAGATGTCATCACTAATACACAGGGGATAATATTCCAGTTAATTGTTAAATTAGATATCATCACTAATACACAGGGGATGATATTCCAGTTAATTGTTAAATTAGATATCATCACTAATACACAGGTGATAATATTCCAGTTAATTGTTAAATTAGATATCATCACTAATACACAGGTGATAATATTCCAGTTAATTGTTAAATTAGATATCATCACTAATACACTGGGGATAATATTCCAGTTAATTGTTAAATTAGATATCATCACTAATACACAGGTGATAATATTCCAGTTAATTTTTAAATTAGATATCATCACTAATACACAGGTGACACTATTCCTGTTAATTGTTAAATTAGATGTCATCACTAATACACTGGGGATAATATTCCACTTAATTGTTAAATTAGATGTCATCACTAATACACAGGGGATAATATTCCAGTTAATTGTTAAATTAGATATCATCACTAATACACAGGGGATAATATTCCAGTTAATTGTTAAATTAGATATCATCACTAATACACAGGGGATAATATTCCAGTTAATTGTTAAATTACATTTCATCACTAATACACAGGTGATAATATTCCAGTTAATTGTTAAATTAGATGTCATCATTAATGCACAGGGGATATTATTCCAGTTAATTGTTAAATTAGATGTCCTCACTAATACACAGGGGATAATATTCCAGTTAATTGTTAAATTAGATGTCATCACTAATACACTGGGGATAATATTCCAGTTAATTGTTAAATTGGATGTCATCACTAATACACTGGTGATAATATTCCAGTTAATTGTTAAATTAGATATCATCACTAATACACAGGTGATAATATTCCAGTTAATTGTTAAATTAGATGTCATCACTAATACACAGGTGATAATATTCCAGTTAATTGTGAAATTAGATGTCATCACTAATACACAGGGGATAATATTCCAGTTAATTGTTAAATTCGATGTCATCACTAATACACAGGGGATAATATTCCAGTTAATTGTTAAATTAGATGTCATCACTAATACACTGGGGATAATATTCCAGTTAATTGTTAAATTAGATGTCATCACTAATACACAGGTGATAATATTCCAGTTAATTGTTAAATTAGATGTCATCACGAATGCACAGGGGATATTATTCCAGTTAATTGTTAAATTAGATGTCATCACAAATACACAGGTGATAATATTCCAGTTAATTGTTAAATTAGATGTCATCACTGATACACAGCGGATAATATTCCAGTAAATTGTTAAATTAGATGTCATCACTAATACGCAGGGGATAATATTCCAGTTAATTGTTAAATTAGATGTCATCACTAATACACAGGGGATAATATTCCAGTTAATTGTTAAATTAGATATCATCACTAATACACAGGTGATAATATTCCAGTTAATTGTTAAATTAGATGTCATCACTAATACACAGGTGATAATATTCCATTTAATTGTGAAATTAGATGTCATCACTAATACACAGGGGATAATATTCCAGTTAATTGTTAAATTAGATGTCATCACTAATACACAGGGGATAATATTCCAGTTAATTGTTAAATTAGATATCATCACTAATACACAGTGGATAATATTCCAGTTAATTGTTAAATTAGATATCATCACTAATACACAGGTGATAATATTCCAGTTAATTGTTAAATTAGATAACATCACTAATACACAGGTGATAATATTCCAGTTAATTGTTAAATTAGATATCATCACTAATACAAAGGGGATAATATTCCAGTTAATATTTAAATTAGATATCATCACTAATACACAGGTGATAATATTCCAGTTAATTGTTAAATTCGATGTCATCACTAATACACAGTTGATAATATTCCGGTTAATTGTTAAATTAGATATAATCACTAATACACAGGTGATAATATTCCAGTTAATTTTTAAATTAGATATCATCACTAATACACAGGTGATAATATTCCAGTTAATTTTTAAATTAGATATCATCACTAATACACAGGTGACACTATTCCTGTTAATTGTTAAATTAGATGTCATCACTAATACACTGGGGATAATATTCCAGTTAATTGTTAAATTAGATGTCATCACTAATACACAGGGGATAATATTCCAGTTAATTGTTAAATTAGATATCATCACTAATACACAGGGGATGATATTCCAGTTAATTGTTAAATTAGATATCATCACTAATACACAGGTGATAATATTCCAGTTAATTGTTAAATTAGATATCATCACTAATACACAGGTGATAATATTCCAGTTAATTGTTAAATTAGATATCATCACTAATACACTGGGGATAATATTCCAGTTAATTGTTAAATTAGATATCATCACTAATACACAGGTGATAATATTCCAGTTAATTTTTAAATTAGATATCATCACTAATACACAGGTGACACTATTCCTGTTAATTGTTAAATTAGATGTCATCACTAATACACTGGGGATAATATTCCAGTTAATTGTTAAATTAGATGTCATCACTAATACACAGGGGATAATATTCCAGTTAATTGTTAAATTAGATATCATCACTAATACACAGGGGATAATATTCCAGTTAATTGTTAAATTAGATATCATCACTAATACACAGGGGATAATATTCCAGTTAATTGTTAAATTACATTTCATCACGAATACACAGGTGATAATATTCCAGTTAATTGTTAAATTAGATGTCATCATTAATGCACAGGGGATATTATTCCAGTTAATTGTTAAATTAGATGTCCTCACTAATACACAGGGGATAATATTCCAGTTAATTGTTAAATTAGATGTCATCACTAATACACTGGGGATAATATTCCAGTTAATTGTTAAATTAGATGTCATCACTAATACACAGGTGATAATATTCCAGTTAATTGTTAAATTAGACTCATCACTAATACACAGGTGATAATATTCCAGTTAATTGTTAAATTAGATGACATCACTAATACACAGGTGATAATATTCCAGTTAATTGTTAAATTAGATATCATCACTAATACACAGGTGATAATATTCCAGTTAATTGTTAAATTAGATGACATCACTAATACACAGGTGATAATATTCCAGTTAATTGTTAAATTAGATGTCATCACTAATACACAGGTGATAATATTCCAGTTAATTGTTAAATTAGATATCATCACTAATACACAGGTGATAATATTCCAGTTAATTGTTAAATTAGATGACATCACTAATACACAGGTGATAATATTCCAGTTAATTGTTAAATTAGATGTCATCACCAATACACAGGTGATAATATTCCAGTTAATTGTTAAATTAGATGTCATCACTAATACACAGGTGATAATATTCCAGTTAATTGTTAAATTAGATGTCATCACCAATACACAGGTGATAATATTCCAGTTAATTGTTAAATTAGATGTCATCACTAATACACTGGGGATAATATTCCAGTTAATTGTTAAATTAGATGTCATCACTAATACACAGGGGATAATATTCCAGTTAATTGTTAAATTAGATGTCATCACTAATACACAGGGGATAATATTCCAGTTAATTGTTAAATTAGATATCATCACTAATACACAGGTGATAATATTCCAGTTAATTGTTAAATTAGATGTCATCACCAATACACAGGTGATAATATTCCAGTTAATTGTTAAATTAGATGTCATCACTAATACACTGGGGATAATATTCCAGTTAATTGTTAAATTAGATGTCATCACTAATACACAGGGGATAATATTCCAGTTAATTGTTAAATTAGATATCATCACTAATACACAGGGGATAATATTCCAGTTAATTGTTAAATTAGATATCATCACTAATACACAGGGGATAATATTCCAGTTAATTGTTAAATTACATTTCATCACTAATACACAGGTGATAATATTCCAGTTAATTGTTAAATTAGATGTCATCATTAATGCACAGGGGATATTATTCCAGTTAATTGTTAAATTAGATGTCATCACTAATACACTGGGGATAATATTCCAGTTAATTGTTAAATTAGATGTCATCACTAATACACAGGTGATAATATTCCAGTTAATTGTTAAATTAGATATCATCACTAATACACAGGTGATAATATTCCAGTTAATTGTTAAATTAGATACCATCACTAATACACAGGTGATAATATTCCAGTTAATTGTTAAATTAGATATCATCACTAATACACAGGTGATAATATTCCAGTTAATTGTTAAATTAGATACCATCACTAATACACAGGGGATATTATTCCAGGTAATTGTTAAATTAGATGTCATCACAAATACACAGGTGATAATATTCCAGTTAATTGTTAAATTAGATGTCATCACTGATACACAGCGGATAATATTCCAGTTAATTGTTAAATTAGATGTCATCACTAATACACAGGGGATAATATTCCAGTTAATTGTTAAATTAGATGTCATCACTAATACACAGGGGATAATATTCCAGTTAATTGTTAAATTAGATATCATCACTAATACACAGGTGATAATATTCCAGTTAATTGTTCAATTAGATATCATCACTAATACGCAGTGGATAATATTCCAGTTAATTGTTAAATTAGATATCATCACTAATACACAGGTGATAATATTCCAGTTAATTGTTAAATTAGATGACATCACTAATACACAGGTGATAATATTCCAGTTAATTGTTAAATTAGATATCATCACTAATACTAAGGGGATAATATTCCAGTTAATATTTAAATTAGATATCATCACTAATACACAGGTGATAATATCCCAGTTAATTGTAAAATTCGATGTCATCACTAATACACAGTTGATAATATTCCGTTTAATTGTTAAATTAGATATCATCACTAATACACAGGTGATAATATTCCAGTTAATTTTTAAATTAGATATCATCACTAATACACAGGTGATAATATTCCAGTTAATTTTTAAATTAGATATCATCACTAATACACAGGTGACACTATTCCTGTTAATTGTTAAATTAGATGTCATCACTAATACACTGGGGATAATATTCCAGTTAATTGTTAAATTAGATGTCATCACTAATACACAGGGGATAATATTCCAGTTAATTGTTAAATTAGATATCATCACTAATACGCAGTGGATAATATTCCAGTTAATTGTTAAATTAGATATCATCACTAATACACAGGTGATAATATTCCAGTTAATTGTTAAATTAGATGACATCACTAATACACAGGTGATAATATTCCAGTTAATTGTTAAATTAGATATCATCACTAATACTAAGGGGATAATATTCCAGTTAATATTTAAATTAGATATCATCACTAATACACAGGTGATAATATTCCAGTTAATTGTAAAATTCGATGTCATCACTAATACACAGTTGATAATATTCCGTTTAATTGTTAAATTAGATATCATCACTAATACACAGGTGATAATATTCCAGTTAATTTTTAAATTAGATATCATCACTAATACACAGGTGATAATATTCCAGTTAATTTTTAAATTAGATATCATCACTAATACACAGGTGACACTATTCCTGTTAATTGTTAAATTAGATGTCATCACTAATACACTGGGGATAATATTCCAGTTAATTGTGAAATTAGATGTCATCACTAATACACAGGGGATAATATTCCAGTTAATTGTTAAATTAGATGTCATCACTAATACACAGGGGATAATATTCCAGTTAATTGTTAAATTAGATATCATCACTAATACGCAGTGGATAATATTCCAGTTAATTGTTAAATTAGATATCATCACTAATACACAGGTGATAATATTCCAGTTAATTGTTAAATTAGATGACATCACTAATACACAGGTGATAATATTCCAGTTAATTGTTAAATTAGATATCATCACTAATACTAAGGGGATAATATTCCAGTTAATATTTAAATTAGATATCATCACTAATACACAGGTGATAATATTCCAGTTAATTGTAAAATTCGATGTCATCACTAATACACAGTTGATAATATTCCGGTTAATTGTTAAATTAGATATCATCACTAATACACAGGTGATAATATTCCAGTTAATTTTTAAATTAGATATCATCACTAATACACAGGTGATAATATTCCAGTTAATTTTTAAATTAGATATCATCACTAATACACAGGTGACACTATTCCTGTTAATTGTTAAATTAGATGTCATCACTAATACACTGGGGATAATATTCCAGTTAATTGTTAAATTAGATGTCATCACTAATACACAGGGGATAATATTCCAGTTAATTGTTAAATTACATTTCATCACTAATACACAGGTGATAATATTCCAGTTAATTGTTAAATTAGATGTCATCACGAATGCACAGGGGATATTATTCCAGTTAATTGTTAGATTAGATGTCATCACAAATACACAGGTGATAATATTCCAGTTAATTGTTAAATTAGATGTCATCACTGATACACAGCGGATAATATTCCAGTTAATTGTTAAATTAGATGTCATCACTAATACACAGGGGATAATATTCCAGTTAATTGTTAAATTAGATGTCATCACTAATACACAGGGGATAATATTCCAGTTAATTGTTAAATTAGATATCATCACTAATACACAGGTGATAATATTCCAGTTAATTGTTCAATTAGATATCATCACTAATACACAGGGGATAATATTCCAGTTAATTGTTAAATTAGATATCATCACTAATACACAGGTGATAATATTCCAGTTAATTGTTAAATTAGATGACATCACTAATACACAGGTGATAATATTCCAGTTAATTGTTAAATTAGATATCATCACTAATACACAGGGGATAATATTCCAGTTAATTGTTAAATTACATTTCATCACTAATACACAGGTGATAATATTCCAGTTAATTGTTAAATTAGATGTCATCATTAATGCACAGGGGATATTATTCCAGTTAATTGTTAAATTAGATGTCATCACTAATACACAGGGGATAATATTCCAGTTAATTGTTAAATTAGATGTCATCACTAATACACAGGTGATAATATTCCAGTTAATTGTTAAATTAGATATCATCACTAATACACAGGTGATAATATTCCAGTTAATTGTTAAATTAGATACCATCACTAATACACAGGTGATAATATTCCAGTTAATTTTTAAATTAGATATCATCACTAATACACAGGTGACACTATTCCTGTTAATTGTTAAATTAGATGTCATCACTAATACACTGGGGATAATATTCCAGTTAATTGTTAAATTAGATGTCATCACTAATACACAGGGGATAATATTCCAGTTAATTGTTAAATTACATTTCATCACTAATACACAGGTGATAATATTCCAGTTAATTGTTAAATTAGATGTCATCACGAATGCACAGGGGATATTATTCCAGTTAATTGTTAGATTAGATGTCATCACAAATACACAGGTGATAATATTCCAGTTAATTGTTAAATTAGATGTCATCACTGATACACAGCGGATAATATTCCAGTTAATTGTTAAATTAGATGTCATCACTAATACACAGGGGATAATATTCCAGTTAATTGTTAAATTAGATGTCATCACTAATACACAGGGGATAATATTCCAGTTAATTGTTAAATTAGATATCATCACTAATACACAGGTGATAATATTCCAGTTAATTGTTCAATTAGATATCATCACTAATACGCAGTGGATAATATTCCAGTTAATTGTTAAATTAGATATCATCACTAATACACAGGTGATAATATTCCAGTTAATTGTTAAATTAGATGACATCACTAATACACAGGTGATAATATTCCAGTTAATTGTTAAATTAGATATCATCACTAATACACAGGGGATAATATTCCAGTTAATTGTTAAATTACATTTCATCACTAATACACAGGTGATAATATTCCAGTTAATTGTTAAATTAGATGTCATCATTAATGCACAGGGGATATTATTCCAGTTAATTGTTAAATTAGATGTCATCACTAATACACTGGGGATAATATTCCAGTTAATTGTTAAATTAGATGTCATCACTAATACACAGGTGATAATATTCCAGTTAATTGTTAAATTAGATATCATCACTAATACACAGGTGATAATATTCCAGTTAATTGTTAAATTAGATACCATCACTAATACACAGGTGATAATATTCCAGTTAATTGTTAAATTAGATATCATCACTAATACACAGGTGATAATATTCCAGTTAATTGTTAAATTAGATACCATCACTAATACACAGGGGATATTATTCCAGGTAATTGTTAAATTAGATGTCATCACAAATACACAGGTGATAATATTCCAGTTAATTGTTAAATTAGATGTCATCACTGATACACAGCGGATAATATTCCAGTTAATTGTTAAATTAGATGTCATCACTAATACACAGGGGATAATATTCCAGTTAATTGTTAAATTAGATGTCATCACTAATACACAGGGGATAATATTCCAGTTAATTGTTAAATTAGATATCATCACTAATACACAGGTGATAATATTCCAGTTAATTGTTCAATTAGATATCATCACTAATACACAGGTGATAATATTCCAGTTAATTGTTAAATTAGATGACATCACTAATACACAGGTGATAATATTCCAGTTAATTGTTAAATTAGATATCATCACTAATACTAAGGGGATAATATTCCAGTTAATATTTAAATTAGATATCATCACTAATACACAGGTGATAATATTCCAGTTAATTGTAAAATTCGATGTCATCACTAATACACAGTTGATAATATTCCGTTTAATTGTTAAATTAGATATCATCACTAATACACAGGTGATAATATTCCAGTTAATTTTTAAATTAGATATCATCACTAATACACAGGTGATAATATTCCAGTTAATTTTTAAATTAGATATCATCACTAATACACAGGTGACACTATTCCTGTTAATTGTTAAATTAGATGTCATCACTAATACACTGGGGATAATATTCCAGTTAATTGTTAAATTAGATGTCATCACTAATACACAGGGGATAATATTCCAGTTAATTGTTAAATTAGATATCATCACTAATACGCAGTGGATAATATTCCAGTTAATTGTTAAATTAGATATCATCACTAATACACAGGTGATAATATTCCAGTTAATTGTTAAATTAGATGACATCACTAATACACAGGTGATAATATTCCAGTTAATTGTTAAATTAGATATCATCACTAATACTAAGGGGATAATATTCCAGTTAATATTTAAATTAGATATCATCACTAATACACAGGTGATAATATTCCAGTTAATTGTAAAATTCGATGTCATCACTAATACACAGTTGATAATATTCCGTTTAATTGTTAAATTAGATATCATCACTAATACACAGGTGATAATATTCCAGTTAATTTTTAAATTAGATATCATCACTAATACACAGGTGATAATATTCCAGTTAATTTTTAAATTAGATATCATCACTAATACACAGGTGACACTATTCCTGTTAATTGTTAAATTAGATGTCATCACTAATACACTGGGGATAATATTCCAGTTAATTGTGAAATTAGATGTCATCACTAATACACAGGGGATAATATTCCAGTTAATTGTTAAATTAGATGTCATCACTAATACACAGGGGATAATATTCCAGTTAATTGTTAAATTAGATATCATCACTAATACGCAGTGGATAATATTCCAGTTAATTGTTAAATTAGATATCATCACTAATACACAGGTGATAATATTCCAGTTAATTGTTAAATTAGATGACATCACTAATACACAGGTGATAATATTCCAGTTAATTGTTAAATTAGATATCATCACTAATACTAAGGGGATAATATTCCAGTTAATATTTAAATTAGATATCATCACTAATACACAGGTGATAATATTCCAGTTAATTGTAAAATTCGATGTCATCACTAATACACAGTTGATAATATTCCGGTTAATTGTTAAATTAGATATCATCACTAATACACAGGTGATAATATTCCAGTTAATTTTTAAATTAGATATCATCACTAATACACAGGTGATAATATTCCAGTTAATTTTTAAATTAGATATCATCACTAATACACAGGTGACACTATTCCTGTTAATTGTTAAATTAGATGTCATCACTAATACACTGGGGATAATATTCCAGTTAATTGTTAAATTAGATGTCATCACTAATACACAGGGGATAATATTCCAGTTAATTGTTAAATTACATTTCATCACTAATACACAGGTGATAATATTCCAGTTAATTGTTAAATTAGATGTCATCACGAATGCACAGGGGATATTATTCCAGTTAATTGTTAGATTAGATGTCATCACAAATACACAGGTGATAATATTCCAGTTAATTGTTAAATTAGATGTCATCACTGATACACAGCGGATAATATTCCAGTTAATTGTTAAATTAGATGTCATCACTAATACACAGGGGATAATATTCCAGTTAATTGTTAAATTAGATATCATCACTAATACACAGGTGATAATATTCCAGTTAATTGTTAAATTAGATATCATCACTAATACTAAGGGGATAATATTCCAGTTAATATTTAAATTAGATATCATCACTAATACACAGGTGATAATATTCCAGTTAATTGTAAAATTCGATGTCATCACTAATACACAGTTGATAATATTCCGGTTAATTGTTAAATTAGATATCATCACTAATACACAGGTGATAATATTCCAGTTATTTTTTAAATTAGATATCATCACTAATACACAGGTGATAATATTCCAGTTAATTTTTAAATTAGATATCATCACTAATACACAGGTGACACTATTCCTGTTAATTGTTAAATTAGATGTCATCACTAATACACTGGGGATAATATTCCAGTTAATTGTGAAATTAGATGTCATCACTAATACACAGGGGATAATATTCCAGTTAATTGTTAAATTAGATGTCGTCACTGATGGACAGGGGATAATATTCCAGTTAATTGTTAAATTAGATGTCATCACTAATACACAGGGGATAATATTCCAGTTAATTGTGAAATTAGATATCATCACTAATACACAGGGGATAATATTCCAGTTAATTGTTAAACTACATATCATCACTAATACACAGGTGATAATATTCCAGTTAATTGTTAAATTAGATGTCATCACTAATACACAGGTGATAATATTCCAGTTAATTGTTAAATTAGATGTCATCACTAATACACAGGTGATAATATTCCAGTTAATTGTTAAACTACATATCATCACTAATACACAGGTGATAATATTCCAGTTAATTGTTAAATTAGATATCATCATTAATACACAGGTGATAATATTCCAGTTAATTGTTAAATTAGATGTCATCACTAATGCACAGGGGATAGTATTCCAGTTAATTGTTAAATTAGATGTCATCACTAATACACAGGGGAAAATATTCCAGTTAATTGTTAAATTAGATGTCATCACTAATACACAGGTGATAATATTCCAGTTAATTTTTAAATTAGATATCATCACTAATACACAGGTGACACTATTCCTGTTAATTGTTAAATTAGATGTCATCACTAATACACTGGGGATAATATTCCAGTTAATTGTGAAATTAGATGTCATCACTAATACACAGGGGATAATATTCCAGTTAATTGTTAAATTAGATGTCGTCACTGATGGACAGGGGATAATATTCCAGTTAATTGTTAAATTAGATGTCATCACTAATACACAGGGGATAATATTCCAGTTAATTGTGAAATTAGATATCATCACTAATACACAGGGGATAATATTCCAGTTAATTGTTAAACTACATATCATCACTAATACACAGGTGATAATATTCCAGTTAATTGTTAAATTAGATGTCATCACTAATACACAGGTGATAATATTCCAGTTAATTGTTAAATTAGATGTCATCACTAATACACAGGTGATAATATTCCAGTTAATTGTTAAACTACATATCATCACTAATACACAGGTGATAATATTCCAGTTAATTGTTAAATTAGATATCATCATTAATACACAGGTGATAATATTCCAGTTAATTGTTAAATTAGATGTCATCACTAATGCACAGGGGATAGTATTCCAGTTAATTGTTAAATTAGATGTCATCACTAATACACAGGGGAAAATATTCCAGTTAATTGTTAAATTAGATGTCATCACTAATACACAGGTGATAATATTCCAGTTAATTTTTAAATTAGATATCATCACTAATACACAGGTGACACTATTCCTGTTAATTGTTAAATTAGATGTCATCACTAATACACTGGGGATAATATTCCAGTTAATTGTTAAATTAGATGTCATCACTAATACACAGGGGATAATATTCCAGTTAATTGTTAAATTACATTTCATCACTAATAGACAGGTGATAATATTCCAGTTAATTGTTCAATTAGATATCATCACTCATGCACTGGGGATAATATTCCAGTTAATTGTTAAATTAGATATCATCACTAATACACAGGTGACACTATTCCAGTTAATTGTTAAATTAGATGTCATCACGAATACACAGGGGATAATATTCCAGTTAATTGTTAAATTAGATGTCATCACTAATGCACTGGGTATAATATTCCAGTTAATTGTTAAATTAGATGTCATCACTAATACACAGGGGATAATATTCCAGTTAATTGTTAAATTAGATATCATCACTAATACACAGGGGATAATATTCCAGTTAATTGTTAAATTAGATGTCATCACTAATACACAGGTGATAATATTCCCTTTAATTGTTAAATTAGATGTCATCACTAATACACAGGTGATAATATTCCAGTTAATTGTTAAATTAGATGTCATCACAAATACACAGGGGATAATATTCCAGGTAATTGTTAAATTAGATGTCATCACTAATGCACAGGGGATAGTATTCCAGTTAATTGTTAAATTAGATGTCATCACTAATACACAGGGGAAAATATTCCAGTTAATTGTTAAATTAGATGTCATCACTAATACACAGGTGATAATATTCCAGTTAATTTTTAAATTAGATATCATCACTAATACACAGGTGACACTATTCCTGTTAATTGTTAAATTAGATGTCATCACTAATACACTGGGGATAATATTCCAGTTAATTGTGAAATTAGATGTCATCACTAATACACAGGGGATAATATTCCAGTTAATTGTTAAATTAGATGTCGTCACTGATGGACAGGGGATAATATTCCAGTTAATTGTTAAATTAGATGTCATCACTAATACACAGGGGATAATATTCCAGTTAATTGTGAAATTAGATATCATCACTAATACACAGGGGATAATATTCCAGTTAATTGTTAAACTACATATCATCACTAATACACAGGTGATAATATTCCAGTTAATTGTTAAATTAGATGTCATCACTAATACACAGGTGATAATATTCCAGTTAATTGTTAAATTAGATGTCATCACTAATACACAGGTGATAATATTCCAGTTAATTGTTAAACTACATATCATCACTAATACACAGGTGATAATATTCCAGTTAATTGTTAAATTAGATATCATCATTAATACACAGGTGATAATATTCCAGTTAATTGTTAAATTAGATGTCATCACTAATGCACAGGGGATAGTATTCCAGTTAATTGTTAAATTAGATGTCATCACTAATACACAGGGGAAAATATTCCAGTTAATTGTTAAATTAGATGTCATCACTAATACACAGGTGATAATATTCCAGTTAATTTTTAAATTAGATATCATCACTAATACACAGGTGACACTATTCCTGTTAATTGTTAAATTAGATGTCATCACTAATACACTGGGGATAATATTCCAGTTAATTGTTAAATTAGATGTCATCACTAATACACAGGGGATAATATTCCAGTTAATTGTTAAATTACATTTCATCACTAATAGACAGGTGATAATATTCCAGTTAATTGTTCAATTAGATATCATCACTCATGCACTGGGGATAATATTCCAGTTAATTGTTAAATTAGATATCATCACTAATACACAGGTGACACTATTCCAGTTAATTGTTAAATTAGATGTCATCACGAATACACAGGGGATAATATTCCAGTTAATTGTTAAATTAGATGTCATCACTAATGCACTGGGTATAATATTCCAGTTAATTGTTAAATTAGATGTCATCACTAATACACAGGGGATAATATTCCAGTTAATTGTTAAATTAGATATCATCACTAATACACAGGGGATAATATTCCAGTTAATTGTTAAATTAGATGTCATCACTAATACACAGGTGATAATATTCCCTTTAATTGTTAAATTAGATGTCATCACTAATACACAGGTGATAATATTCCAGTTAATTGTTAAATTAGATGTCATCACAAATACACAGGGGATAATATTCCAGGTAATTGTTAAATTAGATGTCATCACTAATACACAGGTGATAATATTCCAGTTAATTGTTAAATTAGATATCATCACTCATGCACAGGGGATAATATTCCAGTTAATTGTGAAATTAGATATCATCACTAATACACAGGGGATAATATTCCAGTTAATTGTTAAACTACATATCATCACTAATACACAGGTGATAATATTCCAGTTAATTGTTAAATTAGATGTCATCACTAATACACAGGTGATAATATTCCAGTTAATTGTTAAATTAGATGTCATCACTAATACACAGGGGATAATATTCCAGTTAATTGTTAAATTAGATGTCATCACTAATACACAGGGGATAGTATACCAGTTAATTGTTAAATTAGATGTCAACACTAATACACAGGTGATAATATTCCCTTTAATTGTTAAATTAGATGTCATCACTAATACACAGGTGATAATATTCCAGTTAATTGTTAAATTAGATGTCATCACTAATACACAGGGGATAATATTGCAGTTAATTGTTAAATTAGATGTCATCACGAAGACACAGGTGATAATATTCCAGTTAATTGTTAAATTAGATGTCATCACTAATACACATGGGATAATATTCCAGTTAATTGTTAAATTAGATATCATCACTAATACACAGGGGATAATATTCCAGTTAATTGTTAAATTAGATGTCACCACAAATACACAGGGGATAATATTCCAGTTAATTGTTAAATTAGATGTCGTCACTGATGGACAGGGGATAATATTCCAGTTAATTGTTAAATTAGATGTCATCACTAATACACAGGGGATAATATTCCAGTTAATTGTGAAATTAGATATCATCACTAATACACAGGGGATAATATTCCAGTTAATTGTTAAACTACATATCATCACTAATACACAGGTGATAATATTCCAGTTAATTGTTAAATTAGATGTCATCACTAATACACAGGTGATAATATTCCAGTTAATTGTTAAATTAGATGTCATCACTAATACACAGGTGATAATATTCCAGTTAATTGTTAAACTACATATCATCACTAATACACAGGTGATAATATTCCAGTTAATTGTTAAATTAGATATCATCATTAATACACAGGTGATAATATTCCAGTTAATTGTTAAATTAGATGTCATCACTAATGCACAGGGGATATTATTCCAGTTAATTGTTAAATTAGATGTCATCACTAATACACAGGGGAAAATATTCCAGTTAATTGTTAAATTAGATGTCATCACTAATACACAGGTGATAATATTCCAGTTAATTTTTAAATTAGATATCATCACTAATACACAGGTGACACTATTCCTGTTAATTGTTAAATTAGATGTCATCACTAATACACTGGGGATAATATTCCAGTTAATTGTTAAATTAGATGTCATCACTAATACACAGGGGATAATATTCCAGTTAATTGTTAAATTACATTTCATCACTAATACACAGGTGATAATATTCCAGTTAATTGTTAAATTAGATGTCATCACGAATGCACAGGGGATATTATTCCAGTTAATTGTTAGATTAGATGTCATCACAAATACACAGGTGATAATATTCCAGTTAATTGTTAAGTTAGATGTCATCGCTGATACACAGCGGATAATATTCCAGTTAATTGTTAAATTAGATGTCATCACTAATACACAGGGGATAATATTCCAGTTAATTGTTAAATTAGATGTCATCACTAATACACAGGGGATAATATTCCAGTTAATTGTTAAATTAGATCTCATCACTAATACACAGGTGATAATATTCCAGTTAATTGTTAAATTAGATGTCATCACTAATACACAGGTGATAATATTCCAGTTAATTGTGAAATTAGATGTCATCACTAATACACAGGGGATATTATTCCAGTTAATTGTAAAATTAGATGTCATCACTAATACACAGGGGATAATATTCCAGTTAATTGTTAAATTAGATATCATCACTAATACACAGTGGTAATAATCCAGTTAATTGTTAAATTAGATATCATCACTAATACACAGGTGATAATATTCCAGTTAATTGTTAATTTAGATAACATCACTAATACACAGGTGATAATATTCCAGTTAATTGTTAAATTAGATATCATCACTAATACAAAGGTGATAATATTCCAGTTAATATTTAAATTAGATATCATCACTAATACACAGGTGATAATATTCCAGTTAATTGTTAAATTCGATGTCATCACTAATACACAGTTGATAATATTCCGGTTAATTGTTAAATTAGATATCATCACTAATACACAGGTGATAATATTCCAGTTAATTTTTAAATTAGATATCATCACTAATACACAGGTGATAATATTCCAGTTAATTTTTAAATTAGATATCATCACTAATACACAGGTGACACTATTCCTGTTAATTGTTAAATTAGATGTCATCACTAATACACTGGGGATAATATTCCAGTTAATTGTTAAATTAGATGTCATCACTAATACACAGGGGATAATATTCCAGTTAATTGTTAAATTACATTTCATCACTAATACACAGGGGATAATATTCCAGTTAATTGTTAAATTAGATATCATCACTCATGCACTGGGGACAATATTCCAGTTAATTGTTAAATTAGATATCATCACTAAAACACAGGTGACACTATTCCAGTTAATTGTTAAATTAGATGTCATCACGAATACACAGGGGATAATATTCCAGTTAATTGTTAAATTAGATGTCATCACTAATGCACTGGGTATAATATTCCAGTTAATTGTTAAATTAGATGTCATCACGAATACACAGGGGATAATATTCCAGTTAATTGTTAAATTAGATATCATCACTAATACACAGGGGATAATATTCCAGTTAATTGTTAAATTAGATGTCATCACTAATACACAGGTGATAATATTCCCTTTATTTGTTAAATTAGATGTCATCACTAATACACAGGTGATAATATTCCAGTTAATTGTTAAATTAGATGTCATCACAAATACACAGGGGATAATATTCCAGGTAATTGTTAAATTAGATGTCATCACTAATGCACAGGTGATAATATTCCAGTTAATTGTTAAATTAGATATCATCACTAATACACAGGTGATAATATTCCAGTTAATTTGTAAATTAGATAACATCACTAATACACAGGGGATAATATTCCATTTAATTGTTAAATTAGATGTCATCACTAATACACAGGTGATAATATTCCAGTTAATTGTTAAATTAGATATCATCACTCATGCACAGGGGATAATATTCCAGTTAATTGTTAAATTAGATATCATCACTACTACACAGGTGACACTATTCCAGTTAATTGTTAAATTAGATGTCATCACTAATGCACTGGGGATAATATTCCAGTTAATTGTTAAATTAGATGTCATCACTAATACACAGGGGATAATATTCCAGTTAATTGTTAAATTAGATGTCATCACTAATACACAGGGGATAGTATTCCAGTTAATTGTTAAATTAGATGTCAACACTAATACACAGGTGATAATATTCCCTTTAATTGTTAAATTAGATGTCATCACTAATACACAGGTGATAATATTCCAGTTAATTGTTAAACTAGATGTCATCACTAATACACAGGGGATAATATTCCAGTTCATTGTTAAATTAGATGTCATCACTGATACACAGGGAATAATATTGCAGTTAATTGTTAAATTAGATGTCATCACGAAGACACAGGTGATAATATTCCAGTTAATTGTTAAATTAGATGTCATCACTAATACACATGGGATAATATTCCAGTTAATTGTTAAATTAGATATCATCACTAATACACAGGGGATAATATTCCAGTTAATTGTTAAATTAGATGTCACCACAAATACACAGGGGATAATATTCCAGTTAATTGTTAAATTAGATGTCGTCACTGATGGACAGGGGATAATATTCCAGTTAATTGTTAAATTAGATGTCATCACTAATACACAGGGGATAATATTCCAGTTAATTGTGAAATTAGATATCATCACTAATACACAGGGGATAATATTCCAGTTAATTGTTAAACTACATATCATCACTAATACACAGGTGATAATATTCCAGTTAATTGTTAAATTAGATATCATCACTCAAGCACAGGGGATAATATTCCAGTTAATTGTTAAATTAGATATCATCACTACTACACAGGTGACACTATTCCAGTTAATTGTTAAATTAGATGTCATCACTAATGCACTGGGGATAATATTCCAGTTAATTGTTAAATTAGATGTCATCACTAATACACAGGGGATAATATTCCAGTTAATTGTTAAATTAGATGTCATCACTAATACACAGGGGATAGTATTCCAGTTAATTGTTAAATTAGATGTCAACACTAATACACAGGTGATAATATTCCCTTTAATTGTTAAATTAGATGTCATCACTAATACACAGGTGATAATATTCCAGTTAACTGTTAAATTAGATGTCATCACAAATACACAGGGGATAATATTCCAGGTAATTGTTAAATTAGATGTCATCACTAATACACAGGTGATAATATTCCAGTTAATTTGTAAATTAGATATCATCACTAATACACAGGGGATAATATTCCATTTAATTGTTAAATTAGATGTCATCACTAATACACAGGTGATAATATTCCAGTTAATTGTTAAATTAGATATCATCACTCATGCACAGGGGATAATATTCCAGTTAATTGTTAAATTAGATATCATCACTACTACACAGGTGACACTATTCCAGTTAATTGTTAAATTAGATGTCATCACTAATGCACTGGGGATAATATTCCAGTTAATTGTTAAATTAGATGTCATCACTAATACACAGGGGATAATATTCCAGTTAATTGTTAAATTAGATGTCATCACTAATACACAGGGGATAGTATTCCAGTTAATTGTTAAATTAGATGTCAACACTAATACACAGGTGATAATATTCCCTTTAATTGTTAAATTAGATGTCATCACTAATACACAGGTGATAATATTCCAGTTAATTGTTAAATTAGATGTCATCACTAATACACAGGGGATAATATTCCAGTTCATTGTTAAATTAGATGTCATCACTGATACACAGGGAATAATATTGCAGTTAATTGTTAAATTAGATGTCATCACGAAGACACAGGTGATAATATTCCAGTTAATTGTTAAATTAGATGTCATCACTAATACACATGGGATAATATTCCAGTTAATTGTTAAATTAGATATCATCACTAATACACAGGGGATAATATTCCAGTTAATTGTTAAATTAGATGTCACCACAAATACACAGGGGATAATATTCCAGTTAATTGTTAAATTAGATGTCGTCACTGATGGACAGGGGATAATATTCCAGTTAATTGTTAAATTAGATGTCATCACTAATACACAGGGGATAATATTCCAGTTAATTGTGAAATTAGATATCATCACTAATACACAGGGGATAATATTCCAGTTAATTGTTAAACTACATATCATCACTAATACACAGGTGATAATATTCCAGTTAATTGTTAAATTAGATGTCATCACTAATACACAGGTGATAATATTCCAGTTAATTGTTAAATTAGATGTCATCACTAATACACAGGTGATAATATTCCAGTTAATTGTTAAACTACATATCATCACTAATACACAGGTGATAATATTACAGTTAATTGTTAAATTAGATATCATCATTAATACACAGGTGATAATATTCCAGTTAATTGTTAAATTAGATGTCATCACTAATGCACAGGGGATATTATTCCAGTTAATTGTTAAATTAGATGTCATCACTAATACACAGGGGAAAATATTCCAGTTAATTGTTAAATTAGATGTCATCACTAATACACAGGTGATAATATTCCAGTTAATTTTTAAATTAGATATCATCACTAATACACAGGTGACACTATTCCTGTTAATTGTTAAATTAGATGTCATCACTAATACACTGGGGATAATATTCCAGTTAATTGTTAAATTAGATGTCATCACTAATACACAGGGGATAATATTCCAGTTAATTGTTAAATTACATTTCATCACTAATACACAGGTGATAATATTCCAGTTAATTGTTAAATTAGATGTCATCACGAATGCACAGGGGATATTATTCCAGTTAATTGTTAGATTAGATGTCATCACAAATACACAGGTGATAATATTCCAGTTAATTGTTAAGTTAGATGTCATCGCTGATACACAGCGGATAATATTCCAGTTAATTGTTAAATTAGATGTCATGACTAATACACAGGGGATAATATTCCAGTTAATTGTTAAATTAGATGTCATCACTAATACACAGGGGATAATATTCCAGTTAATTGTTAAATTAGATCTCATCACTAATACACAGGTGATAATATTCCAGTTAATTGTTAAATTAGATGTCATCACTAATACACAGGTGATAATATTCCAGTTAATTGTGAAATTAGATGTCATCACTAATACACAGGGGATAATATTCCAGTTAATTGTAAAATTAGATGTCATCACTAATACACAGGGGATAATATTCCAGTTATTTGTTAAATTAGATATCATCACTAATACACAGTGGTAATATTCCAGTTAATTGTTAAATTAGATATCATCACTAATACACAGGTGATAATATTCCAGTTAATTGTTAAATTAGATAACATCACTAATACACAGGTGATAATATTCCAGTTAATTGTTAAATTAGATATCATCACTAATACAAAGGTGATAATATTCCAGTTAATATTTAAATTAGATATCATCACTAATACACAGGTGATAATATTCCAGTTAATTGTTAAATTCGATGTCATCACTAATACACAGTTGATAATATTCCGGTTAATTGTTAAATTAGATATCATCACTAATACACAGGTGATAATATTCCAGTTAATTTTTAAATTAGATATCATCACTAATACACAGGTGATAATATTCCAGTTAATTTTTAAATTAGATGTCATCACTAATACACAGGTGACACTATTCCTGTTAATTGTTAAATTAGATGTCATCACTAATACACTGGGGATAATATTCCAGTTAATTGTTAAATTAGATGTCATCACTAATACACAGGGGATAATATTCCAGTTAATTGTTAAATTACATTTCATCACTAATACACAGGGGATAATATTCCAGTTAATTGTTAAATTAGATATCATCACTCATGCACTGGGGATAATATTCCAGTTAATTGTTAAATTAGATATCATCACTAATACACAGATGACACTATTCCAGTTAATTGTTAAATTAGATGTCATCACGAATACACAGGGGATAATATTCCAGTTAATTGTTAAATTAGATGTCATCACTAATGCACTGGGTATAATATTCCAGTTAATTGTTAAATTAGATGTCATCACTAATATACAGGGGATAATATTCCAGTTAATTGTTAAATTCGATATCATCACTAATACACAGGGGATAATATTCCAGTTAATTGTTAAATTAGATGTCATCACTAATACACAGGTGATAATATTCCCTTTAATTGTTAAATAAGATGTCATCACTAATACACAGGTGATAATATTCCAGTTAATTGTTAAATTAGATGTCATCACAAATACACAGGGGATAATATTCCAGGTAATTGTTAAATTAGATGTCATCACTAATACACAGGTGATAATATTCCAGTTAATTGTTAAATTAGATATCATCACTAATACACAGGTGATAATATTCCAGTTAATTTGTAAATTAGATAACATCACTAATACACAGGGGATAATATTCCATTTAATTGTTAAATTAGATGTCATCACTAATACACAGGTGATAATATTCCAGTTAATTGTTAAATTAGATATCATCACTACTACACAGGTGACACTATTCCAGTTAATTGTTAAATTAGATGTCATCACTAATGCACTGGTGATAATATTCCAGTTAATTGTTAAATTAGATGTCATCACTAATACACAGGGGATAATATTCCAGTTAATTGTTAAATTAGATGTCATCACTAATACACAGGGGATAGTATTCCAGTTAATTGTTAAATTAGATGTCAACACTAATACACAGGTGATAATATTCCCTGTAATTGTTAAATTAGATGTCATCACTAATACACAGGTGATAATATTCCAGTTAATTGTTAAATTAGATGTCATCACTAATACACAGGGGATAATATTCCAGTTCATTGTTAAATTAGATGTCATCACTGATACACAGGGAATAATATTGCAGTTAATTGTTAAATTAGATGTCATCACGAAGACACAGGTGATAATATTCCAGTTAATTGTTAAATTAGATGTCATCACTAATACACATGGGATAATATTCCAGTTAATTGTTAAATTAGATATCATCACTAATACACAGGGGATAATATTCCAGTTAATTGTTAAATTAGATGTCACCACAAATACACAGGGGATAATATTCCAGTTAATTGTTAAATTAGATGTCGTCACTGATGGACAGGGGATAATATTCCAGTTAATTGTTAAATTAGATGTCATCACTAATACACAGGGGATAATATTCCAGTTAATTGTGAAACTAGATATCATCACTAATACACAGGGGATAATATTCCAGTTAATTGTTAAACTACATATCATCACTAATACACAGGTGATAATATTCCAGTTAATTGTTAAATTAGATGTCATCACTAATACACAGGTGATAATATTCCAGTTAATTGTTAAATTAGATGTCATCACTAATACACAGGTGATAATATTCCAGTTAATTGTTAAACTACATATCATCACTAATCCACAGGTGATAATATTCCAGTTAATTGTTAAATTAGATATCATCACTAATACACAGGTGATAATATTCCAGTTAATTGTTAAATTAGATGTCATCACTAATGCACAGGGGATATTATTCCAGTTAATTGTTAAATTAGATGTCATCACTAATACACAGGGGATAATATTCCAGTTAATTGTTAAATTAGATGTCATCACTAATACACAGGTGATAATATTCCAGTTAATTGTTAAATTAAATATCATCACTAATACACAGGTGATAATATTCCAGTTAATTGTTAAATTAGATACCATCACTAATACACAGGTGATAATATTCCAGTTAATTGTTAAATTAGATGTCATCACGAATGCACAGGGGATATTATTCCAGTTAATTGTTAAATTAGATGTCATCACAAATACACAGGTGATAATATTCCAGTTAATTGTTAAATTAGATGTCATCACTGATACACAGGTGATAATATTCCAGTTAATTGTTAAATTAGATGTCATCACTAATACACAGGTGATAATATTCCAGTTAATTGTTAAAGTAGATGTCATCACTCATGCACAGGGGATAATATTCCAGATAATTGTCAAATTAGATATCATCACTAATACACAGGGGATAATATTCCAGTTAATTGTTAAATTAGATGTCGTCACTGATAGACAGGGGATAATATTCCAGTTAATTGTTAAATTAGATGTCATCACTAATACACAGGGGATAATATTCCAGTTAATTGTTAAATTAGATGTCATCACTAATACACAGGTGATAATATTCCAGTTAATTGTTAAACTACATATCATCACTAATACACAGGTGATAATATTCCAGTTAATTGTTAAATTAGATATCATCACTAATACACAGGTGATAATATTCCAGTTAATTGTTAAATTAGATGTCATCACTAATACACTGGGGATAATATTCCAGTTAATTGTTAAATTAGATGTCCTCACTAATACACTGGGGATAATATTCCAGTTAATTGTTAAATTAGATGTCATCACTAATGCACAGGGGATATTATTCCAGTTAATTGTTAAATTAGATGTCATCACTGATACACAGGTGATAATATTCCAGTTAATTGTTAAATTAAATGTCATCACTAATACACTGGGGATAATATTCCAGTTAATTGTTAAATTAGATGTCATCACTAATACACAGGTGATAATATTCCAGTTAATTGTTAAATTAGATATCATCACTAATACACAGGTGATAATATTCCAGTTAATTGTTAAATTAGATATCATCACTAATACACAGGGGATAATATTCCAGTTAATTGTTAAATTAGATATCATCACTAATACACAGGTGATATTATTCCAGTTAATTGTTAAATTAGATGTCATCACTAATACACAGGGGATATTATTCCAGTTAATTGTTAAATTAGATGTCATCACTAATACACAGGTGATATTATTCCAGTTAATTGTTAAATTAGATGTCATCACTAATACACAGGGGATATTATTCCAGTTAATTGTTAAATTAGATGTCATCACTAATACGCAGGGGATATTATTCCAGTTAATTGTTAAATTAGATGTCATCACTAATACACAGGTGATAATATTCCAGTTAATTGTTAAATTAGATATCATCACTAATACACAGGGTATAATATTCCAGTTAATTGTTAAATTAGATACCATCACCATTACACAGGTGATAATATTCCAGTTAATTGTTAAATTAGATGTCATCACGAATGCACAGGTGATAATATTCCAGTTAATTGTTAAATTAGATATCATCACTAATACACAGGTGATAATATTCCAGTTAATTGTTAAATTAGATGTCATCACTGATACACAGCGGATAATATTCCAGTTAATTGTTAAATTAGATGTCATCACTAATACACAGGGGATAATATTCCAGTTAATTGTTAAATTAGATGTCATCACTGATACACAGCGGATAATATTCCAGTTAATTGTTAAATTAGATGTCATCACTGATACACAGCGGATAATATTCCAGTTAATTGTTAAATTAGATGTCATCACTGATACACAGCGGATAATATTCCAGTTAATTGTTAAATTAGATGTCATCACTAATACAAAGGGGATATTATTCCAGTTAATTGTTAAATTAGATGTCATCACAAATACACAGGTGATAATATTCCAGTTAATTGTTAAATTAGATGTCATCACTGATACACAGCGGATAATATTCCAGTTAATTGTTAAATTAGATGTCATCACTAATACACAGGGGATAATATTCCAGTAAATTGTTAAATTAGATGTCATCACTAATACACAGGTGATAATATTCCAGTTAATTGTGAAATTAGATGTCATCACTAATACACAGGGGATAATATTCCAGTTAATTGTTAAATTAGATGTCATCACTAATACACAGGGGATAATATTCCAGTTAATTGTTAAATTAGATATCATCACTAATACACAGGTGATTATATTCCAGTTAATTGTTAAATTAGATAACATCACTAATACACAGGTGATAATATTCCAGTTAATTGTTAAATTAGATATCATCACTAATACAAAGGGGATAATATTCCAGTTAATATTTAAATTAGATATCATCACTAATACACAGGTGATAACATTCCAGTTAATTGTTAAATTCGATGTCATCACTAATACACAGGTGATAATATTCCGGTTAATTGTTAAATTAGATATCATCACTAATACACAGGTGATAATATTCCAGTTAATTTTTAAATTAGATATCATCACTAATACACAGGTGATAATATTCCAGTTAATTTTTACATTAGATATCATCACTAATACACAGGTGACACTATTCCTGTTAATTGTTAAATTAGATGTCATCACTAATACACTGGGGATAATATTCCAGTTAATTGTTAAATTAGATGTCATCACTAATACACAGGGGATAATATTCCAGTTAATTGTTAAATTAGATTTCATCACTAATACACAGGTGATAATATTCCAGTTAATTGTTAAATTAGATATCATCACTCATGCACTGGGGATAATATTCCAGTTAATTGTTAAATTAGATATCATCACTACTACACAGGTGACACTATTCCAGTTAATTGTTAAATTAGATGTCATCACGAATACACAGGGGATAATATTCCAGTTAATTGTTAAATTAGATGTCATCACTAATACACAGGGGATAATATTCCAGTTAATTGTTAAATTAGATATCATCACTAATACACAGGGGATAATTTTCCAGTTAATTGTTAAATTAGATGTCATCACTAATACACAGGTTATAATATTCCCTTTAATTGTTAAATTAGATGTCATCACTAATACACAGGTGATAATATTCCAGTTAATTGTTAAATTAGATGTCATCACAAATACACAGGGGATAATATTCCAGGTAATTGTTAAATTAGATGTCATCACTAATACACAGGTGATAATATTCCAGTTAATTGTTAAATTAGATATCATCACTAATACACAGGTGATAATATTCCAGTTAATTTGTAAATTAGATATCATCACTAATACACAGGGGATAATATACCATTTAATTGTTAAATTAGATGTCATCACTAATACACAGGTGATAATATTCCAGTTATTTGTTAAATTAGATATCACGAATGCACAGGGGATAATATTCCAGTTAATTGTTAAATTAGATGTCATCACTGATACACAGCGGATAATATTCCAGTTAATTGTTAAATTAGATGTCATCACTAATACACAGGGGATAATATTCCAGTTAATTGTTAAATTAGATGTCATCACTAATACACAGGGGATAATATTCCAGTTAATTGTTAAATTAGATATCATCTCTAATACACAGGTGAGAATATTCCAGTTAATTGTTAAATTAGATGTCATCACTAATACACAGGTGATAATATTCCAGTTAATTGTGAAATTAGATGTCATCACTAATACACAGGGGATAATATTCCAGTTAATTGTTAAATTAGATGTCATCACTAATACACAGGGGATAATATTCCAGTTAATTGTTAAATTAGATATCATCACTAATACACAGTGGATAATATTCCAGTTAATTGTTAAATTAGATATCATCACTAATACACAGGTGATAATATTCCAGTTAATTGTTAAATTAGATAACATCACTAATACACAGGTGATAATATTCCAGTTAATTGTTAAATTAGATATCATCACTAATACAAAGGGGATAATATTCCAGTTAATATTTAAATTAGATATCATCACTAATACACAGGTGATAATATTCCAGTTAATTGTTAAATTCGATGTCATCACTAATACACAGTTGATAATATTCCGGTTAATTGTTAAATTAGATATCATCACTAATACACAGGTGATAATATTCCATTTAATTTTTAAATTAGATATCATCACTAATACACAGGTGATAATATTCCAGTTAATTGTTAAATTAGATGTCATCACTAATACACAGGTGATAATATTCCAGCTAATTGTGAAATTAGATGTCATCACTAATACACAGGGGATAATATTCCAGTTAATTGTTAAATTAGATGTCATCACTAATACACAGGGGAAATATTCCAGTGAATTGTTAAATTAGATATCATCACTAATACACAGGGGATAATATTCCAGTTAATTGTTAAATTAGATATCATCACTAATACACAGGTGATAATATTCCAGTTAATTGTTAAATTAGATAACATCACTAATACACAGGTGATAATATTCCAGTTAATTGTTAAATTAGATATCATCACTAATACAAAGGGGATAATATTCCAGTTAATATTTAAATTAGATATCATCACTAATACACAGGTGATAATATTCCAGTTAATTGTTAAATTCGATGTCATCACTAATACACAGGTGATAATATTCCGGTTAATTGTTAAATTAGATATCATCACTAATACACAGGTGATAATATTCCAGTTAATTGTGAAAATAGATGTCATCACTAATGCACTGGGTATAATATTCCAGTTAATTTTTAAATTAGATTTCATCACTCATGCACAGGGGATAATATTCCAGTTAATTGTTAAATTAGATATCATCACTACTACACAGGTGACACTATTCCAGTTAATTGTTAAATTAGATGTCATCACTAATGCACTGGGTATAATATTCCAGTTAATTGTTAAATTAGATGTCATCACTAATACACAGGGGATAATATTCCAGTTACTTGTTAAATTAGATATCATCACTAATACACAGGGGATAATATTCCAGTTAATTGTTAAATTAGATGTCATCACTAATACACAGGTGATAATATTCCCTTTAATTGTTAAATTAGATGTCATCACTAATACACAGGTGATAATATTCCAGTTAATTGTTAAATTAGATGTCATCACAAATACACAGGGGATAATATTCCAGTTAATTGTTAAATTAGATGTCATCACTAATACACAGGTGATAATATTCCAGTTAATTGTTAAATTAGATGTCATCACGAAGACACAGGTGATAATATTCCAGTTAATTGTTAAATTAGATGTCGTCTCTGATAGACAGGGGATAATATTCCAGTTAATTCTTAAATTAGATGTCATCACTAACACACAGGGCATAATATTCCAGTTAATTGTTAAATTAGATGTCATCACTAATACACAGGTGATAATATTCCAGTTAATTGTTAAATTACATATCATCACTAATACACAGGTTATAATATTCCAGTTAATTGTTAAATTAGATATCATCACTAATACACAGGTGATAATATTCCAGTTAATTGTTAAATTAGATGTCATCACTAATGCACAGGGGATATTATTCCAGTTAATTGTTAAATTAGATGTCATCACTAATACACAGGGGATAATATTCGAGTTAATTGTTAAATTAGATGTCATCACTAATACACAGGTGATAATATTCCAGTTAATTGTTAAATTAGATATCATCACTAATACACAGGTGATAATATTCCAGTTAATTGGTAAATTAGATACCATCACTAATACACAGGTGATAATATTCCAGTTAATTGTTAAATTAGATGTCATCACGAATGCACAGGGGATATTATTCCAGTTAATTGTTAAATTAGATGTCATCACAAATACACAGGTGATAATATTCCAGTTAATTGTTAAATTAGATGTCATCACTAATACACAGGTGATAATATTCCAGTTAATTGTTAAATTAGATGTCATCACTAATACACAGGTGATAATATTCCCTTTAATTGTTAAATTAGATGTCGTCACTAATACACAGGTGATAATATTCCAGTTAATTGTTAAAGTAGATGTCATCACTCATGCACAGGGGATAATATTCCAGATAATTGTTAAATTAGACATCATCACCAATACACAGCGGATAATATTCCAGTTAATTGTTAAATTAGATGTCATCACTAATACACAGGGGATAATATTCCAGTTAATTGTTAAATTAGATATCATCACTAATACACAGGTGATAATATTCCAGTTAATTGTTAAATTAGATGCCATCACTAATACACAGGTGATAATATTCCAGTTAATTGTGAAATTCGATGTCATCACTATTACAAAAGGGATAATATTCCAGTTAATATTTAAATTAGATGTCATCACTACTACACAGGGGATAATATTCCAGTTAATTGTTAAATTAGATGTCATCACTAATACACAGGGGATAATATTCCAGTTAATTGTTAAATTAGATTTCATCACTAATACACAGGTGATGATATTCCAGTTAATTGTTAAATTAGATATCATCACTCATGCACAGGGGATTATATTCCAGTTAATTGTTAAATTAGATGTCATCACTAATGCACTGGGTATAATATTCCAGTTAATTGTTAAATTAGATGTCATCACTAATACACAGGGGATAATATTCCAGATAATTGTTAAATTAGATATCATCACTAATACACAGGGGATAATATTCCAGTTAATTGTTAAATTAGATGTCATCACTAATACACAGGTGATAATATTCCCTTTAATTGTTAAATTAGATGTCATCACTAATACACAGGTGATAATATTCCAGTTAATTGTTAAATTAGATGTCATCACAAATACACAGGGGATAATATTCCAGTTAATTGTTAAATTAGATGTCATCACTAATACACAGGTGATAATATTCCAGTTAATTGTTAAAGTAGATGTCATCACTCATGCACAGGGGATAATATTCCAGATAATTGTTAAATTAGACATCATCACCAATACACAGAGGATAATATTCCAGTTAATATTTAAATGAGATGTCATCACTAATACACAGGGGATAATATTCCAGTTAATTGTTAAATTAGATGTCATCACTAATACACAGGGGATAATATTCCAGTTAATTGTTAAATTAGATTTCATCACTAATACACAGGTGATAATATTCCAGTTAATTGTTAAATTAGATATCATCACTCATGCACAGGGTATAATATTCCAGTTAATTGTTAAATTAGATGTCATCACTAATACACAGGGGATAATATTCCAGATAATTGTTAAATTAGATATCATCACTAATACACAGGGGATAATATTCCAGTTAATTGTTAAATTAGATGTCATCACTAATACACAGGTGATAATATTCCCTTTAATTGTTAAATTAGATGTCATCACTAATGCACAGGTAATAATATTCCAGTTAATTGTTAAATTAGATGTCATCACAAATACACAGGGGATAATATTCCAGTTAATTGTTAAATTAGATGTCATCACTAATACACAGGTGATAATATTCCAGTTAATTGTTAAATTAGATGTCATCACGAAGACACAGGTGATAATATTCCAGTTAATTGTTAAATTTGATGTCATCACTAATACACATGGGATAATATTCCAGTTAATTGTTAAATTAGATATCATCACTAATACACAGGGGATAATATTCCAGTTAATTGTTAAATTAGATGTCACCACAAATACACAGGGGATAATATTCCAGTTAATTGTTAAATTAGATGTCGTCACTGACAGACAGGGGATAATATTCCAGTTAATTGTTAAATTAGATGTCATCACTAATACACAGGTGATAATATTCCAGTTAATTGTTAAATTACATATCATCACTAATACACAGGTGATAATATTCCAGTTAATTGTTAAATTAGATATCATCACTAATACACAGGTGATAATATTCCAGTTAATTGTTAAATTAGATGTCATCACTAATGCACAGGGGATAATATTCCAGTTAATTGTTAAATTAGATATCATCACTAATACACAGGTGATAATATTCCAGTTAATTGTTAAATTAGATATCATCACTAATACACAGGTGATAATATTCCAGTTAATTGTTAAATTAGATATCATCACTAATACACAGGGGATAATATTCCAGTTAATTGTTAAATTAGATATCATCACAAATGCACAGGTGATAATATTCCAGTTAATTGTTAAATTACATTTCATCACTAATACACAGGGGATATTATTCCAGTTAATTGTTAAATTAGATGTCATCACTAATACACAGGGGATAATATTCCAGTTAATTGTTAAATTAGATGTCATCACTAATACACAGGTGATAATATTCCAGTTAATTGTTAAATTAGATATCATCACTAATACACAGGTGATAATATTCCAGTTAATTGTTAAATTAGATACCATCACTAATACACAGGTGATAATATTCCAGTTAATTGTTAAATTAGATGTCATCACGAATGCACAGGGGATATTATTCCAGTTAATTGTTAAATTAGATGTCATCACAAATACACAGGTGATAATATTCCAGTTAATTGTTAAATTAGATGTCATCACTGATACACAGCGGATAATATTCCAGTTAATTGTTAAATTAGATGTCATCACTAATACACAGGTGATAATATTCCCTTTAATTGTTAAATTAGATGTCGTCACTAATACACAGGTGATAATATTCCAGTTAATTGTTAAAGTAGATGTCATCACTCATGCACAGGGGATAATATTCCAGATAATTGTTAAATTAGATATCATCACCAATACACAGGTGATAATATTCCATTTAATTGTTAAATTAGATGTCATCACTAATACACAGGGGATAATATTCCAGTTAATTGTTAAATTAGATATCATCACTAATACACTGGTGATAATATTCCAGTTAATTGTTAAATTAGATGTCATCACTAATACACAGGTGATAATATTCCAGTTAATTGTGAAATTAGATGGCATCACTAATACAAAGGGGATAATATTCCTGTTAATATTTAAATTAGATGACATCACTAATGCACAGGGGATAATATTCCAGTTAATTGTTAAATTAGATATCATCAGTAATACACAGGGGATAATATTCCAGTTAATTGTTAAATTAGACATCATCACTAATACACAGGTGATAATATTCCAGTTAATTGTTAAATTAGATAACATCACTAATACACAGGTGATAATATTCCAGTTAATTGTTAAATTAGATATCATCACTAATACAAAGGGGATAATATTCCAGTTAATATTTAAATTAGATATCATCACTAATACACAGGTGATAATATTCCAGTTAATTTTTAAATTAGATATCATCACTAATACACAGGTGACACTATTCCTGTTAATTGTTAAATTAGATGTCATCACTAATACACTGGGGATAATATTCCAGTTAATTGTTAAATTAGATGTCAATACGAATACACAGTGGATAATATTCCAGTTAATTGTTAAATTAGATTTCATCACAAATACACAGGTGATAATATTCCAGTTAATTGTTAAATTAGATATCATCACTAATACACAGGTGATAATATTCCAGTTAATTGTTAAATTAGATATCATCACTAATACACAGGTGATAATATTCCAGTTAATTGTTAAATTAGATGTCATCACTAATGCACAGGGGATATTATTCCAGTTAATTGTTAAATTAGATGTCATCACAAATACACAAGTGATAATATTCCAGTTAATTGTTAAATTAGATGTCATCACTGATACACAGGGGATAATATTCCAGTTAATTGTTAAATTAGATGTCATCACTAATACACAGGTGACACTATTCCTGTTAATTGTTAATTTAGAAGTCATCACTAATACACTGGGGATAATATTCCAGTTAATTGTTAAATTAGATGTCATTACGAATACACAGTGGATAATATTCCAGTTAATTGTTAAATTAGATTTCATCACTAATACACAGGTGATAATATTCCAGTTAATTGTTAAATTAGATATCATCACTAATACACAGGTGATAATATTCCAGTTAATTGTTAAATTAGATATCATCACTAATACACAGGCGATAATATTCCAGTTAATTGTTAAATTAGATGTCATCACTAATGCACAGGGGATATTATTCCAGTTAATTGTTAAATTAGATGTCATCACAAATACACAGGTGATAATATTCCATTTAATTGTTAAATTAGATGTCATCACTGCTACACAGGGGATAATAATCCAGTTAATTGTTAAATTAGATGTCATCACTAATACACAGGGGATAATATTCCAGTTAATTGTTAAAATAGATGTCATCACTAATACACAGGGTATAATATTCCAGTTAATTGTTAAATTAGATGTCACCACAAATACACAGGGGATAATATTCCAGTTAATTGTTAAATTAGATGTCATCACTAATACACAGGGGATAATATTCCAGTTAATTGTTAAATTAGATGTCATCACTAATACACAGGTGATAATATTCCAGTTAATTGTTAAATTACATGTCATCACTAATACACAGGTGATAATATTCCAGTTAATTGTTAAATTAGATATCATCACTAATACACAGGTGATAATATTCCAGTTAATTGTTAAATTAGATGTCATCACTAATGCACAGGGGATATTATTCCAGTTAATTGTTAAATTAGATGTCATCACTAATACACAGGTGATAATATTCCAGTTAATTGTTAAATTAGATACCATCACTAATACACAGGTGATAATATTCCAGTTAATTGTTAAATTAGATGTCATCACGAATGCACAGGGGATATTATTCCAGTTAATTGTTAAATTAGATGTCATCACAAATACACAGGTGATAATATTCCAGTTAATTGTTAAATTAGATGTCATCACTGATACACAGCGGATAATATTCCAGTTAATTGTTAAATTAGATGTCATCACTAATACACAGGTGATAATATTCCCTTTAATTGTTAAATTAGATGTCGTCACTAATACACAGGTGATAATATTCCAGTTAATTGTTAAAGTAGATGTCATCACTCATGCACAGGGGATAATATTCCAGATAATTGTTAAATTAGATATCATCACTAATACAAAGGTGATAATATTCCATTTAATTGTTAAATTAGATGTCATCACTAATACACAGGGGATAATATTCCAGTTAATTGTTAAATTAGATGGCATCACTAATACAAAGGGGATAATATTCCTGTTAATATTTAAATTAGATGACATCACTAATGCACAGGGGATAATATTCCAGTTAATTGTTAAATTAGATATCATCACTAATACACAGGGGATAATATTCCAGTTAATTGTTAAATTAGACATCATCACTAATACACAGGTGATAATATTCCAGTTAATTGTTAAATTAGGTAACATCACTAATACACAGGTGATAATATTCCAGTTAATTGTTAAATTAGATATCATCACTAATACAAAGGGGATAATATTCCAGTTAATATTTAAATTAGATATCATCACTAATACACAGGTGATAATATTCCAGTTAATTTTTAAATTAGATATCATCACTAATACACAGGTGACACTATTCCTGTTAATTGTTAAATTAGATATCATCACTAATACACTGGGGATAATATTCCAGTTAATTGTTAAATTAGATGTCATTACGAATACACAGTGGATAATATTCCAGTTAATTGTTAAATTAGATTTCATCACAAATACACAGGTGATAATATTCCAGTTAATTGTTAAATTAGATATCATCACTAATACACAGGTGATAATATTCCAGTTAATTGTTAAATTAGATATCATCACTAATACACAGGTGATAATATTCCAGTTAATTGTTAAATTAGATGTCATCACTAATGCACAGGGGATATTATTCCAGTTAATTGTTAAATTAGATGTCATCACAAATACACAGGTGATAATATTCCAGTTAATTGTTAAATTAGATGTCATCACTGATACACAGGGGATAATATTCCAGTTAATTGTTAAATTAGATGTCATCACTAATACACAGGTGACACTATTCCTGTTAATTGTTAAATTAGATGTCATCACTAATACACAGGGGATAATATTCCAGTTAATTGTTAAATTAGATATCATCACTAATACACAGGTGATAATATTCCAGTTAATTGTTAAATTAGATATCATCACTAATACACAGGTGATAATATTCCAGTTAATTGTTAAATTAGATATCATCACTAATACACAGGTGATAATATTCCAGTTAATTGTTAAATTAGATGTCATCACTAATGCACAGGGGATATTATTCCAGTTAATTGTTAAATTAGATGTCATCACAAATACACAGGTGATAATATTCCAGTTAATTGTTAAATTAGATGTCATCACTGATACACAGGGGATAATATTCCAGTTAATTGTTAAATTAGATGTCATCACTGATACACAGGTGATAATATTCCAGTTAATTGTTAAATTAGATGTCATCACTAATACACAGGGGATAATATTCCAGTTAATTGTTAAATTAGATGTCATTACGAATACACAGTGGATAATATTCCAGTTAATTGTTAAATTAGATTTCATCACTAATACACAGGTGATAATATTCCAGTTAATTGTTAAATTAGATATCATCACTAATACACAGGTGATAATATTCCAGTTAATTGTTAAATTAGATATCATCACTAATACACAGGTGATAATATTCCAGTTAATTGTTAAATTAGATGTCATCACTAATGCACAAGGGATATTATTCCAGTTAATTGTTAAATTAGATATCATCACTAATACACTGGGGATAATATTCCAGTTAATTGTTAAATTAGATGTCATTACGAATACACAGTGGATAATATTCCAGTTAATTGTTCAATTAGATTTCATCACTAATACACAGGTGATAATATTCCAGTTAATTGTTAAATTAGATATCATCACTAATACACAGGTGATAATATTCCAGTTAATTGTTAAATTAGATATCATCACTAATACACAGGTGATAATATTCCAGTTAATTGATAAATTAGATGTCATCACTAATACACAGGTGATAATATTCCAGTAAATTGTTAAATTAGTTATCATCACTAATACACAGGTGATAATATTCCAGTTAATTGTTAAATTAGATGTCATCACTAATACACAGGGGATAATATTCCAGTTAATTGTTAAATTAGATGTCATCACTAATACACAGGTGATAATATTCCATTAATTGTTAAATTAGATATCATCACTAATACACAGGTGATAATATTCCATTTAATTGTTAAATTAGATATCATCACAAATACACAGGTGATAATATTCCAGGTAATTGTTAAATTAGATATCATCACTAATGCACAGGGGATATTATTCCAGTTAATTGTTAAATTAGATGTCATCACAAATACACAGGTGATAATATTCCAGTTAATTGTTAAATTAGATGTCATCACTGATACACAGGGGATAATATTCCAGTTAATTGTTAAATTAGATGTCATCACTAATACACAGGGGATAATATTCCAGTTAATTGTTAAAATAGATGTCATCACTAATACACAGGGTATAATATTCCAGTTAATTGTTAAATTAGATGTCATCACTAATACACAGGGGATAATTTTCCAGTTAATTGTTAAATTAGATGTCATCACTAATACACAGGGGATAATATTCCAGTTAATTGTTAAAGTAGATGTCATGACTAATACACAGGTGATAATATTCCAGTTAATTGTTAAATTAGATATCATCACTAATACACAGGGGATAATATTCCAGTTAATTGTTAAATTAGATGTCATCACTAATGCACAGTGGATATTATTCCAGTTAATTGTTAAATTAGATGTCATCACAAATACACAGTGGATAATATTCCAGTTAATTGTGAAAATAGATGTCATCACTAATACACAGGTGATAATATTCCCTTGATTGTTAAATTAGATGTCGTCACTAATACACAGGTGATAATATTCCAGTTAATTGTTAAATTAGATGTCATCACTCATACACAGGGGATAATATTCCAGTTAATTGTTAAATTAGATGTCATCACTAATACACAGGTGATAATATTCCAGTTAATTGTTAAATTAGATATCATCACTAATACACAGGTGATAATATTCCAGTTAATTGTTAAATTAGATGTCATCACGAATGCACAGGGGATATTATTCCAGTTAATTGTTAAATTAGATGTCATCACTGATACACAGATGATAATATTCCAGTTAATTGCTAAATTACATATCATCACTAATACACAGGTGATAATATTCCAGTTAATTGATGAATTAGATATCATCACTAATACACAGGTGATAATATTCCAGTTAATTGTTAAATTAGGTGTCATCACTAATGCACAGGGGATATTATTCCAGTTAATTGTTAAATTAGATGTCATCACTAATACACAGGTGATAATATTCCAGTTAATTGTTAAATTAGATACCATCACTAATACACAGGTGATAATATTCCAGTTAATTGTTAAATTAGATGTCATCACTGATACACAGCGGATAATATTCCAGTTAATTGTTAAATTAGATGTCATCACTAATACACAGGTGATAATATTCCCTTTAATTGTTAAATTAGATGTCGTCACTAATACACAGGTGATAATATTCCAGTTAATTGTTAAAGTAGATGTCATCACTCATGCACAGGGGATAATATTCCAGATAATTGTTAAATTAGATATCATCACTAATACACAGGTGATAATATTCCATTTAATTGTTAAATTAGATGTCATCACTAATACACAGGGGATAATATTCCAGTTAATTGTTTAATTAGATATCATCACTAATACACAGGTGATAATATTCCAGTTAATTGTTAAATTAGATGTCATCACTAATACACAGGTGATAATATTCCAGTTAATTGTGAAATTAGATGGCATCACTAATACAAAGGGGATAATATTCCTGTTAATATTTAAATTAGATGACATCACTAATGCACAGGGGATAATATTCCAGTTAATTGTTAAATTAGATATCATCACTAATACACAGGGGATAATATTCCAGTTAATTGTTAAATTAGACATCATCACTAATACACAGGTAATAATATTCCAGTTAATTGTTAAATTAGATAACATCACTAATACACAGGTGATAATATTCCAGTTAATTGTTAAATTAGATATCATCACTAATACAAAGGGGATAATATTCCAGTTAATATTTAAATTAGATATCATCACTAATACACAGGTGATAATATTCCAGTTAATTTTTAAATTAGATATCATCACTAATACACAGGTGACACTATTCCTGTTAATTGTTAAATTAGATGTCATCACTAATACACTGGGGATAATATTCCAGTTAATTGTTAAATTTGATGTCATTACGAATACACAGTGGATAATATTCCAGTTAATTGTTAAATTAGATTTCATCACAAATACACAGGTGATAATATTCCAGTTAATTGTTAAATTAGATATCATCACTAATACACAGGTGATAATATTCCAGTTAATTGTTAAATTAGATATCATCACTAATACACAGGTGATAATATTCCAGTTAATTGTTAAATTAGATGTCATCACTAATGCACAGGGGATATTATTCCAGTTAATTGTTAAATTAGATGTCATCACAAATACACAGGTGATAATATTCCAGTTAATTGTTAAATTAGATGTCATCACTGATACACAGGGGATAATATTCCAGTTAATTGTTAAATTAGATGTCATCACTAATACACAGGTGACACTATTCCTGTTAATTGTTAAATTAGATGTCATCACTAATACACAGGGGATAATATTCCAGTTAATTGTTAAATTAGATATCATCACTAATACACAGGTGATAATATTCCAGTTAAGTGTTAAATTAGATATCATCACTAATACACAGGTGATAATATTCCAGTTAATTGTTAAATTAGATATCATCACTAATACACAGGTGATAATATTCCAGTTAATTGTTAAATTAGATGTCATCACTAATGCACAGGGGATATTATTCCAGTTAATTGTTAAATTAGATGTCATCACAAATACACAGGTGATAATATTCCAGTTAATTGTTAAATTAGATGTCATCACTGATACACAGGGGATAATATTCCAGTTAATTGTTAAATTAGATGTCATCACTGATACACAGGTGATAATATTCCAGTTAATTGTTAAATTAGATGTCATCACTAATACACAGGGGATAATATTCCAGTTAATTGTTAAATTAGATATCATCACTAAGACACAGGTGATAATATTCCAGTTAATTGTTAAATTAGATATCATCACTAATACACAGGGGATAATATTCCAGTTAATTGTTAAATTAGATATCATCACTAATACACAGGTGATAATATTCCAGTTAATTGTTAAATTAGATATCATCACTAATACACAGGTGATAATATTCCAGTTAATTGTTAAATTAGATGTCATCACTAATGCACAGGGGATATTATTCCAGTTAATTGTTAAATTAGATTTCATCACTAATACACAGGGGATAATATTCCAGTTAATTGTTAAATTAGATATCATCACTAATACACAGGGGATAATATTCCAGTTAATTGTTAAATTAGATATCATCACTAATACACAGGTGATAATATTCCAGTTAATTGTTAAATTAGATATCATCACTAATACACAGGTGATAATATTCCAGTTAATTGTTAAATTAGATGTCATCACTAATGCACAGGGGATATTATTCCAGTTAATTGTTAAATTAGATATCATCACTAATACACTGGGGATAATATTCCAGTTAATTGTTAAATTAGATGTCATTACGAATACACAGTGGATAATATTCCAGGTAATTGTTAAATTAGATTTCATCACTAATACACAGGTGATAATATTCCAGTTAATTGTTAAATTAGATATCATCACTAATACACAGGTGATAATATTCCAGTTAATTGTTAAATTAGATATCATCACTAATACACAGGTGATAATATTCCAGTTAATTGTTAAATTAGATGTCATCACTAATGCACAGGGGATAATATTCCAGTTAATTGTTAAATTAGATGTCATCACTAATACACAGGTGATAATATTCCAGTTAATTGTTAAATTAGATATCATCACTAATACACAGGTGATAATATTCCAGTTAATTGTTAAATTAGATATCATCACAAATACACAGGTGATAATATTCCAGTTAATTGTTAAATTAGATATCATCACTAATGCACAGGGGATATTATTCCAGTTAATTGTTAAATTAGATGTCATCACAAATCTTTTTTTTTTTTTTCTTTTTGGGCCTCCTTATCTCGAGAGACAATGGATACGCGCCTGGAGGTGGTCAGTGGTTTGTGAAGCAGCGCCTGGAGTGGCTATAAAGGCCAATTCTGGAGTGACAGGCTCTTCCACAGGTGCTGCAGAGAAATTTGTTTGTTGGGGCTGTTGCACAGTTGGCTCTCCCCTTGCGCCTCTGTCTTTTTTCCTGCCAACTACTAAGTCTCTTCGACTCGCCACAATTTAGCCCTGTCTTTATGGCTGCCCGCCAGCTCTGGCGAATGCTGGCAACTGACTCCCACGACTTGTGATCAATGTCACACGATTTCATGTCGCGTTTGCAGACGTCTTTATAACGGAGACATGGACGGCCGGTGGGTCTGATACCAGTGGCGAGCTCGCTGTACAATGTGTCTTTGGGGATCCTGCCATCTTCCATGCGGCTCACATGGCCAAGCCATGTCATCACTAATGCACAGGGGATATCATTCCAGTTAATTGTTAAATTAGATGTCATCACAAATACATAGGTGATAATATTCCAGTTAATTGTTAAATTAGATGTCATCACTGATACACAGGGGATAATATTCCAGTTAATTGTTAAATTAGATGTCATCACTGATACACAGGTGATAATATTCCAGTTAATTGTTAAATTAGATGTCATCACTAATACACAGGGGATAATATTCCAGTTAATTGTTAAATTAGATATCATCACTAAGACACAGGTGATAATATTCCAGTTAATTGTTAAATTAGATATCATCACTAATACACAGGGGATAATATTCCAGTTAATTGTTAAATTAGATATCATCACTAATACACAGGTGATAATATTCCAGTTAATTGTTAAATTAGATATCATCACTAATACACAGGTGATAATATTCCAGTTAATTGTTAAATTAGATGTCATCACTAATGCACAGGGGATATTATTCCAGTTAATTGTTAAATTAGATTTCATCACTAATACACAGGTGATAATATTCCAGTTAATTGTTAAATTAGATATCATCACTAATACACAGGTGATAATATTCCAGTTAATTGTTAAATTAGATGTCATCACTAATGCACAGGGGATATTATTCCAGTTAATTGTTAAATTAGATATCATCACTAATACACTGGGGATAATATTCCAGTTAATTGTTAAATTAGATGTCATTACGAATACACAGTGGATAATATTCCAGGTAATTGTTAAATTAGATTTCATCACTAATACACAGGTGATAATATTCCAGTTAATTGTTAAATTAGATATCATCACTAATACACAGGTGATAATATTCCAGTTAATTGTTAAATTAGATATCATCACTAATACACAGGTGATAATATTCCAGTTAATTGTTAAATTAGATGTCATCACTAATGCACAGGGGATAATATTCCAGTTAATTGTTAAATTAGATGTCATCACTAATACACAGGTGATAATATTCCAGTTAATTGTTAAATTAGATATCATCACTAATACACAGGTGATAATATTCCAGTTAATTGTTAAATTAGATATCATCACAAATACACAGGTGATAATATTCCAGTTAATTGTTAAATTAGATATCATCACTAATGCACAGGGGATATTATTCCAGTTAATTGTTAAATTAGATGTCATCACAAATCTTTTTTTTTTTTTTCTTTTTGGGCCTCCTTATCTCGAGAGACAATGGATACGCGCCTGGAGGTGGTCAGTGGTTTGTGAAGCAGCGCCTGGAGTGGCTATAAAGGCCAATTCTGGAGTGACAGGCTCTTCCACAGGTGCTGCAGAGAAATTTGTTTGTTGGGGCTGTTGCACAGTTGGCTCTCCCCTTGCGCCTCTGTCTTTTTTCCTGCCAACTACTAAGTCTCTTCGACTCGCCACAATTTAGCCCTGTCTTTATGGCTGCCCGCCAGCTCTGGCGAATGCTGGCAACTGACTCCCACGACTTGTGATCAATGTCACACGATTTCATGTCGCGTTTGCAGACGTCTTTATAACGGAGACATGGACGGCCGGTGGGTCTGATACCAGTGGCGAGCTCGCTGTACAATGTGTCTTTGGGGATCCTGCCATCTTCCATGCGGCTCACATGGCCAAGCCATGTCATCACTAATGCACAGGGGATATCATTCCAGTTAATTGTTAAATTAGATGTCATCACAAATACATAGGTGATAATATTCCAGTTAATTGTTAAATTAGATGTCATCACTGATACACAGGGGATAATATTCCAGTTAATTGTTAAATTAGATGTCATCACTAATACACAGGGGATAATATTCCAGTTAATTGTTAAAATAGATGTCATCACTAATACACAGGGTATAATATTCCAGTTAATTGTTAAATTAGATGTCATCACTAATACACAGGGGATAATTTTCCAGTTAATTGTTAAATTAGATGTCATCACTAATACACAGGGGATAATATTCCAGTTAATTGTTAAAGTAGATGTCATGACTAATACACAGGTGATAATATTCCAGTTAATTGTTAAATTAGATATCATCACTAATACACAGGGGATAATATTCCAGTTAATTGTTAAATTAGATGTCATCACTAATGCACAGTGGATATTATTCCATTTAATTGTTAAATTAGATGTCATCACAAATACACAGTGGATAATATTCCAGTTAATTGTGAAAATAGATGTCATCACTAATACACAGGTGATAATATTCCCTTGATTGTTAAATTAGATGTCGTCACTAATACACAGGTGATAATATTCCAGTTAATTGTTAAATTAGATGTCATCACTCATACACAGGGGATAATATTCCAGTTAATTGTTAAATTAGATGTCATCACTAATACACAGGTGATAATATTCCAGTTAATTGTTAAATTAGATATCATCACTAATACACAGGTGATAATATTCCAGTTAATTGTTAAATTAGATGTCATCACGAATGCACAGGGGATATTATTCCAGTTAATTGTTAAATTAGATGTCATCACTGATACACAGGTGATAATATTCCAGTTAATTGTTAAATTAGATGTCGTCACTAATACACAGGTGATAATATTCCAGTTAATTGTTAAAGTAGATGTCATCACTCATGCACAGGGGATAATATTCCAGATAATTGTTAAACTAGATATCATCACTAATACACAGCGGATAATATTCCAGTTAATTGTTAAATTAGATGTCATCACTAATACACAGGGGATAATATTCCAGTTAATTGTTAAATTAGATATCATCACTAATACACAGGTGATAATATTCCAGTTAATTGTTAAATTAGATGTCATCACTAATACACAGGTGATAATATTCCAGTTAATTGTGAAATTAGAAGTCATCACTAATACACAGGGGATAATATTCCAGTTAATTGTTAAATTAGATGTCATCACTAATACACAGGGGATAATATTCCAGTTAATTGTTAAATTAGATATCATCACTAATACACAGGGGATACACGGAACACAAAAGTCCGAGTGTATCAGGCCTGTGTCCTCAGTACCTTGCTCTACGGCAGCGAGGCCTGGACAACGTATGCCAGCCAAGAGCGATGTCTCAATTCATTCCATCTTCGCTGCCTTCGGAGAATACTTGGCATCAGGTGGCAGGACTATATCTCCAACAAAGAAGTCCTTGAAGCGGCCAACATCCCCAGCTTATACACACTACTGAGTCAGCGGCGCTTGAGATGGCTTGGCCATGTGAGCCGCATGGAAGATGGCAGGATCCCCAAAGACACATTGTGCAGCGAGATCGCCACTGGTACAGACCCACCGGCCGTCCATGTCTCCGTTATAAAGACGTCTGCAAACGCGACATGAAATCGTGTGACATTGATCACAAGTCGTGGGAGTCAGTTGCCAGCATTCGCCAGAGCTGGCGGGCAGCCATAAAGACAAGGCTAAATTGTGGCGAGTCGAAGAGACTTAATAGTTGGCAGGAAAAAAGACAGAGGCGCAAGGGGAGAGCCAACTGTGCAACAGCCACAACAAACAAATTTCTCTGCAGCACCTGTGGAAGAGCCTGTCACTCCAGAATTGGCCTTTATAGCCACTCCAGGCGCTGCTTCACAAACCACTGACCACCTCCAGGCGCGTATCCATTGTCTCTCGAGATAAGGAGGCCCAAAAGAAATTGTTAAATTAGATATCATCACTAATACACAGGTGATAATATTCCAGTTAACTGTTAAATTAGATAACATCACTAATACACAGGTGATAATATTCCAGTTAATTGTTAAATTAGATATCATCACTGATACAAAGGGGATAATATTCCAGTTAATATTTAAATTAGATATCATCACTAATACACAGGTGATAATATTCCAGTTAATTGTTAAATTAGATGTCATCACTAATACACAGGTGATAATATTCCGGTTAATTGTTAAATTAGATATCATCACTAATACACAGGTGATAATATTCCAGTTAATTTTTAAATTAGATATCATCACTAATACACAGGTGATAATATGCCAGTTAATTTTTAAATTAGATATCATCACTAATACACAGGTGACACTATTCCTGTTAATTGTTAAATTAGATGTCATCACTAATACACAGGGGATAATATTCCAGTTAATTGTTAAATTAGATGTCATCACTAATACACAGGGGATAATATTCCAGTTAATTGTTAAATTAGATTTCATCACTAATACACAGGTGATAATATTCCAGTTAATTGTTAAATTAGATATCATCACTAATACACAGGTGATAATATTCCAGTTAATTGTTAAATTAGATATAATCACTAATACACAGGTGATAATATTCCAGTTAATTGTTAAATTAGATGTCATCACTAATGCACAGGGGATATTATTCCAGTTAATTGTTAAATTAGATGTCATCACTAATACACAGGGTATAATATTCCAGTTAATTGTTAAAGTAGATGTCATGACTAATACACAGGTGATAATATTCCAGTTAATTGTTAAATTAGATATCATCACTAATACACAGGGGATAATATTCCAGTTAATTGTTAAAATAGATGTCATCACTAATGCACAGTGGATATTATTCCAGTTAATTGTTAAATAAGATGTCATCACAAATACACAGTGGATAATATTCCAGTTAATTGTTAAATTAGATGTCATCACTAATACACAGGTGATAATATTCCCTTGATTGTTAAATTAGATGTCGTAACTAATACACAGTTGATAATATTCCAGTTAATTGTTAAATTAGATGTCATCACTCATACACAGGGGATAATATTCCAGTTAATTGTTAAATTAGATGTCATCACTAATACACAGGTGATAATATTCCAATTAATTGTTAAATTAGATGTCATCACTAATACACTGGGATAATATTCCAGTTAATTGTTAAATTAGATGTCATCACTGATATACAGGGGATAATATTCCAGTTAATTGTTAAATTAGATGTCATCACTAATGCACAGGGGATAATATTCCAGTTAATTGTTAAATTAGATGTCATCACTAATACACAGGTGATAATATTCCAGTTATTTGTTAAATTAGATGTCGTCACTGAAACACAGGTGATAATATTCCAGTTAATAGTTAAATTAGATATCATCACTAATACACAGGTGATAATATTCCAGTTAATTGTTAAATTAGATATCATCAGTAATACACAGGTGATAATATTCCAGTTAATTGTTAAATTAGATATCATCACTAATACACAGCTGATAATATTCCAGTTAATAGTTAAATTAGATATCATCACTAATACACAGGTGATAATATTCCAGTTAATTGTTAAATTAGATATCATCACTAATACACAGGTGATAATATTCCAGTTAATTGTTAAATTAGATATCATCACTAATACACAGGTGATAATATTCCAGTTAATAGTTAAATTAGATATCATCACTAATACACAGGTGATAATATTCCAGTTAATTGTTAAATCAGATATCATCACTAATACACAGGTGATAATATTCCAGTTAATTGTTAAATTAGATATCATCACTAATACAAAGGGGATAATATTCCAGTTAATTGTTAAATTAGATATCATGACTAATACACAGGTGATAATATTCCAGTTAATTGTTAAATTAGATGTCATCACTAATACACAGGTGATAATATTCCAGTTCATTGTTAAATTAGATATCATCACTAATACAAAGGTGATAATATTCCAGTTATTTGTTAAATTAGATGTCATCACTAATACACAGGTGATAATATTCCGGTTAATGGTTAAATTAGATGTCATCACTAATACACAGGTGATAATATTCCAGTTAATTGTTAAATTAGATATCATCACTAATACACAGGTGATAATATTCCAGTAAATTTGTAAATTAGATATCATCACTAATACACAGGGGATAATATTCCATTTAATTGTTAAATTAGATTTCATCACTAATACACAGGTGATAATATTCCAGTTAATTGTTAAATTAGATATCATCACTAATACACAGGTGATAATATTCCAGTTAATTGTTAAATTAGATATCATCACTGATACACAGGTGATAATACTCTAGTTAATTGTTAAATTAGATATCATCACAAATACATAGGGGATAATATTCCAGTTAATTGTTAAATTAGATGTAATCACTAATACACAGGTGATAATATTCCCTTTAATTGTTAAATTAGATGTCATCACTAATACACAGGTGATAATATTCCAGTTAATTGTTAAATTAGATGTCATCTCTAATACACAGGGGATAATATTCCAGTTAATTGTTAAATTAGATGTCATCACTAATGCACAGGGGATAATATTCCAGTTAATTGTTAAATTAGATGTCATCACTAATACACAGGTGATAATACTCCAGTTATTTGTTAAATTAGATGTCGTCACTGATACACAGGTGATAATATTCCAGTTAATAGTTAAATTAGATATCATCACTAATACACAGGTGACAATATTCCAGTTAATTGTTAAATTAGATATCATCAGTAATACACAGGTGATAATATTCCAGTTAATTGTTAAATTAGATATCATCACTAATACACAGCTGATAATATTCCAGTTAATAGTTAAATTAGATATCATCACTAATACACAGGTGATAATATTCCAGTTAATTGTTAAATTAGATATCATCACTAATACACAGGTGATAATATTCCAGTTAATTGTTAAATTAGATATCATCACTAATACACAGGTGATAATATTCCAGTTAATAGTTAAATTAGATATCATCACTAATACACAGGTGATAATATTCCAGTTAATTGTTAAATTAGATATCATCACTAATACACAGGTGATAATATTCCGGTTAATGGTTAAATTAGATGTCATCACTAATACACAGGTGATAATATTCCATTTAATTGTTAAATTAGATATCATCACTAATACACAGGTGATAATATTCCAGTTAATTTGTAAATTAGATATCATCACTAATACACAGGGGATAATATTCCATTTAATTGTTAAATTAGATGTCATCACTAATACACAGGTGATAATATTCCAGTTAATTGTTAAATTAGATATCATCACTACTACACAGGTGACACTATTCCAGTTAATTGTTAAATTAGATGTCATCACTAATGCACTGGGGATAATATTCCAGTTAATTGTTAAATTAGATGTCATCACTAATACACAGGGGATAATATTCCAGTTAATTGTTAAATTAGATATCATCACAAATACACAGGGGATAATATTCCAGTTAATTGTTAAATTAGATGTAATCACTAATACACAGGTGATAATATTCCAGTTAATTGTTAAATTAGATGTCATCTCTAATACACAGGGGATAATATTCCAGTTAATTGTTAAATTAGATGTCATCAATGATACACAGGGAATAATATTGCAGTTAATTGTTAAATTAGATGTCATCACGAAGACACAGGTGATAATATTCCAGTTAATTGTTAAATTAGATGTCATCATTAATACACATGGGATAATATTCCAGTTAATTGTTAAATTAGATATCATCACCAATACACAGGGGATAATATTCCAGTTAATTGTTAAATTAGATGTCACCACAAATACACAGGGGATAATATTCCAGTTAATATTTAAATTAGATATCATCACTAATACACAGGTGATAATATTCCAGTTAATTGCTAAATTAGATGTCATCACTAATACACAGGTGATAATATTCCGGTTAATTGTTAAATTAGACATCATCACTAATACACAGGTGACACTATTCCTGTTAATTGTTAAATTAGATGTCATCACTAATACACAGGGGATAATATTCCAGTTAATTGTTAAATTAGATGTCATCACTAATACACAGGGGATAATATTCCAGTTAATTGTTAAATTAGATTTCATCACTAATACACAGGTGATAATATTCCAGTTAATTGTTAAATTAGATATCATCACTAATACACAGGTGATTATATTCCAGTTAATTGTTAAATTAGATATCATCACTAATACACAGGTGATAATATTCCAGTTAATTGTTAAATTAGATGTCATCACTAATGCACAGGGGATATTATTCCAGTTAATTGTTAAAGTAGATGTCATCACAAATACACAGGTGATAATATTCCAGTTAATTGTTAAATTAGATGTCATCACTGATACACAGGGGATAATATTCCAGTTAATTGTTAAATTAGATGTCATCACTAATACACAGGGGATAATATTCCAGTTAATTGTTAAAATAGATGTCATCACTAATACACAGGGTATAATATTCCAGTTAATTGTTAAATTAGATGTCATCACTAATACACAGGGGATAATATTCCAGTTAATTGTTAAATTAGATGTCATCACTAATACTCAGGGGATAATATTCCAGTTAATTGTTAAAGTAGATGTCATGACTAATACACAGGTGATAATATTCCAGTTAATTGTTAAATTAGATATCATCACTAATACACAGGGGATAATATTCCAGTTAATTGTTAAAACAGATGTCATCACTAATGCACAGTGGATATTATTCCAGTTAATTGTTAAATTAGATGTCATCACAAATACACAGTGGATAATATTCCAGTTAATTGTTAAATTAGATGTCATCACGAATACACAGGTGATAATATTCCCTTGATTGTTAAATTAGATGTCGTAACTAATACACAGGTGATAATATTCCAGTTAATTGTTAAATTAGATGTCATCACTCATACACAGGGGATAATATTCCAGTTAATTGTTAAATTAGATGTCATCACTAATACACAGGTGATAATATTCCAATTAATTGTTAAATTAGATGTCATCACTAATACACTGGGATAATATTCCAGTTAATTGTTAAATTAGATGTCATCACTGATATACAGGGGATAATATTCCAGTTAATTGTTAAATTAGATGTCATCACTAATGCACAGGGGATAATATTCCAGTTAATTGTTAAATTAGATGTCATCACTAATACACAGGTGATAATACTCCAGTTATTTGTTAAATTAGATGTCGTCACTGATACACAGGTGATAATATTCCAGTTAATAGTTAAATTAGATATCATCACTAATACACAGGTGACAATATTCCAGTTAATTGTTAAATTAGATATCATCAGTAATACACAGGTGATAATATTCCAGTTAATTGTTAAATTAGATATCATCACTAATACACAGCTGATAATATTCCAGTTAATAGTTAAATTAGATATCATCACTAATACACAGGTGATAATATTCCAGTTAATTGTTAAATTAGATATCATCACTAATACACAGGTGATAATATTCCAGTTAATTGTTAAATTAGATATCATCACTAATACACAGGTGATAATATTCCAGTTAATAGTTAAATTAGATATCATCACTAATACACAGGTGATAATATTCCAGTTAATTGTTAAATTAGATATCATCACTAATACACAGGTGATAATATTCCGGTTAATGGTTAAATTAGATGTCATCACTAATACACAGGTGATAATATTCCAGTTAATTGTTAAATTAGATATCATCACTAATACACAGGTGATAATATTCCAGTTAATTTGTAAATTAGATATCATCACTAATACACAGGGGATAATATTCCATTTAATTGTTAAATTAGATGTCATCACTAATACACAGGTGATAATATTCCAGTTAATTGTTAAATTAGATATCATCACTACTACACAGGTGACACTATTCCAGTTAATTGTTAAATTAGATGTCATCACTAATACACAGGGGATAATATTCCAGTTAATTGTTAAATTAGATATCATCACTAATACACAGGGGATAATATTCCAGTTAATTGTTAAATTAGATATCATCACAAATACACAGGGGATAATATTCCAGTTAATTGTTAAATTAGATGTAATCACTAATACACAGGTGATAATATTCACTTTAATTGTTAAATTAGATGTCATCACTAATACACAGGTGATAATATTCCAGTTAATTGTTAAATTAGATGTCATCTCTAATACACAGGGGATAATATTCCAGTTAATTGTTAAATTAGATGTCATCAATGATACACAGGGAATAATATTGCAGTTAATTGTTAAATTAGATGTCATCACGAAGACACAGGTGATAATATTCCAGTTAATTGTTAAATTAGATGTCATCACTAATACACATGGGATAATATTCCAGTTAATTGTTAAATTAGATATCATCACCAATACACAGGGGATAATATTCCAGTTAATTGTTAAATTAGATGTCACCACAAATACACAGGGGATAATATTCCAGTTAATTGTTAAATTAGATATCGTCACTGATAGACAGGGGATAATATTCCAGTTAATTGTTAAATTAGATGTCATCACTAATACACAGGTGATAATATTCCAGTTAATTGTTAAATTACATATCATCACTAGTACACAGGTGATAATATTACAGTTAATTGTTAAATTAGATATCATCACTAATACACAGGTGATAATATTCCAGTTAATTGTTAAATTAGATGTCATCACTAATACACAGGTGATAATATTCCAGTTAATTGTTAAATTAGATATCATCACTAATACACAGGTGATGATATTCCAGTTAATTGTTAAATTAGATATCATCACTAATACACAGGTGATAATATTCCATTTAATTGTTAAATTACATATCATCACTAGTACACAGGTGATAATATTCCAGTTAATTGTTAAATTAGATATCATCACTAATACACAGGTGATAATATTCCAGTTAATTGTTAAATTACATATCATCACTAGTACACAGGTGATAATATTCCAGTTAATTGTTAAATTAGATATCATCACTAATACACAGGTGATAATATTCCAGTTAATTGTTAAATTAGATGTCATCACTAATGCACAGGGGATATTATTCCAGTTAATGGTTAAATTAGATGTCATCACAAATACACAGGTGATAATATTCCAGTTAATTGTTAAATTAGATATCATCTCGAATGCACAGGGGATATTATTCCAGTTAATTGTTAAATTAAATGTCATCACTGATACACAGCGGATAATATTCCAGTTAATTGTTAAATTAGATGTCATCACTAATACACAGGTGATAATATTCCCTTTAATTGTTAAATTAGATGTCGTCACTAATACACAGGGGATAATATTCCAGTTAATTGTTAAAGTAGATGTCATCACTCATGCACAGGGGAAAATATTCCAGATAATTGTTAAATTAGATATCATCACTAATACACAGGGGATAATATTCCAGTTAATTGTTAAATTAGATGTCATCACTAATACACAGGGGATAATATTCCAGTTAATTGTTAAATTAGATATCATCACTAATACACAGGTGATAAAATTCCAGTTAATTGTTAAATTAGATGTCATCACTAATACACAGGTTATAATATTCCAGTTAATTGTGAAATTAGATATCATCACTAATACACAGGGGATAAAATTCCAGTTAATTGTTAAATTAGATGTCATCACTAATACACAGGGGATAATATTCCAGTTAATTGTTAAATTAGATATCATCACTAATACACAGGGGATAATATTCCAGTTAATTGTTAAATTAGATATCATCACTAATACACAGGTGATAATATTCCAGTTAATTGTTAAATTAGATAACATCACTAATACACAGGGGATAATATTCCAGTTAATTGTTAAATTAGATATCATCACTAATACACAGGGGATAATATTCCAGTTAATTGTTAAATTAGATGTCATCACTAATACAAAGGGGATAATATTCCAGTTAATATTTAAATTAGATATCATCACTAATACACAGGTGATAATATTCCAGTTAATTGTTAAATTAGATATCATCACTAATACAAAGGGGATAATATTCCAGTTAATATTTAAATTAGATATCATCACTAATACACAGGTGATAATATTCCAGTTAATTGTTAAATTAGATGTCTTCACTAATACACAGGTGATAATATTCCAGTTAATTGTTAAATTAGATGTCATCACTAATATACAGGTCATAATATTCCGGTTAATTGTTAAATTAGATATCATCACTAATACACAGGTGATTATATTCCAGTTAATTTTTAAATTAGATATCATCACTAATACACAGGTGATAATATTCCAGTTAATTTTTAAATTAGATATCATCACTAATACACAGGTGACACTATTCCTGTTAATTGTTAAATTAGATGTCATCACTAATACACTGGGGATAATATTCCAGTTAATTGTTAAATTAGATGTCATCACTAATACACAGGGGATAATATTCCAGTTAATTGTTAAATTAGATTTCATCACTAATACACAGGTGATAATATTCCAGTTAATTGTTAAATTAGATATCATCATTAATACACAGGTGATAATATTCCAGTTAATTGTTAAATTAGATGTCATCACTAATGCACAGGGGATGTTATTCCAGTTAATTGTTGAAGTAGATGTCATCACAAATACACAGGTGATAATATTCCAGTTAATTGTTAAATTAGATGTCATCACTGATACACAGGGGATAATATTCCAGTTAATTGTTAAATTAGATGTCATCACTAATACACAGGGGATAATATTCCAGTTACTTGTTAAATTAGATGTCATCACTAATACACAGGGGATAATATTCCAGTTAATTGTTAAAGTAGATGTCATGACTAATACACAGGTGATAATATTCCAGTTAATTGTTAAATTAGATATCATCACTAATACACAGGTGATAATATTCCTGTTAATTGTTAAATTAGATGTCATCACTAATACACAGGTGATAATATTCCAGTTAATTGTTAAATTAGATGTCATCACTAATACACAGGTGATAATATTCCAGTTAATTGTTCAATTAGATGTCATCACTAATACACAGGGGATAATATTCCAGTTAATTGTTAAATTAGATGACATCACTAATACACAGGTGATAATATTCCAATTAATTGTTAAATTAGATGTCATCACTCATACACTGGGATAATATTCCAGTTAATTGTTAAATTAGATGTCATCACTGATATACAGGGGATAATATTCCAGTTAATTGTTAAATTAGATGCCATCACTAATGCACAGCGGATAATATTCCAGTTAATTGTTAAATTGGATGTCATCACTAATACACAGGTGATAATATTCCAGTTATTTGTTAAATTAGATGTCGTCACTGATACACAGCTGATAATATTCCAGTTAATAGTTAAATTAGATATCATCACTAATACACAGGTGATAATATTCCAGTTAATTGTTAAATTAGATATCATCAGTAATACACAGGTGATAATATTCCAGTTAATTGTTAAATTAGATATCATCACTACTACACAGGTGACACTATTCCAGTTAATTGTTAAATTAGATGTCATCACTAATGCACTGGGGATAATATTCCAGTTAATTGTTAAATTAGATGTCATCACTAATACACAGGGGATAATATTCCAGTTAATTGTTAAATTAGATATCATCACAAATACACAGGGGATAATATTCCAGTTAATTGTTAAATTAGATGTAATCACTAATACACAGGTGATAATATTCACTTTAATTGTTAAATTAGATGTCATCACTAATACACAGGTGATAATATTCCAGTTAATTGTTAAATTAGATGTCATCTCTAATACACATGGGATAATATTCCAGTTAATTGTTAAATTAGATATCATCACCAATACACAGGGGATAATATTCCAGTTAATTGTTAAATTAGATGTCATCACTAATACACAGGTGATAATATTCCAGTTATTTGTTAAATTAGATGTCGTCACTGATACACAGCTGATAATATTCCAGTTAATAGTTAAATTAGATATCATCACTAATACACAGGTGATAATATTCCAGTTAATTGTTAAATTAGATATCATCAGTAATACACAGGTGATAATATTCCAGTTAATTGTTAAATTAGATATCATCACTACTACACAGGTGACACTATTCCAGTTAATTGTTAAATTAGATGTCATCACTAATGCACTGGGGATAATATTCCAGTTAATTGTTAAATTAGATATCATCAGTAATACACAGGTGATAATATTCCAGTTATTTGTTAAATTAGATGTCGTCACTGATACACAGCTGATAATATTCCAGTTAATAGTTAAATTAGATATCATCACTAATACACAGGTGATAATATTCCAGTTAATTGTTAAATTAGATATCATCAGTAATACACAGGTGATAATATTCCAGTTAATTGTTAAATTAGATATCATCACTACTACACAGGTGACACTATTCCAGTTAATTGTTAAATTGGATGTCATCACTAATACACAGGTGATAATATTCCAGTTATTTGTTAAATTAGATGTCGTCACTGATACACAGCTGATAATATTCCAGTTAATAGTTAAATTAGATATCATCACTAATACACAGGTGATAATATTCCAGTTAATTGTTAAATTAGATATCATCAGTAATACACAGGTGATAATATTCCAGTTAATTGTTAAATTAGATATCATCACTACTACACAGGTGACACTATTCCAGTTAATTGTTAAATTAGATGTCATCACTAATGCACTGGGGATAATATTCCAGTTAATTGTTAAATTAGATGTCATCACTAATACACAGGGGATAATATTCCAGTTAATTGTTAAATTAGATATCATCACAAATACACAGGGGATAATATTCCAGTTAATTGTTAAATTAGATGTAATCACTAATACACAGGTGATAATATTCACTTTAATTGTTAAATTAGATGTCATCACTAATACACAGGTGATAATATTCCAGTTAATTGTTAAATTAGATGTCATCTCTAATACACATGGGATAATATTCCAGTTAATTGTTAAATTAGATATCATCACCAATACACAGGGGATAATATTCCAGTTAATTGTTAAATTAGATATCATCACTAATACACAGGTGATAATATTCCAGTTAATTGTTAAATTAGATATCATCACTAATACACAGGTGATAATATTCCAGTTAATTGTTAAATTAGATATCATCACTAATACACAGGTGATAATATTCCAGTTAATTGTTAAATTAGATATCATCACTAATACACAGGTGATAATATTCCAGTTAATTGTTAAATTAGATATCATCACTAATACACAGGTGATAATATTCCAGTTAATTGTTAAATTAGATGTCATCACTAATACACAGGGGATAATATTCCAGTTAATTGTTAAATTAGATATCGTCACTGATAGACAGGGGATAATATTCCAGTTAATTGTTAAATTAGATATCATCACTAATACACAGGTGATAATATTCCAGTTAATTGTTAAATTAGATATCATCACTAATACACAGGTGATAATATTCCAGTTAATTGTTAAATTAGATATCATCACTAATACACAGGTGATAATATTCCAGTTAATTGTTAAATTAGATGTCATCACTAATACACAGGGGATAATATTCCAGTTAATTGTTAAATTAGATATCGTCACTGATAGACAGGGGATAATATTCCAGTTAATTGTTAAATTAGATGTCATCACTAATACACAGGGGATAATATTCCAGTTAATTGTTAAATTAGATGTCATCACTAATACACAGGTGATAATATTCCAGTTAATTGTTAAATTACATATCATCACTAGTACACAGGTGATAATATTCCAGTTAATTGTTAAATTAGATATCATCACTAATACACAGGTGATAATATTCCAGTTAATTGTTAAATTAGATGTCATCACTAATGCACAGGGGATATTATTCCAGTTAATTGTTAAATTAGATGTCATCACAAATACACAGGTGATAATATTCCAGTTAATTGTTAAATTAGATATCATCACTACTACACAGGTGACACTATTCCAGTTAATTGTTAAATTAGATGTCATCACTAATGCACTGGGGATAATATTCCAGTTAATTGTTAAATTAGATGTCATCACTAATACACAGGGGATAATATTCCAGTTAATTGTTAAATTAGATATCATCACAAATACACAGGGGATAATATTCCAGTTAATTGTTAAATTAGATGTAATCACTAATACACAGGTGATAATATTCACTTTAATTGTTAAATTAGATGTCATCACTAATACACAGGTGATAATATTCCAGTTAATTGTTAAATTAGATGTCATCTCTAATACACATGGGATAATATTCCAGTTAATTGTTAAATTAGATATCATCACTAATACACAGGTGATAATATTCCAGTTAATTGTTAAATTAGATGTCACCACAAATACACAGGGGATAATATTCCAGTTAATTGTTAAATTAGATATCGTCACTGATAGACAGGGGATAATATTCCAGTTAATTGTTAAATTAGATGTCATCACTAATACACAGGGGATAATATTCCAGTTAATTGTTAAATTAGATGTCATCACTAATACACAGGTGATAATATTCCAGTTAATTGTTAAATTACATATCATCACTAGTACACAGGTGATAATATTCCAGTTAATTGTTATATTAGATATCATCACTAATACACAGGTGATAATATTCCAGTTAATTGTTAAATTAGATGTCATCACTAATACACAGGTGATAATATTCCAGTTAATTGTTAAATTACATATCATCACTAGTACACAGGTGATAATATTCCAGTTAATTGTTATATTAGATATCATCACTAATACACAGGTGACACTATTCCAGTTAATTGTTAAATTAGATGTCATCACTAATGCACTGGGGATAATATTCCAGTTAATTGTTAAATTAGATGTCATCACTAATACACAGGGGATAATATTCCAGTTAATTGTTAAATTAGATATCATCACAAATACACAGGGGATAATATTCCAGTTAATTGTTAAATTAGATGTAATCACTAATACACAGGTGATAATATTCACTTTAATTGTTAAATTAGATGTCATCACTAATACACAGGTGATAATATTCCAGTTAATTGTTAAATTAGATGTCATCTCTAATACACATGGGATAATATTCCAGTTAATTGTTAAATTAGATATCATCACTAATACACAGGTGATAATATTCCAGTTAATTGTTAAATTAGATGTCACCACAAATACACAGGGGATAATATTCCAGTTAATTGTTAAATTAGATATCGTCACTGATAGACAGGGGATAATATTCCAGTTAATTGTTAAATTAGATGTCATCACTAATACACAGGGGATAATATTCCAGTTAATTGTTAAATTAGATGTCATCACTAATACACAGGTGATAATATTCCAGTTAATTGTTAAATTACATATCATCACTAGTACACAGGTGATAATATTCCAGTTAATTGTTATATTAGATATCATCACTAATACACAGGTGATAATATTCCAGTTAATTGTTAAATTAGATGTCATCACTAATGCACAGGGGATATTATTCCAGTTAATTGTTAAATTAGATGTCATCACAAATACACAGGTGATAATATTCCAGTTAATTGTTAAATTAGATATCATCACGAATGCACAGGGGATATTATTCCAGTTAATTGTTAAATTAGATGTCATCACAAATACACAGGTGATAATATTCCAGTTAATTGTTAAATTAGATGTCATCACTGATACACAGCGGATAATATTCCAGTTAATTGTTAAATTAGATGTCATCACTAATACACAGGTGATAATATTCCCTTTAATTGTTAAATTAGATGTCGTCACTAATACACAGGGGATAATATTCCAGTTAATTGTTAAATTAGATATCATCACTAATACACAGGTGATAAAATTCCAGTTAATTGTTAAATTAGATGTCATCACTAATACACAGGTTATAATATTCCAGTTAATTGTGAAATTAGATGTCATCACTAATACACAGGGGATAAAATTCCAGTTAATTGTTAAATTAGATGTCATCACTAATACACAGGGGATAATATTCCAGTTAATTGTTAAATTAGATGTCATCACTCATGCACAGGGGAAAATATTCCAGATAATTGTTCAATTAGATATCATCACTAATACACAGGGGATAATATTCCAGTTAATTGTTAAATTAGATGTCATCACTAATACACAGGGGATAATATTCCAGTTAATTGTTAAATTAGATATCATCACTAATACACAGGTGATAAAATTCCAGTTAATTGTTAAATTAGATGTCATCACTAATACACAGGTTATAATATTCCAGTTAATTGTGAAATTAGATGTCATCACTAATACACAGGGGATAAAATTCCAGTTAATTGTTAAATTAGATGTCATCACTAATACACAGGGGATAATATTCCAGTTAATTGTTAAATTAGATATCATCACTAATACACAGGGGATAATATTCCAGTTAATTGTTAAATTTGATATCATCACTAATACACAGGTGATAATATTCCAGTTAATTGTTAAATTAGATAACATCACTAATACACAGGTGATAATATTCCAGTTAATTGTTAAATTAGATATCATCACTAATACACAGGTGATAATATTCCAGTTAATTGTTAAATTAGATGTCATCACTAATACACAGGTGATAATATTCCAGTTAATTGTTAAATTAGATGTCATCACTAATACACAGGTGATAATATTCTGGTTAATTGTTAAATTAGATATCATCACTAATACACAGGTGATAATATTCCAGTTAATTTTTAAATTAGATATCATCACTAATACACAGGTGATAATATTCCAGTTAATTTTTAAATTAGATGTCATCACTAATACACAGGTGACACTATTCCTGTTAATTGTTAAATTAGATGTCATCACTAATACACTGGGGATAATATTCCAGTTAATTGTTAAATTAGATGTCATCACTAATACACAGGGGATAATATTCCAGTTAATTGTTAAATTAGATTTCATCACTAATACACAGGTGATAATATTCCAGTTAATTGTTAAATTAGATATCATCATTAATACACAGGTGATAATATTCCAGTTAATTGTTAAATTAGATGTCATCACTAATGCACAGGGGATATTATTCCAGTTAATTGTTAAAGTAGATGTCATCACAAATACACAGGTGATAATATTCCAGTTAATTGTTAAATTAGATGTCATCACTGATACACAGGGGATAATATTCCAGTTAATTGTTAAATTAGATGTCATCAATAATACACAGGGGATAATATTCCAGTTAATTGTTAAAATAGATGTCATCACTAATACACAGGGTATAATATTCCAGTTAATTGTTAAATTAGATGTCATCACTAATACACAGGGGATAATATTCCAGTTACTTGTTAAATTAGATGTCATCACTAATACACAGGGGATAATATTCCAGTTAATTGTTAAAGTAGATGTCATGACTAATACTCAGGTGATAATATTCCAGTTAATTGTTAAATTAGATATCATCACTAATACACAGGTGATAATATTCCAGTTAATTGTTAAATTAGATGTCATCACTAATACACAGGTGATAATATTCCCTTGTTTGTTAAATTAGATGTCGTAACTAATACACAGGTGATAATATTCCAGTTAATTGTTAAATTAGATGTCATCACTCATACACAGGGGATAATATTCCAGTTAATTGTTAAATTAGATGACATCACTAATACACAGGTGATAATACTCCAATTAATTGTTAAATTAGATGTCATCACTAATACACTGGGATAATATTCCAGTTAATTGTTAAATTAGATGTCATCACTGATATACAGGGGATAATATTCCAGTTAATTGTTAAATTAGATGTCATCACTAATGCACAGGGGATAATATTCCAGTTAATTGTTAAATTAGATGTCATCACTAATACACAGGTGATAATATTCCAGCTATTTGTTAAATTAGATGTCGTCACTGATACACAGGTGATAATATTCCAGTTAATAGTTAAATTAGATATCATCACTAATACACAGGTGATAATATTCCAGTTAATTGTTAAATTAGATATCATCAGTAATACACAGGTGATAATATTCCAGTTAATAGTTAAATTAGATATCATCACTAATACACAGGTGATAATATTCCAGTTAATTGTTAAATTAGATATCATCACTAATACACAGGTGATAATATTCCAGTTAATTGTTAAATTAGATATCATCACTAATACACAGGTGATAATATTCCAGTTAATAGTTAAATTAGATATCATCACTAATACACAGGTGATAATATTCCAGTTAATTGTTAAATTAGATGTCATCACTAATACACAGGTGATAATATTCCAGCTATTTGTTAAATTAGATGTCATCACTAATACACAGGGGATAATATTCCAGTTAATTGTTAAAGTAGATGTCATGACTAATACTCAGGTGATAATATTCCAGTTAATTGTTAAATTAGATATCATCACTAATACACAGGTGATAATATTCCAGTTAATTGTTAAATTAGATGTCATCACTAATACACAGGTGATAATATTCCCTTGTTTGTTAAATTAGATGTCGTAACTAATACACAGGTGATAATATTCCAGTTAATTGTTAAATTAGATGTCATCACTCATACACAGGGGATAATATTCCAGTTAATTGTTAAATTAGATGACATCACTAATACACAGGTGATAATACTCCAATTAATTGTTAAATTAGATGTCATCACTAATACACTGGGATAATATTCCAGTTAATTGTTAAATTAGATGTCATCACTGATATACAGGGGATAATATTCCAGTTAATTGTTAAATTAGATGTCATCACTAATGCACAGGGGATAATATTCCAGTTAATTGTTAAATTAGATGTCATCACTAATACACAGGTGATAATATTCCAGCTATTTGTTAAATTAGATGTCGTCACTGATACACAGGTGATAATATTCCAGTTAATAGTTAAATTAGATATCATCACTAATACACAGGTGATAATATTCCAGTTAATTGTTAAATTAGATATCATCAGTAATACACAGGTGATAATATTCCAGTTAATAGTTAAATTAGATATCATCACTAATACACAGGTGATAATATTCCAGTTAATTGTTAAATTAGATATCATCACTAATACACAGGTGATAATATTCCAGTTAATTGTTAAATTAGATATCATCACTAATACACAGGTGATAATATTCCAGTTAATAGTTAAATTAGATATCATCACTAATACACAGGTGATAATATTCCAGTTAATTGTTAAATTAGATATCATCACTAATACACAGGTGATAATATTCCAGTTAATTGTTAAATTAGATATCATCACTAATACAAAGGGGATAATATTCCAGTTAATTGTTAAATTAGATATCATGACTAATACACAGGTGATAATATTCCAGTTAATTGTTAAATTAGATGTCATCACTAATACACAGGTGATAATATTCCAGTTGATTGTTAAATTAGATATCATCACTAATACAAAGGTGATAATATTCCAGTTATTTGTTAAATTAGATGTCATCACTAATACACAGGTGATAATATTCCGGTTAATGGTTAAATTAGATGTCATCACTAATACACAGGTGATAATATTCCAGTTAATTGTTAAATTAGATATCATCACTAATACACAGGTGATAATATTCCAGTTAATTTGTAAATTAGATATCATCACTAATACACAGGGGATAATATTCCATTTAATTGTTAAATTAGATGTCATCACTAATACACAGGTGATAATATTCCAGTTAATTGTTAAATTAGATATCATCACTCAGGCACAGGGGATAATATTCCAGTTAATTGTTGAATTAGACATCATCACTACTACACAGGTGACACTATTCCAGTTAATTGTTAAATTAGATGTCATCACTAATGCACTGGGGATAATATTCCAGTTAATTGTTAAATTAGATGTCATCACTAATACACAGGGGATAATATTCCAGTTAATTGTTAAATTAGATATCACTAATACACAGGGGATAATATTCCATTAATTGTTAAATTAGATGTAATCACTAATACACAGGTGATAATATTCCCTTTAATTGTTAAATTAGATGTCATCACTAATACACAGGTGATAATATTCCAGTTAATTGTTAAATTAGATGTCATCTCTAATACACATGGGATAATATTCCAGTTAATTGTTAAATTAGATGTCATCAATGATACACAGGGAATAATATTGCAGTTAATTGTGAAATTAGATGTCATCACGAAGACACAGGTGATAATATTCCAGTTAATTGTTAAATTAGATGTCATCACTAATACACATGGGATAATATTCCAGTTAATTGTTAAATTAGATATCATCACCAATACACAGGGGATAATATTCCAGTTCATTGTTAAATTAGATGTCACCACAAATACACAGGGGATAATATTCCAGTTAATTGTTAAATTAGATATCGTCACTGATAGACAGGGGATAATATTCCAGTTAATTGTTAAATTAGATGTCATCACTAATACACAGGGGATAATATTCCAGTTAATTGTTAAATTGGATGTCATCACTAATACACAGGTGATAATATTCCAGTTAATTGTTAAATTACATATCATCACTAGTACACAGGTGATAATATTCCAGTTAATTGTTAAATTAGATATCATCACTAATACACAGGTGATAATATTCCAGTTAATTGTTAAATTAGATGTCATCACCAATGCACAGGGGATATTATTCCAGTTAATTGTTAAATTAGATGTCATCACGAATGCACAGGGGATATTATTCCAGTTAATTGTTATATTAGATGTCATCACAAATACACAGGTGATAATATTCCAGTTAATTGTTAAATTAGATGTCATCACTGATGCACAGCGGAAAATATTCCAGTCAATTGTTAAATTAGATGTCATCACTAATACACAGGTGATAATATTCCCTTTAATTGTTAAATTAGATGTCGTCACTAATACACAGGGGATAATATTCCAGTTAATTGTTAAAGTAGATGTAATCACTCATGCACAGGGGAAAATATTCCAGATAATTGTTAAATTAGATATCATCACTAATACACAGGGGATAATATTCCAGTTAATTGTTAAATTAGATGTCATCACTAATACACAGGGGATAATATTCCAGTTAATTGTTAAATTAGATATCATCACTAATGCACAGGTGATAAAATTCCAGTTAATTGTTAAATTAGATGTCATCACTAATACACAGGTTATAATATTCCAGTTAATTGTGAAATTAGATGTCATCACTAATACACAGGGGATAATATTCCAGTTAATTGTTAAATTAGATGTCATCACTAATACACAGGGGATAATATTCCAGTTAATTGTTAAATTAGATATCATCACTAATACACAGGGGATAATATTCCAGTTAATTGTTAAATTAGATATCATCACGAATACACAGGTGATAATATTCCAGTTAATTGTTAAATTAGATATCATCACTAATACAAAGCGATAATATTCCAGTTAATATTTAAATTAGATATCATCACTAATACACAGGTGATAATATTCCAGTTAATTGTTAAATTAGATGTCATCACTAATACACAGGTGATAATATTCCGGTTAATTGTTAAATTAGATATCATCACTAATACACAGGTGATAATATTCCAGTTAATTTTTAAATTAGATATCATCACTAATACACAGGTGATAATATTCCAGTTAATTTTTAAATTAGATATCATCACTAATACACAGGTGACACTATTCCTGTAAATTGTTAAATTAGATGTCATCACTAATACACTGGGGATAATATTCCAGTTAATTGTTAAATTAGATGTCATCAGTAATACACAGGTGATAATATTCCCTTTAATTGTTAAATTAGATGTCGTCACTAATACACAGGTGATAATATTCCAGTTAATTGTTAAAGTAGATGTCATCACTCATGCACAGGGGAAAATATTCCAGATAATTGCTAAATTAGATATCATCACTAATACACAGGGGATAATATTCCAGTTAATTGTTAAATTAGATGTCATCACTAATACACAGGGGATAATATTCCAGTTAATTGTTAAATTAGATATCATCACTAATACACAGGTGATAAAATTCCAGTTAATTGTTAAATTAGATGTCATCACTAATACACAGGTGATAATATTCCAGTTAATTGTGAAATTAGATGTCATCACTAATACACAGGGGATAATATTCCAGTTAATTGTTAAATTAGATGTCATCACTAATACACAGGGGATAATATTCCAGTTAATTGTTAAATTAGATATCATCACTAATACACAGGGGATAATATTCCAGTTAATTGTTCAATTAGATATCATCACTAATACACAGGTGATCATATACCAGTTAATTGTTAAATTAGATAACATCACTAATACACAGGGGATAATATTCCAGTTAATTGTTAAATTAGATATCATCACTAATACAAAGGGGATAATATTCCAGTTAATATTTAAATTAGATATCATCACTAATACACAGGTGATAATATTCCAGTTAATTGTTAAATTAGATGTCATCACTAATACACAGGTGATAATATTCCGGTTAATTGTTAAATTAGATATCATCACTAATACACAGGTGATAATATTCCAGTTAATTTTTAAATTAGATATCATCACTAATACACAGGTGATAATATTCCAGTTAATTTTTAAATTAGATATCATCACAAATACACAGGTGACACTATTCCTGTTAATTGTTAAATTAGATGTCATCACTAATACACAGGGGATAATATTCCAGTTAATTGTTAAATTAGATTTCATCACTAATACACAGGTGATAACATTCCAGTTAATTGTTAACTTAGATATCATCACTAATACACAGGTGATAATATTCCAGTTAATTGTTAAATTAGATATCATCACTAATACACAGGTGATAATATTCCAGTTAATTGTTAAATTAGATGTCATCACTAATGCACAGGGGATTTTATTCCAGTTAATTGTTAATTTAGATGTCATCACAAATACACAGGTGATAATATTCCAGTTAATTGTTAAATTAGATGTCATCACTGATACACAGGGGATAATATTCCAGTTAATTGTTAAATTAGATGTCATCACTAATACACAGGGGATAATATTCCAGTTAATTGTTAAAATAGATGTCATCACTAATACACAGGGTATAATATTCCAGTTAATTGTTAAATTAGATGTCATCACTAATACACAGGGGATAATATTCCAGTTAATTGTTAAATTAGATGTCATCACTAATACACAGGGGATAATATTCCAGTTAATTGTTAAAGTAGATGTCATGACTAATACACAGGTGATAATATTCCAGTTAATTGTTAAATTAGATATCATCACTAATACACAGGGGATAATATTCCAGTTAATTGTTAAATTAGATGTCATCACTAATGCACAGTGGATATTATTCCAGTTAATTGTTAAATTAGATGTCATCACAAATACACAGTGGATAATATTCCAGTTAATTGTTAAATTAGATGTCATCACTAATACACAGGTGATAATATTCCAGTTAATTGTTAAATTAGATGTCATCACTAATACACAGGGGATAATATTCCAGTTAATTGTTAAATTAGATGTCATCACTAATACACAGAATATAATATTCCAATTAATTGTTAAATTAGATGTCATCACTAATACACTGGGGAAAATATTCCAGTTAATTGTTAAATTAGATGTCATCACTGATATGCAGGGGATAATATTCCAGTTAATTGTTAAATTAGATGTCATCACTAATGCACAGGGGATAATATTCCAGTTAATTGTTAAATTGGATATCATCACTAATACACAGGGGACAATATTGCAGTTAATTGTTAAATTAGATGTCATCACTAATACTCAGGTGATAATATTCCAGTTATTTGTTAAATTAGATGTCGTCACTGATACACAGGTGATAATATTCCAGTTAATTGTTAAATTAGATGTCGTCACTTATAGACAGGGGATAATATTCCAGTTAATTGTTAAATTAGATATCATCACTAATACACAGGTGATAATATTCCAGTTAATTGTTAAATTAGATATCATCACTAATACAAAGGGGATAATATTCCAGTTAATTGTTAAATTAGATATCATGACTAATACACAGGTGATAATATTCCAGTTAATTGTTAAATTAGATGTCATCACTAATACACAGGTGATAATATTCCAGTTGATTGTTAAATTAGATATCATCACTAATACAAAGGTGATAATATTCCAGTTATTTGTTAAATTAGATGTCATCACTAATACACAGGTGATAATATTCCGGTTAATGGTTAAATTAGATGTCATCACTAATACGCAGGTGATAATATTCCAGTTAATTGTTAAATTAGATATCATCACTAATACACAGGTGATAATATTCCAGTTAATTTGTAAATTAGATATCATCACTAATACACAGGGGATAATATTCCATTTAATTGTTAAATTAGATGTCATCACTAATACACAGGTGATAATATTCCAGTTAATTGTTAAATTAGATATCATCACTAATGCACTGGGGATAATATTCCAGTTAATTGTTAAATTAGATGTCATCACTAATACACAGGGGATAATATTCCAGTTAATTGTTAAATTAGATATCATCACTAATACACAGGGGATAATATTCCATTAATTGTTAAATTAGATGTAATCACTAATACACAGGTGATAATATTCCCTTTAATTGTTAAATTAGATGTCATCACTAATACACAGGTGATAATATTCCAGTTAATTGTTAAATTAGATGTCATCTCTAATACACATGGGATAATATTCCAGTTAATTGTTAAATTAGATGTCATCAATGATACACAGGGAATAATATTGCAGTTAATTGTTAAATTAGATGTCATCACGAAGACACAGGTGATAATATTCCAGTTAATTGTTAAATTAGATGTCATCACTAATACACATGGGATAATATTCCAGTTAATTGTTAAATTAGATATCATCACCAATACACAGGGGATAATATTCCAGTTAATTGTTAAATTAGATGTCACCACAAATACACAGGGGATAATATTCCAGTTAATTGTTAAATTAGATATCGTCACTGATAGACAGGGGATAATATTCCAGTTAATTGTTAAATTAGATGTCATCACTAATACACAGGGGATAATATTCCAGTTAATTGTTAAATTGGATGTCATCACTAATACACAGGTGATAATATTCCAGTTAATTGTTAAATTACATATCATCACTAGTACACAGGTGATAATATTCCAGTTAATTGTTAAATTAGATATCATCACTAATACACAGGTGATAATATTCCAGTTAATTGTTAAATTAGATGTCATCACTAATGCACAGGGGATATTATTCCAGTTAATTGTTAAATTAGATGTCATCACGAATGCACAGGGGATATTATTCCAGTTAATTGTTAAATTAGATGTCATCACAAATACACAGGTGATAATATTCCAGTTAATTGTTAAATTAGATGTCATCACTGATGCACAGCGGAAAATATTCCAGTCAATTGTTAAATTAGATGTCATCACTAATACACAGGTGATAATATTCCCTTTAATTGTTAAATTAGATGTCGTCACTAATACACAGGGGATAATATTCCAGTTAATTGTTAAAGTAGATGTAATCACTCATGCACAGGGGAAAATATTCCAGATAATTGTTAAATTAGATATCATCACTAATACACAGGGGATAATATTCCAGTTAATTGTTAAATTAGATGTCATCACTAATACACAGGGGATAATATTCCAGTTAATTGTTAAATTAGATATCATCACTAATGCACAGGTGATAAAATTCCAGTTAATTGTTAAATTAGATGTCATCACTAATACACAGGTTATAATATTCCAGTTAATTGTGAAATTAGATGTCATCACTAATACACAGGGGATAATATTCCAGTTAATTGTTAAATTAGATGTCATCACTAATACACAGGTGATAATATTCCAGTTAATTGTTAAATTAGATATCATCACTAATACACAGGGGATAATATTCCAGTTAATTGTTAAATTAGATATCATCACGAATACACAGGTGATAATATTCCAGTTAATTGTTAAATTAGATATCATCACTAATACAAAGCGATAATATTCCAGTTAATATTTAAATTAGATATCATCACTAATACACAGGTGATAATATTCCAGTTAATTGTTAAATTAGATGTCATCACTAATACACAGGTGATAATATTCCGGTTAATTGTTAAATTAGATATCATCACTAATACACAGGTGATAATATTCCAGTTAATTTTTAAATTAGATATCATCACTAATACACAGGTGATAATATTCCAGTTAATTTTTAAATTAGATATCATCACTAATACACAGGTGACACTATTCCTGTAAATTGTTAAATTAGATGTCATCACTAATACACTGGGGATAATATTCCAGTTAATTGTTAAATTAGATGTCATCAGTAATACACAGGTGATAATATTCCCTTTAATTGTTAAATTAGATGTCGTCACTAATACACAGGTGATAATATTCCAGTTAATTGTTAAAGTAGATGTCATCACTCATGCACAGGGGAAAATATTCCAGATAATTGCTAAATTAGATATCATCACTAATACACAGGGGATACTATTCCAGTTAATTGTTAAATTAGATGTCATCACTAATACACAGGGGATAATATTCCAGTTAATTGTTAAATTAGATATCATCACTAATACACAGGTGATAAAATTCCAGTTAATTGTTAAATTAGATGTCATCACTAATACACAGGTGATAATATTCCAGTTAATTGTGAAATTAGATGTCATCACTAATACACAGGGGATAATATTCCAGTTAATTGTTAAATTAGATGTCATCACTAATACACAGGGGATAATATTCCAGTTAATTGTTAAATTAGATATCATCACTAATACACAGGGGATAATATTCCAGTTAATTGTTCAATTAGATATCATCACTAATACACAGGTGATCATATTCCAGTTAATTGTTAAATTAGATAACATCACTAATACACAGGGGATAATATTCCAGTTAATTGTTAAATTAGATATCATCACTAATACAAAGGGGATAATATTCCAGTTAATATTTAAATTAGATATCATCACTAATACACAGGTGATAATATTCCAGTTAATTGTTAAATTAGATGTCATCACTAATACACAGGTGATAATATTCCGGTTAATTGTTAAATTAGATATCATCACTAATACACAGGTGATAATATTCCAGTTAATTTTTAAATTAGATAACATCACTAATACACAGGGGATAATATTCCAGTTAATTGTTAAATTAGATATCATCACTAATACAAAGGGGATAATATTCCAGTTAATATTTAAATTAGATATCATCACTAATACACAGGTGATAATATTCCAGTTAATTGTTAAATTAGATGTCATCTCTAATACACATGGGATAATATTCCAGTTAATTGTTAAATTAGATGTCATCAATGATACACAGGGAATAATATTGCAGTTAATTGTTAAATTAGATGTCATCACGAAGACACAGGTGATAATATTCCAGTTAATTGTTAAATTAGATGTCATCACTAATACACATGGGATAATATTCCAGTTAATTGTTAAATTAGATATCATCACCAATACACAGGGGATAATATTCCAGTTAATTGTTAAATTAGATGTCACCACAAATACACAGGGGATAATATTCCAGTTAATTGTTAAATTAGATATCGTCACTGATAGACAGGGGATAATATTCCAGTTAATTGTTAAATTAGATGTCATCACTAATACACAGGGGATAATATTCCAGTTAATTGTTAAATTGGATGTCATCACTAATACACAGGTGATAATATTCCAGTTAATTGTTAAATTACATATCATCACTAGTACACAGGTGATAATATTCCAGTTAATTGTTAAATTAGATATCATCACTAATACACAGGTGATAATATTCCAGTTAATTGTTAAATTAGATGTCATCACTAATGCACAGGGGATATTATTCCAGTTAATTGTTAAATTAGATGTCATCACGAATGCACAGGGGATATTATTCCAGTTAATTGTTAAATTAGATGTCATCACAAATACACAGGTGATAATATTCCAGTTAATTGTTAAATTAGATGTCATCACTGATGCACAGCGGAAAATATTCCAGTCAATTGTTAAATTAGATGTCATCACTAATACACAGGTGATAATATTCCCTTTAATTGTTAAATTAGATGTCGTCACTAATACACAGGGGATAATATTCCAGTTAATTGTTAAAGTAGATGTAATCACTCATGCACAGGGGAAAATATTCCAGATAATTGTTAAATTAGATATCATCACTAATACACAGGGGATAATATTCCAGTTAATTGTTAAATTAGATGTCATCACTAATACACAGGGGATAATATTCCAGTTAATTGTTAAATTAGATATCATCACTAATGCACAGGTGATAAAATTCCAGTTAATTGTTAAATTAGATGTCATCACTAATACACAGGTTATAATATTCCAGTTAATTGTGAAATTAGATGTCATCACTAATACACAGGGGATAATATTCCAGTTAATTGTTAAATTAGATGTCATCACTAATACACAGGTGATAATATTCCAGTTAATTGTTAAATTAGATATCATCACTAATACACAGGGGATAATATTCCAGTTAATTGTTAAATTAGATATCATCACGAATACACAGGTGATAATATTCCAGTTAATTGTTAAATTAGATATCATCACTAATACAAAGCGATAATATTCCAGTTAATATTTAAATTAGATATCATCACTAATACACAGGTGATAATATTCCAGTTAATTGTTAAATTAGATGTCATCACTAATACACAGGTGATAATATTCCGGTTAATTGTTAAATTAGATATCATCACTAATACACAGGTGATAATATTCCAGTTAATTTTTAAATTAGATATCATCACTAATACACAGGTGATAATATTCCAGTTAATTTTTAAATTAGATATCATCACTAATACACAGGTGACACTATTCCTGTAAATTGTTAAATTAGATGTCATCACTAATACACTGGGGATAATATTCCAGTTAATTGTTAAATTAGATGTCATCAGTAATACACAGGTGATAATATTCCCTTTAATTGTTAAATTAGATGTCGTCACTAATACACAGGTGATAATATTCCAGTTAATTGTTAAAGTAGATGTCATCACTCATGCACAGGGGAAAATATTCCAGATAATTGCTAAATTAGATATCATCACTAATACACAGGGGATACTATTCCAGTTAATTGTTAAATTAGATGTCATCACTAATACACAGGGGATAATATTCCAGTTAATTGTTAAATTAGATATCATCACTAATACACAGGTGATAAAATTCCAGTTAATTGTTAAATTAGATGTCATCACTAATACACAGGTGATAATATTCCAGTTAATTGTGAAATTAGATGTCATCACTAATACACAGGGGATAATATTCCAGTTAATTGTTAAATTAGATGTCATCACTAATACACAGGGGATAATATTCCAGTTAATTGTTAAATTAGATATCATCACTAATACACAGGGGATAATATTCCAGTTAATTGTTCAATTAGATATCATCACTAATACACAGGTGATCATATTCCAGTTAATTGTTAAATTAGATAACATCACTAATACACAGGGGATAATATTCCAGTTAATTGTTAAATTAGATATCATCACTAATACAAAGGGGATAATATTCCAGTTAATATTTAAATTAGATATCATCACTAATACACAGGTGATAATATTCCAGTTAATTGTTAAATTAGATGTCATCACTAATACACAGGTGATAATATTCCGGTTAATTGTTAAATTAGATATCATCACTAATACACAGGTGATAATATTCCAGTTAATTTTTAAATTAGATATCATCACTAATACACAGGTGATAATATTCCAGTTAATTTTTAAATTAGATATCATCACAAATACACAGGTGACACTATTCCTGTTAATTGTTAAATTAGATGTCATCACTAATACACAGGGGATAATATTCCAGTTAATTGTTAAATTAGATTTCATCACTAATACACAGGTGATAACATTCCAGTTAATTGTTAACTTAGATATCATCACTAATACACAGGTGATAATATTCCAGTTAATTGTTAAATTAGATATCATCACTAATACACAGGTGATAATATTCCAGTTAATTGTTAAATTAGATGTCATCACTAATGCACAGGGGATTTTATTCCAGTTAATTGTTAATTTAGATGTCATCACAAATACACAGGTGATAATATTCCAGTTAATTGTTAAATTAGATGTCATCACTGATACACAGGGGATAATATTCCAGTTAATTGTTAAATTAGATGTCATCACTACTACACAGGGGATAATATTCCAGTTAATTGTTAAAATAGATGTCATCACTAATACACAGGGTATAATATTCCAGTTAATTGTTAAATTAGATGTCATCACTAATACACAGGGGATAATATTCCAGTTAATTGTTAAATTAGATGTCATCACTAATACACAGGGGATAATATTCCAGTTAATTGTTAAAGTAGATGTCATGACTAATACACAGGTGATAATATTCCAGTTAATTGTTAAATTAGATATCATCACTAATACACAGGGGATAATATTCCAGTTAATTGTTAAATTAGATGTCATCACTAATGCACAGTGGATATTATTCCAGTTAATTGTTAAATTAGATGTCATCACAAATACACAGTGGATAATATTCCAGTTAATTGTTAAATTAGATGTCATCACTAATACACAGGTGATAATATTCCAGTTAATTGTTAAATTAGATTTCATCACTAATACACAGGGGATAATATTCCAGTTAATTGTTAAATTAGATGTCATCACTAATACACAGAATATAATATTCCAATTAATTGTTAAATTAGATGTCATCACTAATACACTGGGGAAAATATTCCAGTTAATTGTTAAATTAGATGTCATCACTGATATGCAGGGGATAATATTCCAGTTAATTGTTAAATTAGATGTCATCACTAATGCACAGGGGATAATATTCCAGTTAATTGTTAAATTGGATATCATCACTAATACACAGGGGACAATATTGCAGTTAATTGTTAAATTAGATGTCATCACTAATACTCAGGTGATAATATTCCAGTTATTTGTTAAATTAGATGTCGTCACTGATACACAGGTGATAATATTCCAGTTAATTGTTAAATTAGATGTCGTCACTGATAGACAGGGGATAATATTCCAGTTAATTGTTAAATTAGATATCATCACTAATACACAAGTGATAATATTCCAGTTAATTGTTAAATTAGATGTCATCACTGATACACAGGGGATAATATTCCAGTTAATTGTTAAATTAGATGTAATCACTAATACACAGGTGATAATATTCCAGTTAATTGTTAAATTAGATATCATCAATAATACACAGGTGATAATATTGCAGTTAATTGTTAAATTAGATACCATCACTAATACACAGGTGATAATATTCCAGTTAATTGTTAAATTAGATATCATCAATAATACACAGGGGATAATATTCCAGTTAATTGTTAAATTAGATATCATCACTAATACACAGGTGATAATATTCCAGTTAATAGTTAAATTAGATATCATCACTAATACACAGGTGATAATATTCCAGTTAATTGTTAAATTAGATATCATCAGTAATACACAGGTGATAATATTCCAGTTAATTGTTAAATTAGATATCATCACTAATACACAGCTGATAATATTCCAGTTAATAGTTAAATTAGATATCATCACTAATACACAGGTGATAATATTCCCACCTACTTCCCACCTACATCCGTGACTCTTCTGACGCCCTACGTCATTTTGACAATTTCCAGTTTCCTGGTCCCAACCGCCTCCTCTTCACTATGGACGTCCAATCGCTCTACACCTCCATCCCCCACCAGGATGGTTTGAGGGCTCTCCGCTTCTTCCTGGAACAGAGGCCCAACCAGTCCCCATCCACCAACACCCTCCTCCGCCTGGCTGAACTTGTTCTCACATTGAACAACTTCTCCTTCAACTCCATGCATTTCCTTCAAGTAAAAGGTGTCGCTATGGGTACCCGCATGGGTCCTAGTTATGCCTGTCTTTTTGTGGGATATGTCGAGCATTCTTTGTTCCAGTCCTACTCAGGCCCCCTCCCCCAACTCTTTTTCCGGTACATTGATGACTGTATCGGTGCCGTTTCCTGCTCCCGCCCCGAACTAGAAAACTTTATCAACTTTGCTTCCAATTTCCACCCTTCTCTCACCTTTACATGGTCCATCTCTGACACTTCCCTTCCCTTCCTCGACTTCTCTGTCTCCATCTCTGGGGATAGGTTGTCTACCAATATCCATTATAAGCCCACTGACTCCCACAGCTACCTCGACTACACTTCTTCACACCCTACCTCCTGTAAGGACTCCATTCCATTCTCCCAGTTTCTCCGTCTCCGACGCATCTGCTCTGATGATGCTACCTTCCATGACGGTGCTTCTGATATGACCTCCTTTTTCCTCAACCGAGGATTTCCCCCCACTGTGGTTGACAGGGCCCTCAACCGTGTCCGACCCATTCCCCGCACCTCTACCCTCACCCCTTCCCCTCCCTCCCAGAACCGTGACAGGGTTCCCCTTGTCCTCACTTTTCATCCCACCAGCCTCCATATCCAAAGGATCATCCTCCGCCATTTTCGCCACCTCCAGCGTGATGCCACTACCAGTCGCATCTTTCCCTCCCTTCCCCTGTCAGCATTCCGAAGGGATCGTTCCCTCCGCGACACCCTGGTCCACTCCTCCATTACCCCCACCACCTCGTCCCCGTCCCAGGGCACCTTCCCTTGCAATCGCAGGAGGTGTAATACCTGTCCCTTTACCTCCTCTCTCCTCACTATCCCAGGCCCCAAACACTCCTTTCAGGTGAAGCAGCGATTTACTTGTACTTCTTTCAATGTAGTATACTGTATTCGCTGCTCACAGTGTGGTCTCCTCTACATTGGGGAGACCAAGCGCAGACTGGGTGACCGCTTTGCGGAACATCTCCGCTCAGTCCGCAAGCAGGACCCTGAGCTTCCGGTTGCTTGCCTTTTCAACACTCCCCCCTGCTCTCATGCTCACATCTCTGTCCTGGGATTGCTGCAGTGTTCCAGTGAACATCAACGCAAGCTCGAGGAACAGCATCTCATCTACCGATTAGGCACACTACAGCCAGCCGGTCTGAACATTGAGTTCAATAATTTCAGAGCATGACAGCCCCCCACTTTACTTTCATTTTTAGTCATTTTTAGTTATTTTTTCTTCCTTTTTTTTTTGGCATTCCTTTTTACATTTTTTACAATCTTTTTTTGTATATATTTCAGTTCATCTTAGTTTGTTCAGTTTGCTCACCCACTGTTTTTTTCAGGTTGTTTTTCTTCAGGTTTGCACTTGCTGATGTTCAATATTCAGTATATTCACACCTAATCTGTACTAATGCTTTGTCTTTCAACACACCATTAACATATTGTTTGCCTTTGCTCCGTGACCTTTTGGTCAGCTATGTGGCCTGGTCCAATCTGCACCTTCTCCTTTGTTATCTCTTGCCCAACCCCCACCTCACTTGTTTATAATCTGTGACTTTTCTAATATTTGTCAGTTCCGAAGAAGGGTCACTGACCCGAAACGTTAACTCTGCTTCTCTTTCCACAGATGCTGCCAGACCTGCTGAGTGAATCCAGCATTTCTTGTTTTTGTTTCAGATTTCCAGCATCCGCAGTATTTTGCTTTTATTTTAGTGTTTAATTCACTGCCACTTCTCTTCCAGGAATGCCTACCTTGAAGAAGTTCTGCTCTTCTCTCCGACGGGATTTTCGTTTGTCTCTTTTACCTTGTTCACCTTCATTGCTTTCTATTTCCCTCCTGGTGTTTGATAAGGTATCTACCAAAACCCGTTTTCACAGCCACATCTCCTTCCTCAGTGACTGTCTCCGGCTCCGACTGATTCCACGTGGATTCCAACTGCAGTTTCACCCATCATGCTTTGAAACCACCCAGGATCACAGGTATCTCCGAGAAATACAACGTTCCTCGGACTGCTACTCTCGCCGCATCCTGAGATCCACACTCAGTGCTATGCGCCGCCATATGCACACACTGGACCTCTCTCTCCAGCAGCACCGTCTCACCTTATCTCAAAGCTGTTCTACTCCACAGTTTCATTTCATCTTACGTCTCATCCGATGCATTAACAAAAAACTTTTTTTCTTCCTTTCAGGTGTTAAGGAACGCAAGCTCCAGCAGCTGATGGGGACTAACGCCCCTCCAGATCCTCCTTCCGCTTCACTTCCCTCTGACCCCACCCCTTCTGATCTGACCCCTTGCCGTGTATTAACTATACCCTCTGACCTCCCCCTCTCTGATGCTGAGCGTTCTGTACTCAGCAAAGGTCTCAGTTTTATCCCCTTACGCCCCCACCTCAATGAATTTCGCGCTCGGCATGACGTTGAGCTCTTCTTCCGTCGCCTCCGCCTCCGGGCTCACTTCTTCGACCAGGAGTCCTCCCCCCGACCAGCAGACCCATTCACCCGCCTCCAGCATTCTCCCTCTACCTGGACCCCTCACCCTGGCCTCTTACCCGCTCTTGATCTCTTCATTGAAAACTGTCGGCGAGACATTGGTCGTCTCAATTTCTCTGCCCCCCTCACTCACTCTAACCTGTCCCCCTCTGAACTTGAGGCACTCCGTTCTCTCAGGTCTAACCCCGACATGGTCATCAAACCTGCAGACATGGGTGGTGCTGTTGTTGTATGGCGTACCGACCTCTACCTTGCAGAAGCTCAACGCCAACTCACAGACACCTCTTCCTACCTCCCTCTGGACCATGACCCCACCACCGAACATCAAGCCACCGTCCAAAGGACTGTCACTGACCTCATCTCCTCTGGAGATCTTCCCTCTACAGCTTCCAACCTCATAGTCCCGCAACCCCGGACAGCCCGCTTCTACCTCCTTCCCAAAATCCACAAACGGGACTGTCCTGGCAGACCCATTGTGTCAGCCTGCTCCTGCCCAACTGAACTTATTTCTTCCTATCTAGACTCTATCTTTTCTCCGCTGGTCCAGTCTCTTCCCACCTACATCCGTGACTCTTCTGACGCCCTACGTCATTTTGACAATTTCCAGTTTCCTGGTCCCAACCGCCTCCTCTTCACTATGGACGTCCAATCGCTCTACACCTCCATCCCCCACCAGGATGGTTTGAGGGCTCTCCGCTTCTTCCTGGAACAGAGGCCCAACCAGTCCCCATCCACCAACACCCTCCTCCGCCTGGCTGAACTTGTTCTCACATTGAACTACTTCTCCTTCAACTCCATGCATTTCCTTCAAGTAAAAGGTGTCGCTATGGGTACCCGCATGGGTCCTAGTTATGCCTGTCTTTTTGTGGGATATGTCGAGCATTCTTTGTTCCAGTCCTACTCAGGCCCCCTCCCCCAACTCTTTTTCCGGTACATTGATGACTGTATCGGTGCCGTTTCCTGCTCCCGCCCCGAACTAGAAAACTTTATCAACTTTGCTTCCAATTTCCACCCTTCTCTCACCTTTACATGGTCCATCTCTGACACTTCCCTTCCCTTCCTCGACTTCTCTGTCTCCATCTCTGGGGATAGGTTGTCTACCAATATCCATTATAAGCCCACTGACTCCCACAGCTACCTCGACTACACTTCTTCACACCCTACCTCCTGTAAGGACTCCATTCCATTCTCCCAGTTTCTCCGTCTCCGACGCATCTGCTCTGATGATGCTACCTTCCATGACGGTGCTTCTGATATGACCTCCTTTTTCCTCAACCGAGGATTTCCCCCCACTGTGGTTGACAGGGCCCTCAACCGTGTCCGACCCATTCCCCGCACCTCTACCCTCACCCCTTCCCCTCCCTCCCAGAACCGTGACAGGGTTCCCCTTGTCCTCACTTTTCATCCCACCAGCCTCCATATCCAAAGGATCATCCTCCGCCATTTTCGCCACCTCCAGCGTGATGCCACTACCAGTCGCATCTTTCCCTCCCTTCCCCTGTCAGCATTCCGAAGGGATCGTTCCCTCCGCGACACCCTGGTCCACTCCTCCATTACCCCCACCACCTCGTCCCCGTCCCAGGGCACCTTCCCTTGCAATCGCAGGAGGTGTAATACCTGTCCCTTTACCTCCTCTCTCCTCACTATCCCAGGCCCCAAACACTCCTTTCAGGTGAAGCAGCGATTTACTTGTACTTCTTTCAATGTAGTATACTGTATTCGCTGCTCACAGTGTGGTCTCCTCTACATTGGGGAGACCAAGCGCAGACTGGGTGACCGCTTTGCGGAACATCTCCGCTCAGTCCGCAAGCAGGACCCTGAGCTTCCGGTTGCTTGCCATTTCAACACTCCCCCCTGCTCTCATGCTCACATCTCTGTCCTGGGATTGCTGCAGTGTTCCAGTGAACATCAACGCAAGCTCGAGGAACAGCATCTCATCTACCGATTAGGCACACTACAGCCAGCCGGTCTGAACATTGAGTTCAATAATTTCAGAGCATGACAGCCCCCCACTTTACTTTCATTTTTAGTCATTTTTAGTTATTATTTCTTCCTTTTTTTTTTGGCATTCCTTTTTACATTTTTTACAATCTTTTTTTGTATATATTTCAGTTCATCTTAGTTTGTTCAGTTTGCTCACCCACTGTTTTTTTCAGGTTGTTTTTCTTCAGGTTTGCACTTGCTGATGTTCAATATTCAGTATATTCACACCTAATCTGTACTAATGCTTTGTCTTTCAACACACCATTAACATATTGTTTGCCTTTGCTCCGTGACCTTTTGGTCAGCTATGTGGCCTGGTCCAATCTGCACCTTCTCCTTTGTTATCTCTTGCCCAACCCCCACCTCACTTGTTTATAATCTGTGACTTTTCTAATATTTGTCAGTTCCGAAGAAGGGTCACTGACCCGAAACGTTAACTCTGCTTCTCTTTCCACAGATGCTGCCAGACCTGCTGAGTGAATCCAGCATTTCTTGTTTTTGTTTCAGATTTCCAGCATCCGCAGTATTTTGCTTTTATGATAATATTCCAGTTAATTGTTAAATTAGATATCATCACTAATACACAGGTGATAATATTCCAGTTAATTTTTAAATTAGATATCATCACTAATACACAGGTGATAATTTTCCAGTTAATGGTTAAATTAGATATCATCACTAATACACAGGTGATAATATTCCAGTTAATTTTTAAATTAGATATCATCACTAATACACAGGTGATAATATTCCAGTTAATTGTTACATTAGATATCATCACTAATACACAGGTGATAATATTCCAGTTAATTGTTAAATTAGATATCATCACGAATACACAGGGGATAATATTACAGTTAATTGTTAAATTAGATATCATCACTAATACACAGGGGATAATATTCCAGTTAATTGTTAAATTAGATGTCATCACTAATACACAGGTGATAATATTCCAGTTAATTGTTAAGTTAGATGGCATCACTAATACACAGGTGATAATATTCCAGTTAATTGTTAAATTAGATGTCATCACTAATACACAGGAGATAATATTCCAGTTAATTGTTAAATTAGATATCATCACTCATACACAGGGGATAATATTCCAGTTAATTGTTAAATTAGATATCATCACTAATACACAGGGGATTATATTCCAGTTAATAGTTAAATTAGATGTCATCACTAATACACAGGTGATAATATTCCAGTTAATTGTTAAATTAGATATCATCACTAATACACAGGGGATAATATTCCAGTTAATTGTTAAATTAGATGTCATCACTAATACACAGGTGATAATATTCCGGTTAATTGTTAAATTAGATATCATCACTAATATAAAGGTGATAATATTCCGGTTAATTGTTAAATTAGATATCATCACTGAAACACAGGTGATAATATTCCAGTTAATTGTTAAATTAGATATCATCACTAATACACAGGTGATATTATTCCAGTTAATTGTTAAATTAGATGTCATCACTAATACACAGGGGATAATATCCCAGTTAATTGTTAAATTAGATGTCATCACTAATACACAGATGATAATATTCCAGTTAATTGTTAAATTAGATATCATCACTAATACACAGGGGATAATATTCCGGTTAATTGTTGAATTAGATATCATCACTAATACACAGGTGATATTATTCCAGTTAATTGTTAAATTAGATGTCATCACTAATACACAGGGGATAATATTCCAGTTAATTGTTAAATTAGATGTCATCACTAATACACAGGTGATAATATTCCAGTTAATTGTTAAATTAGATATCATCACTAATACACAGGGGATAATATTCCAGTTAATTGTTAAATTAGATATCATCACTAATACACAGGTGATAATATCCCAGTTAATTGTTAAATTAGATGCCATCACTAATACACAGGTGATAATATTCCAGTTAATTGTTAAATTAGATGTCATCACTAATACACAAGTGATAATATTCCAGTTAATTGTTAAATTAGATGTCATCACTAATACACAGGGGATAATATTCCAGTGAATTGTTAAATTAGATATCATCACTAATACACAGGTGATAATATTCCAGTTAATTGTTAAATCAGATGTCATCACTAATACACAGGGGATAATATTCCAGTTCATTGTTAAATTAGATGTCATCACTAATGCACAGGTGATAATATTCTAGTTAATTGTTAAATTAGATGTCATCACTAATATACAGGTGATAATATTCCAGTTAATTGTTAAATTAGATGTCATCACTAATACACAGGTGATAATATTCCGGTTAACTGTTAAATTAGATATCATCACAAATACACAGGTGGTAATATTCCAGTTAATTGTTAAATTAGATGTCATCACTAATACACAGGGGAAAATATTCCAGTTAATTGTTAAATTAGATATCATCACTAATACACAGGAGATAATATTCCAGTTAATTGTTAAATTAGATGTCATCACTAATACACCGTTGATAATATTCCAGTTAATTGTTAAATTAGATGTCATCACAAATACACAGGGGATAATATTCCAGTTAATTGTTAAATTAGATATCATCACTAATACACAGGGGATAATATTCCAGTGAATTGTTAAATTAGATGTCATCAGTAATACACAGATGATAATATTCCAGTTAATTGTTAAATTAGATATCATCACTAATACACAGGGGATAATATTCCGGTTAATTGTTGAATTAGATATCATCACTAATACACAGGTGATATTATTCCAGTTAATTGTTAAATTAGATGTCATCACTAATACACAGGGGATAATATCCCAGTTAATTGTTAAATTAGATGTCATCACTAATACACAGGTGATAATATTCCAGTTAATTGTTAAATTAGATGCCATCACTAATACACAGGTGATAATATTCCAGTTAATTGTTAAATTAGATGTCATCACTAATACACAAGTGATAATATTCCAGTTAATTGTTAAATTAGATGTCATCACTAATACACAGGGGATAATATTCCAGTGAATTGTTAAATTAGATATCATCACTAATACACAGGTGATAATATTCCAGTTAATTGTTAAATCAGATGTCATCACTAATACACAGGGGATAATATTCAAGTGAATTGTTAAATTAGATGTCATCAGTAATACACAGATGATAATATTCCAGTTAATTGTTAAATTAGATATCATCACTAATACACAGGTGATAATATTCCAGTTAATTGTTAAATTAGATGTCATCACTAATACACAGGTGATAATATTCCAGTAAATTGTTAAATTAGATGTCATCACTAATACACAGTGATAATATTCCAGTTAATTGTTAAATTAGATGTCATCACTAATAAACAGGGGATAATATTCCACTTAATTGTTAAATTAGATGTCATCACGAATACGCAGGTGATAATATTCTGGTTAATTGTTAAATTAGATATCATCACTAATACACAGGTGATAATATTCCAGTTAATTGTTAAATTAGATGTCATCACTAATACACAGGGGATAATATTCCAGTTAATTGTTAAATTAGATGTCATCACTAATACACAGGGGATAATATTCCAGTTAATTGTTAAATTAGATGTCATCACTGATACACAGGTGATAATATTCCAGTTAATTGTTAAATTAGATGTCATCACTAATACACAGGGGAAAATATTCCAGTTAATTGTTAAATTAGATATCATCACTAATACACAGGAGATAATATTCCAGTTAAGTGTTAAATTAAATGTCATCACTAATACACCGTTGATAATATTCCAGTTAATTGTTAAATTAGATGTCATCACAAATACACAGGGGATAATATTCCAGTTAATTTTTAAATTAGATATCATCACTAATACACAGGGGATAATATTCCAGTGAATTGTTAAATTAGATGTCATCAGTAATACACAGATGATAATATTCCAGTTAATTGTTAAATTAGATATCATCACTAATACACAGGGGATAATATTCCGGTTAATTGTTGAATTAGATATCATCACTAATACACAGGTGATATTATTCCAGTTAATTGTTAAATTAGATGTCATCACTAATACACAGGGGATAATATCCCAGTTAATTGTTAAATTAGATGTCATCACTAATACACAGGTGATAATATTCCAGTTAATTGTTAAATTAGATGCCATCACTAATACACAGGTGATAATATTCCAGTTAATTGTTAAATTAGATGTCATCACTAATACACAAGTGATAATATTCCAGTTAATTGTTAAATTAGATGTCATCACTAATACACAGGGGATAATATTCCAGTGAATTGTTAAATTAGATATCATCACTAATACACAGGTGATAATATTCCAGTTAATTGTTAAATCAGATGTCATCACTAATACACAGGGGATAATATTCAAGTGAATTGTTAAATTAGATGTCATCAGTAATACACAGATGATAATATTCCAGTTAATTGTTAAATTAGATATCATCACTAATACACAGGTGATAATATTCCAGTTAATTGTTAAATTAGATGTCATCACTAATACACAGGTGATAATATTCCAGTAAATTGTTAAATTAGATGTCATCACTAATACACAGTGATAATATTCCAGTTAATTGTTAAATTAGATGTCATCACTAATACACAGGGGATAATATTCCAGTTAATTGTTAAATTAGATGTCATCACGAATACGCAGGTGATAATATTCTGGTTAATTGTTAAATTAGATATCATCACTAATACACAGGTGATAATATTCCAGTTAATTGTTAAATTAGATGTCATCACTAATACACAGGGGATAATATTCCAGTTAATTGTTAAATTAGATGTCATCACTAATACACAGGGGATAATATTCCAGTTAATTGTTAAATTAGATGTCATCACGAAGACACAGGGGATAATATTCCAGTTAATTGTTAAATCAGATGTCATCACTAATACACAGGTGTTAATATTCCAGTTAATTGTTAAATTAGATGTCATCACTAATACACAGGTGATAATATTCCAGTTAATAGTTCAATTAGATGTCATCACTGATACACAGGGGATAATATTCCAGTTAATTGTTAAATTAGATGGCATCACTGATACACAGGTGATAATATTCCAGTTAATTGTTAAATTAGATGTCATCACTAATACACAGGTGATAATATTCCAGTTAATTGCTAAATTAGATGTCATCACTAATACACAGGGGATAATATTCCAGTTAATTGTTAAATTAGATGTCATCAGTAATACACAGGTGATAATATTCCAGTTAATTGTTAAATTTGATGTCATCACTAATACACAGGGGTTAATATTCTAGTTAATTGTTAAATTAGATGCCATCACTAATACACAGGTGATAATATTCCAGTTAATTGTTAAATTAGATGTCATCACTAATACACAAGTGATAATATTCCAGTGAATTGTTAAATTAGATATCATCACTAATACACAGGTGATAATATTCCAGTTAATTGTTAAATTAGATATCATCACTAATACACAGGTGATAATATTCCAGTTAATTGTTAAATCAGATGTCATCACTAATACACAGGGGATAATATTCCAGTTAATTGTTAAATTAGATGTAATTTCTAATACACAGGTGATAATATTCCAGTTAATTGTTAAATTAGATATCATCAATAATACACAGGTGATAATATTGCAGTTAATTGTTAAATTAGATACCATCACTAATGCACAGGGGATAATATTTCAGTTAATTGTTAAATTAGATATCATCACTAATACACAGGTGATAATATTCCAGTTAATAGTTAAATTAGATATCATCACTAATACACAGGTGATAATATTCCAGTTAATTGTTAAATTAGATATCATCAGTAATACACAGGTGATAATATTCCAGTTAATTGTTAAATTAGATATCATCACTAATACACAGCTGATAATATTCCAGTTAATAGTTAAATTAGATATCATCACTAATACACAGGTGATAATATTCCAGTTAATTGTTAAATTAGATATCATCACTAAGACACAGGTGATAATATTCCAGTTAATTTTTAAATTAGATATCATCACTAATACACAGGTGATAATTTTCCAGTTAATGGTTAAATTAGATATCATCACTAATACACAGGTGATAATATTCCAGTTAATTTTTAAATTAGATATCATCACTAATACACAGGTGATAATATTCCAGTTAATTGTTACATTAGATATCATCACTAATACACAGGTGATAATATTCCAGTTAATTGTTAAATTAGATATCATCACGAATACACAGGGGATAATATTACAGTTAATTGTTAAATTAGATATCATCACTAATACACAGGGGATAATATTCCAGTTAATTGTTAAATTAGATGTCATCACTAATACACAGGTGATAATATTCCAGTTAATTGTTAAGTTAGATGGCATCACTAATACACAGGTGATAATATTCCAGTTAATTGTTAAATTAGATGTCATCACTAATACACAGGAGATAATATTCCAGTTAATTGTTAAATTAGATATCATCACTCATACACAGGGGATAATATTCCAGTTAATTGTTAAATTAGATATCATCACTAATACACAGGGGATTATATTCCAGTTAATAGTTAAATTAGATGTCATCACTAATACACAGGTGATAATATTCCAGTTAATTGTTAAATTAGATATCATCACTAATACACAGGGGATAATATTCCAGTTAATTGTTAAATTAGATGTCATCACTAATACACAGGTGATAATATTCCGGTTAATTGTTAAATTAGATATCATCACGAATATAAAGGTGATAATATTCCGGTTAATTGTTAAATTAGATATCATCACTGATAAACAGGTGATAATATTCCAGTTAACTGTTAAATTAGATATCATCACTAATACACAGGTGATATTATTCCAGTTAATTGTTAAATTAGATGTCATCACTAATACACAGGGGATAATATCCCAGTTAATTGTTAAATTAGATGTCATCACTAATACACAGATGATAATATTCCAGTTAATTGTTAAATTAGATATCATCACTAATACACAGGGGATAATATTCCGGTTAATTGTTGAATTAGATATCATCACTAATACACAGGTGATATTATTCCAGTTAATTGTTAAATTAGATGTCATCACTAATACACAGGGGATAATATCCCAGTTAATTGTTAAATTAGATGTCATCACTAATACACAGGTGATAATATTCCAGTTAATTGTTAAATTAGATGCCATCACTAATACACAGGTGATAATATTCCAGTTAATTGTTAAATTAGATGTCATCACTAATACACAAGTGATAATATTCCAGTTAATTGTTAAATTAGATGTCATCACTAATACACAGGGGATAATATTCCAGTGAATTGTTAAATTAGATATCATCACTAATACACAGGTGATAATATTCCAGTTAATTGTTAAATCAGATGTCATCACTAATACACAGGGGATAATATTCCAGTTCATTGTTAAATTAGATGTCATCACTAATGCACAGGTGATAATATTCTAGTTAATTGTTAAATTAGATGTCATCACTAATATACAGGTGATAATATTCCAGTTAATTGTTAAATTAGATGTCATCACTAATACACAGGTGATAATATTCCGGTTAACTGTTAAATTAGATATCATCACAAATACACAGGTGGTAATATTCCAGTTAATTGTTAAATTAGATGTCATCACTAATACACAGGGGATAATATTCCAGTTAATTGTTAAATTAGATGTCATCACTAATACACAGGGGAAAATATTCCAGTTAATTGTTAAATTAGATATCATCACTAATGCACAGGTGATAATATTCCAGTTAATTGTTAAATTAGATGTCATCACTAATACACCGTTGATAATATTCCAGTTAATTGTTAAATTAGATGTCATCACAAATACACAGGGGATAATATTCCAGTTAATTGTTAAATTAGATATCATCACTAATACACAGGGGATAATATTCCAGTGAATTGTTAAATTAGATGTCATCAGTAATACACAGATGATAATATTCCAGTTAATTGTTAAATTAGATATCATCACTAATACAGAGGGGATAATATTCCGGTTAATTGTTGAATTAGATATCATCACTAATACACAGGTGATATTATTCCAGTTAATTGTTAAATTAGATGTCATCACTAATACACAGGGGATAATATCCCAGTTAATTGTTAAATTAGATGTCATCACTAATACACAAGTGATAATATTCCAGTTAATTGTTAAATTAGATGTCATCACTAATACACAGGGGATAATATTCCAGTGAATTGTTAAATTAGATATCATCACTAATACACAGGTGATAATATTCCAGTTAATTGTTAAATCAGATGTCATCACTAATACACAGGGGATAATATTCAAGTGAATTGTTAAATTAGATGTCATCAGTAATACACAGATGATAATATTCCAGTTAATTGTTAAATTAGATATCATCACTAATACACAGGTGATAATATTCCAGTTAATTGTTAAATTAGATGTCATCACTAATACACAGGTGATAATATTCCAGTAAATTGTTAAATTAGATGTCATCACTAATACACAGTGATAATATTCCAGTTAATTGTTAAATTAGATGTCATCACTAATACACAGGGGATAATATTCCAGTTAATTGTTAAATTAGATGTCATCACGAATACGCAGGTGATAATATTCTGGTTAATTGTTAAATTAGATATCATCACTAATACACAGGTGATAATATTCCAGTTAATTGTTAAATTAGATGTCATCACTAATACACAGGGGATAATATTCCAGTTAATTGTTAAATTAGATATCATCACTAATACACAGGGGATAATATTCCAGTTAATTGTTAAATTAGATGTCATCACTGATACACAGGTGATAATATTCCAGTTAATTGTTAAATTAGATGTCATCACTAATACACAGGGGAAAATATTCCAGTTAATTGTTAAATTAGATATCATCACTAATACACAGGAGATAATATTCCAGTTAATTGTTAAATTAGATGTCATCACTAATACACCGTTGATAATATTCCAGTTAATTGTTAAATTAGATGTCATCACAAATACACAGGGGATAATATTCCAGTTAATTGTTAAATTAGATATCATCACTAATACACAGGGGATAATATTCCAGTGAATTGTTAAATTAGATGTCATCAGTAATACACAGATGATAATATTCCAGTTAATTGTTAAATTAGATATCATCACTAATACACAGGGGATAATATTCCGGTTAATTGTTGAATTAGATATCATCACTAATACACAGGTGATATTATTCCAGTTAATTGTTAAATTAGATGTCATCACTAATACACAGGGGATAATATCTCAGTTAATTGTTAAATTAGATGTCATCACTAATACACAGGTGATAATATTCCAGTTAATTGTTAAATTAGATGCCATCACTAATACACAGGTGATAATATTCCAGTTAATTGTTAAATTAGATGTCATCACTAATACACAAGTGATAATATTCCAGTTAATTGTTAAATTAGATGTCATCACTAATACACAGGGGATAATATTCCAGTGAATTGTTAAATTAGATGTCATCACTAATACACAGGGGATAATATTCCAGTTAATTGTTAAATTAGATGTCATCACGAAGACACAGGGGATAATATTCCAGTTAATTGTTAAATCAGATGTCATCACTAATACACAGGTGTTAATATTCCAGTTAATTGTTAAATTAGATGTCATCACTAATACACAGGTGATAATATTCCAGTTAATAGTTCAATTAGATGTCATCACTGATACACAGGGGATAATATTCCAGTTAATTGTTAAATTAGATGGCATCACTGATACACAGGTGATAATATTCCAGTTAATTGTTACATTAGATGTCATCACTAATACACAGGTGATAATATTCCAGTTAATTGCTAAATTAGATGTCATCACTAATACACAGGTGATAATATTCCAGTTAATTGCTAAATTAGATGTCATCAATAATACACAGGTGATAATATTCCAGTTAATAGTTCAATTAGATGTCATCACTGATACACAGGGGATAATATTCCAGTTAATTGTTAAATTAGATGTCATCAATAATACACAGGTGTTAATATTCCAGTTAATTGTTAAATTAGATGTCATCACTAATACACAGGTGATAATATTCCAGTTAATTGTTAAATTAGATATCATCACTAATACACAGGTGATAATATTCCAGTTAATAGTTCAATTAGATGTCATCACTGATACACAGGGGATAATATTCCATTTAATTGTTAAATTAGATGTCATCAATAATACACAGGTGTTAATATTCCAGTTAATTGTTAAATTAGATGTCATCACTAATACACAGGTGATAATATTCCAGTTAATAGTTCAATTAGATGTCATCACTGATACACAGGGGATAATATTCCAGTTAATTGTTAAATTAGATGTCATCAATAATACACAGGTGTTAATATTGCAGTTAATTGTTAAATTAGATGTCATCACTAATACACAGGTGATAATATTCCAGTTAATTGTTAAATTAGATGTCATCACTAATACACAGGTGATAATATTCCAGTTAATTGTTCAATTAGATATCATCACTAATACACAGGTGATAATATTCCAGTTAATTGTTAAATTAGATGTCATCACTAAAACACAGGTGATAATATTCCAGTTAATTGTTCAATTAGATATCATCACTAATACACAGGTGATAATATTCCAGTTAATTGTTAAATTAGATATCATCACTGATACACAGGGGATAATATTCCAGTTAATTGTTAAATTAGATATCATCACTAATACACAGGTGATAATATTCCAGTTAATTGTTAAATTAGATATCATCACTAATACACAGGTGATAATATTCCAGTTAATTGTTAAATTAGATGTCATCACTAATACACAGGGGATAATATTCCAGTTAATTGTTAAATTAGATGTCATCACTAATACACAGGTGATAATATTCCAGTTAATTGCTAAATTAGATGTCATCACTAATACACAGGTGATAATATTCCAGTTAATTGCTAAATTGGATGTCATCACTAATACACAGGGGATAATATTCCAGTTAATTGCTAAATTAGATATCATCACTAATACACAGGTGATAATATTTCAGTTAATTGTTAAATTAGATATCATCACTAATACACAGGTGATAATATTCCAGTTAATAGTTCAATTAGATGTCATCACTGATACACAGGGGATAATATTCCAGTTAATTGTTAAATTAGATGTCATCACTAATACACAGGTGTTAATATTCCAGTTAATTGTTAAATTAGATGTCATCACTAATACACAGGTGATAATATTCCAGTTAATTGTTAAATTAGATATCATCACTAATACACAGGGGATAATATTCCAGTTAATAGTTCAATTAGATGTCATCACTAATACACAGGGGATAATATTCCAGTTAATTGTTAAATTAGATGTCATCACTAATACACAGGTGATAATATTCCAGTTAATAGTTCAATTAGATGTCATCACTGATACACAGGGGATAATATTCCAGTTAATTGTTAAATTAGATATCATCACTAATACACAGGGGATAATATTCCAGTTAATAGTTCAATTAGATGTCATCACTGATACACAGGTGATAATATTCCAGTTAATTGTTAAATTAGATGTCATCACTAATACACAGGTGATAATATTCCAGTTAATAGTTCAATTAGATGTCATCACTGATACACAGGGGATAATATTCCAGTTAATTGTTAAATTAGATGTCATCACTGATACACAGGGGATAATATTCCAGTTAATTGTTAAATTAGATGTCATCACTAATACACAGGGGATAATATTCCAGTTAATTGTTAAATTAGATGTCATCACTAATACACAGGGCATAATATTCCAGTTAATTGTTAAATTAGATATCATCACTAATACACAGGGGATAATATTCCAGTGAATTGTTAAATTCGATGTCATCAGTAATACACAGGGGATAATATTCCAGTTAATTGTTAAATTAGATATCATCACTAATACACAGGTGATAATATTCCAGTTAATTGTTAAATTAGATGTCATCACTAATACAGAGGGGATAATATTCCAGTTAATTGTTAAATTAGATGTCATCACTAATACACAGGGGATAATATTCCAGTTAATTGTTAAATTAGATGTCATCACTAATACACAGGGGATAATATTCCAGTTAATTGTTAAATTAGATGTCATCACTAATACACAGGTGTTAATATTCCAGTTAATTGTTAAATTAGATGTCATCACTAATACACAGGTGATAATATTCCAGTTAATTGTTAAATTAGATATCATCACTAATACACAGGTGATAATATTCCAGTTAATAGTTCAATCAGATGTCATCACTGATACACAGGGGATAATATTCCAGTTAATTGTTAAATTAGATGTCATCACTGATACACAGGTGATAATATTCCAGTTAATTGTTAAATTAGATATCATCACTAATACACAGGTGATAATATTCCAGTTAATTGTTAAATTAGATGTCATCACTAATACACAGGGGATAATATTCCAGTTAATTGTTAAATTAGATGTCATTACTAATACACAGGGGATAATATTCCAGTTAATTGTTAAATTAGATGTCATCACTAATACACAGGGGATAATATTCCAGTTAATTGTTAAATTAGATGTCATCACTAATACACAGGTGTTAATATTCCAGTTAATTGTTAAATTAGATGTCATCACTAATACACAGGTGATAATATTCCAGTTAATTGTTAAATTAGATATCATCACTAATACACCGGTGATAATATTCCAGTTAATAGTTCAATTAGATGTCATCACTGATACACAGGGGATAATATTCCAGTTAATTGTTAAATTAGATGTCATCACTGATACACAGGTGATAATATTCCAGTTAATTGTTAAATTAGATGTCATCACTAATACACAGGTGATAATATTCCAGTTAATTGTTAAATTAGATATCATCACTAATACACAGGGGATAATATTCCAGTTAATAGTTCAATTAGATGTCATCACTGATACACAGGTGATAATATTCCAGTTAATTGTTAAATTAGATGTCATCACTAATACACAGGTGATAATATTCCAGTTAATAGTTCAATTAGATGTCATCACTGATACACAGGGGATAATATTCCAGTTAATTGTTAAATTAGATGTCATCACTGATACACAGGGGATAATATTCCAGTTAATTGTTAAATTAGATGTCATCACTAATACACAGGGGATAATATTCCAGTTAATTGTTAAATTAGATGTCATCACTAATACACAGGTGATAATATTCCAGTTAATTGTTAAATTAGATGTCATCACTAATACACAGGTGATAATATTCCAGTTAATTGTTAAATTAGATATCATCACTAATACACAGGGGATAATATTCCAGTTAATAGTTCAATTAGATGTCATCACTGATACACAGGTGATAATATTCCAGTTAATTGTTAAATTAGATGTCATCACTAATACACAGGTGATAATATTCCAGTTAATAGTTCAATTAGATGTCATCACTGATACACAGGGGATAATATTCCAGTTAATTGTTAAATTAGATGTCATCACTGATACACAGGGGATAATATTCCAGTTAATTGTTAAATTAGATGTCATCACTAATACACAGGGGATAATATTCCAGTTAATTGTTAAATTAGATGTCATCACTAATACACAGGGCATAATATTCCAGTTAATTGTTAAATTAGATATCATCACTAATACACAGGGGATAATATTCCAGTGAATTGTTAAATTCGATGTCATCAGTAATACACAGGGGATAATATTCCAGTTAATTGTTAAATTAGATATCATCACTAATACACAGGTGATAATATTCCAGTTAATTGTTAAATTAGATGTCATCACTAATACACAGGGGATAATATTCCAGTTAATTGTTGAATTAGATGTCATCACTAATACACAGGGGATAATATTCCAGTTAATTGTTAAATTAGATGTCATCACTAATACACAGGGGATAATATTCCAGTTAATTGTTAAATTAGATGTCATCACTAATACACAGGTGTTAATATTCCAGTTAATTGTTAAATTAGATGTCATCACTAATACACAGGTGATAATATTCCAGTTAATTGTTAAATTAGATATCATCACTAATAC